>NW_027508975.1:3907500-4507500 GCF_051911475.1 Siphateles boraxobius
CGTACATCCAAAGAACAGACTAACCTCTCTTTCACAGCTCAGAAATGGATAAATTGTATATGGATAAATTGAGAATATTTTTGAGAAACTATTTTTTTGTTCAAAATGGAGACCACGATTCTGAACAGATAACTAAACAAAATAACGTCATTTAACTAGAGGTCCTGAAAAAATGCTAATTGCTGCAATCTATTTAAAAAATATTTGATTAATTACAATTTTTTTGAATGAATGATTCAATGACTCTAATAGACTTCACTGGTGTTATTGCTAAATGAATCAGCGTTTTTGAATGAATCTCTTGAATGAATGATTAAACAAACATTTTCTAGCAGTCACTTGTCGTCACCCACTCGTTGTGATGATGTAATTGATGCAATCTTTATTTGAAGAGTCAAGTTACTTTCAATTGGTGATTTACTCTATTTTTGATCGTAGACATCACTGTGTTGGTCACGTCTAGTTTTGGTTTTGTTTTATGTTCATGTCTTATTTTTGTGGTTTTCCCAGTTATGTTATCCTGCCTTGCGCTCCCCTTTGTCATGTGATTCCCTTTTCCTCTTGTGCTTTTCTCATGTGCTTCCTTGTTTAGTGCGTTCTCATTGGTTCATTGTTTAATCCTGTTCACAGGTGTGTCTTGTCAAGTCATTAGTCTCTTTGTATTCATGGACCTCATGTTTCCACAGTCTCGCGTCTTGTTCCCCGTCACCTCTGTTCATTAGTTTCATGTTTATGGTCAAGTTTAATTCATGGTTCCGTTATGTTTATCCTCAAGTTTAGGTTAGTTATCGTTTTGTTTTGTTCACATTCTGAATTTATTTCAATAAATCCGCCCTTTGATTTCTCACTTCAACTCGCCTCAGTGGATCGGTTACAGAGATAATTTGATTATTGTAACAGAAATAACAATACTTTGTGGTTGAAAAGCTATTTCATACCTATGCATGATCTATACATCCTCTGTCTGGATCAGCGGCCGTACCAACGCAGATTTGAATGTTCGCTGTCATAGTACTTGCCAAAGGTATAAGACATTTGGACCGCGTTCACACTGCAAGTCTTAATGCTCAATTCGGATTTTTTGCTCAGATCCGATTTTTTGTTTGGCTGTTCACATTACCTTCCATATCAGATTCCAGTGTGAACTGTTTGCGGTTTCAAACTGACACACATGCCCAAAAGAACAATATACACAATGACATCAGACGCAGCACGCTGTTGCACTAAAGTCTGGGAGTTTATGGAGGAAGTAAGCATTTTCGCTTTTATTTCAAAATGTTTGTGTAATAGCAGCCGTAACATTAATGAGCAGGTGCTGAGGAGGATAAGAATGAAGAGAAAGAGAGCAAAATTGGCTATTTTGGCCTTTTGCTGGGTTACGGCTGCAAATCCACTACAGAGGTCTGTGTGGATGTGGAGACGAAGCCAGGAGTGGTGGGAATGTGATGTGAATAGTCAAGTTTTTAATTTCACTGTCTGTGTCTTGGGCCAACTCGCCGGCGCATATTTTGTGACAAATGTTGATGTAGATTGACGTAAAAGTCGCATCAAATCCGCCTTGGTTGTTCACACTGAACAATTGGCTGAACAATTGTTCACATTGAAAAAAGATCAGACCTGGGTCTGATTCAGGACCACATTATGGAAGTGGTCTCAATCTGATTTGAAAAAATCAGATCTGGGCAAGATTTGAGTGTTCACACTACTTCTGAAGAAGTCTGACATGGTCACTTGACCCCAAAAAAATCAGATTTGGGCCACTTTTGCCTGCAGTGTGAACCGTTGTCATTTAGGAACAATATTGCATAGGTGTTTGAATCGAGATTGCTGTCTTTTAACGATCAACAGTACAGCCCTAACAGCAGCCCTGCATTCTTGAGACTAAAAGTGGTGATTTTATGCTTATGGAGGATCATCCAAAAGCAAAATCTTTGGTCATTCTTTCCCAAACAGTCCAGTATCTCCGTTTCTAGTCAGACACGACTCACGAGGGAGGCATTAAATACACAAAAACTGTTGAAATTCTCACTTCGAATGTTCTCATTCACATTTGACATTGTCCCAATGAAGACAAATGGTTGAACTGTTCAGGAATAAAAGCGAAGCATGATTTACTGCCTCGTTCAGAAAAAGCATCTTTCCCAAAGTTCCCAATTGCTCCATTCCCACTCAACAGAGCCAAACCCCTAAAGCAGGACCTTTAACTAAAGTTACAACATCTTCTCACTCAAGCACATACACATAGGACCAAAGGCGAGCAGCTGTGCTTGCCCAAAGACACAGACACCATCAATCAAAACTGGGAACCGAACACCAGAACCGATCCTTAGAAACATCCTGCCAATTCAAGGTCTAACTTGCATTCTAATTAATTACTTTTGACCGCTTTTTCCACACATGGTTGTCAGTGATTACACACCATGTGAAATTAGATAGCAAAGCAAGTCACAGGCCAGCGGAGACAATTTACCTGTTGATAGCTCTGACAAATAAGAAGAGGAAAGTAAAGTCATCTCGACACGGACCAAGACGTATACCGTACGCAACGGCACGCAACAACTGCTGTAATTGTCAATTTCACACAGGGATTGGTGCAATATTCAATGTTCAGGACACACGCTTAAGAAGTTAAGCATATCGGCCTCCTCATGATATACTGCGCTTACTGCAGAACAGAATATCAACTAGATGCATGTAAATACATTAAATGTTTGAATTTTCCCCAAGATCATTCATAGAAACCTTTTAAATGATGCCGGGGAAATGCAACCTCATATTTAATACCATTAAGCTTAAGGTAACACTTAGTAAGGTTCAATTAGTTAAAATGACAATGAACACCAGTTTACATCATTTACAAATTCTAGTTAATGTTAATATATAAATGTATAAATATACTATTGTTCAATGTAGTAATTCATGTTCATTCATAATAAAAGAAACTATTGTTAAAACGTATTTTATGCAGAAATTAGCATTACCCAAGATTAATAAATGCTGAATTTTTGCTCATTTGACAGAATCAAGTGTGATTGAAATATTATGGGAACATGATCAAATTATTGAGTGTGTTGTTCTCACTTTTAAAAGGTTCTCAAGTACATTTTGCAGCCCTGATGGATAGTTAATTTACAAAATGTTGTAAAAAAAAAAAAAATCAGTTTCTTACATAGACCTATCGTTTTGCTTCTTAAGACAGACTTATCATCAGGAGCCGTGGGAATTAATTTAGTTTTGTCTGCGTACGTTTTTTGTGAATCTCAAAGTGATAGCACCCATTGACTTCCATTATATGAATCAAAGAGGACCACGGTTTCAGCTAAAAATCTTCTTTACTGTTCTACTGAAGAAAAAAAGTCACCTACATCTAGGATAGCCCGAGGGCGAGTAAATTAACAGCAAATTTTCATTCTTGGGTGAACTATCCTTTTAATAGATGTCAACATGTAATTGAAAATTCAGATCATTCCTTGAGAATTGTAGTTTACATACTGGTTTGATTGGGCAGTTAAACATGAGTGTGTCAGCATGGCATACATTAGATTGGCCTTCACCTTTCTCCACTTTCTACACATCAGTAACAGAAAGGTGACTGAAAGCCACTCTGGAGTGTGTCACTTTTCCTGTCGCTCATGAATAATCATTTATCCTCATTTGGAGAGCTGGTTCTATTCATTGGGAGTGACGACCTTTGAGATTTGGCGGTTACAGTAACTAATTTAGCATATTCCAGACTTTGACAAGTTTAGTGTATCAGCCGTCAAATAGAAAATGCATTAATTCACTCTGCCACTGACGGTAGGGAAGATGGAAAGTATAATTAGGATACTGCCAGTCTGAGAGGATATAAACGATATGTAATATGATGAATATGACGAAAATAAATATAATGAAACTTCATTAAACAATGGACAGGTTAACAATATATTGCCACAATCAACTGGGAAAAATGCCCTGGCATTAAAAGCTGTCTAGCAAACCAAAAATATTCTAGGGGCATTTGACTACATGACTATATTTAATTTTATCATACATCAAGAACTTTTTTTTTTTTTTTTAAGAAATGATTACTTCTATTCAGTGACAATAAAGACATACAAAATATATTGTAACATTTTCAATTTAAAATAAATGCTGTTCTTTTGAACTTTCTATTAATGCTACCAGTATGGGTTCAGAACTTTGTTGTTTTTTAAAAAGAAAAGTATATTTTCAGAAAGGATGCATTTAATAAATAAAGAATTATATACAAATATTTATAATTATGCAAAGATTTTTATTTCAAATAAATGTTCTTTCTATTCATCAAAGAATCACAAAATCTTTTTCTCAGTTTGCACAAAAATATTAAGCATACTTTCAACATTGATAATAATAAGGATTGTTTCTTGAGCACGAAATCAACATATTCAAATGATTTCTGAAGGATCATGTGACACCGAAGTAAAAACTGGACTAAAGATGCTGAAAATTCACCACATCACCACTTTTCCATCAGATTCATAAATAATTCAATTTATATAAAAAATATATTCAAATAGATATGTTTTTTTAAATGAAAACAAATTTCACAATATTACTGTTTTACTGTATTTTGATCAAATAAATGCAGTCTTGGTGAGCAGAAGAGACTTCTTTCAAAGAATTTAATAATTTACACATTATGCTTACTGGATGAAAAAGGAATAGCTTAAGCCACCTCAAAGTCTTCCCAAGTCAAAATATACCCAAAATATATATTGTAACTGTTGACACAAGCAAAAAATTCAGTGCGTATCCTGAAAAAGCCCAGACACGGACACTGCTGCACTGTCACAGTGTCTTCTGCCTCTCCGTAGCCCGCGGCCCTTAAGATTACTGCAGTCATTTAATCGAAGAAGCAGCTCGAATGTGGAGGAGAGAGGGGAAAAACAACTAAAAGAAACAGGCAGGAGATGAGAGAACGTCTTAAGAATATAAACTATCCATAAGGGCTGACAAATGTGCTTGAGAACCTTTTTAAACTCAGAAAAACAGCTGATGACTCATGATACGCTCTGTGTCCCCATAATATCTCAATCACAATCGATTCTTGAACTTGATCTGTCAAAATCTCAGAATAAATATACACGGAAGAGCATTAAAACTGAGCTACCAGAACATCTTAAAATGTTAAACGGTGACAAATGTTTAATTTTATAAATATGATTCTAGAAGAATTAAGGCCTGTTCACAGCAAGCACAATAACTCTAAAGGATTACTATAACGATAACTATATTAGAGTCCACACCAGCGGACGATGATATTCTGTTTTATTATTGTGCCGTTTTTTCATCTGTCAGTTTAAATGCTTATTAGAGAAAAAATATGAAAATTGGGATGCAGTCCCTCTACACTGCAAAAAATAATGTGCATTTTTGTTTTATTCCCCAGAAAAATATTAAAATATGCTGAAAATGAGACATATTTACTTTAAGAAGAACTGCATAAGATATGACTTTTTTTCCAATATAATTCAAGATATCTAAAAAATAATTCAAGAATTTACTTCAAGTAAATGCATCTTGTTTTCCATGTTTACATGTTGTAACTGGGAAATGAGACAAAAAATACTGATTATGAAATTAAATTATTTTTGCATCCATTGCAATGGATTGAGATTACTCAAAAAAAAGTATTCTTTATATGTTTATTTTCAAGTAAAAAAAATAGGAAACATGATATTGGTGCTTTTTTTGTTCCATTGTCAAACTCTTTCATTTGTTTTAGATGTTAAGCTCACTAAGTTTGTTTTATATTGTTAAATAAGATTTTATGCTATTTTCTAATAACTAGTCAATGATAAATTATGACTGCGATTAAGTAATTGCTCTTTTGAGGACTGATGTGGAGAAAAAAAAGCACAGAAATGTGTGCGTTTCAGAGTTTAAATTATTTAATTCGGGGCGCTGTAGCAAACGTGAAATATAAGTAACAGAGAAAAGAGAGATTGCAAACCGACATACAATAGAAGAACAGACAACTGATTAAATATCAAGTAGTACAAAGTTGAGGTGGAAATTAGTGCGGAAAAATACCACTAACAGCTTTATAAAAAAATAATATTCCATTGAAACAAATTATATTATTTGCCCTGATTTAATATTTATAGAAAACCATCATTACCTACAACAACAATGGCTGTTCAGTCAGTAACATTTCATATGCTTGCCTCTGCAGGGGTTATTAGGGTACTTTAGGAAGGTTCAATGAATTTCCAATGACAGACCTAACCAAGAACAAGCACCAATCTATTTCAGCAGTGCTCAGTGACCTCAGAGATCCAAGCGGAGGCAAACGTTACAAACTACATTGCAGTTGGCTAACGCCGCAGCGGCGCTTTCAATTACCCGCTCAGTCTCCTGATTTACAGTTACATACAAAAGAGCCGAAATACAGGAGTCGACCTCCAGACGGTTTAGGAACACAAGGGGACTCAGAGAGTTACGTCAGCAGAAAGATGAACCTCAGGTGCCAAAGAATGCTGGAAAAAAATACTATTACCGTACTGTCAGAGAGGAAACCTAGCAAGTGGAATCTGGCTTGGGACATTTACATATTCTGTCTTATCTCTTCCCCACTTCTCCCTATCACATTAAAAGACAAAATAAATAAATAAATAAAATTAATTTTGCAAATCTAATTCTTAATCAGTATATTTGTCTATATAAAAACAACAAAATTGCATAAGCTATTAAGAGAAACCATGGTTATAATAGTTAAATAAATCCACCTTAAAAATAAAATAAAATAACTAAAATAAAATAAAATATAAAAAAAACTGTTTGCTGTACTAAAATAATTAAAACTTAAATAACAATTCATAAAAACTTGTATAGCCATTAAAAAAAACTAATGACCACAAAAATGAAACAATTCAAAGCAAAATTAAACAATTACAATAAAAATAACTAAAATGAAAATGAAAAAGAAGAGACAATATAAGCTTAACTATAAATAAAATGCATTATGATGGGGGATATGGGAGTGTTAATATTACAGCCTACTTGAACCCGATCATCTGATCAGAGCAACTGACTGTATCATGGAAAGTCATTTTGGTGCTCCGTTTGGTGCAATTGTTGTTATTATTCTTTTGCCGACTATGCATGGCAGTGCGGCCCAGCATCTCCTGTGGAATTTTGCATTGATTGTCAGCTAAAACGTATATTACTGACACAATTTTGAATTGAGAATCTTTTTTAATCTTTTGAATGTTGCCTTTGGTTAGACTGAAATAAAGAGGAGTGACAAGAGGACGTGCTTATGCGTTACGTCACGCTTATGTCAACAAAATTCAATTTTTGTATTTATGTTTAGCACAAACTTTTATCATATTCAAAATACAATTTGCCTAAGAATTGAACCCATGACTCTTTACGCAGCAGACAAGAGTGACTAATTTGTCTTACCAGGAGTGGTCTCTTCTTCTTTGTAGTGCTCATCGTGCCACTGCATGGTTAGATGGTAACTGAGCATCACCTCCCACAAGGCCTTGCAGAGGTCGGTCAAGCAGGGGATGTAGCTGTCTGTGGTAATGTGCTGGGGTGAGAAAGATTAAAAAAAAAGAGCTTCAGTCTCACCATTTCAATTTCAACAAGCTCCTACAGATCACCAGGAGAACTACATGTGATTTCACAAAAGCTGTGAGACGCCAGAGGATGACATTTTTGAGTAAAATATGCCTTCATTATAAATATCTAGTTCAGTCATGAAACTCTAGAGGGCGCAGGCTGAGAGATCCTTTACATGCAATCTACAAGCAATCACATCATTACCGCATGGCACAAGCTGATTGGCCTCTGCTGATCCTACAGCCAATGAGATTGCTCGCTCAACAATTAAATGGTCTAATTCCTAGTTCCTCTGAAACCCTCCACCTCCCCCAGCTCCACCTGCCTAGATCAGATACGGGATTTATGTGTTTATTTATGGAATAGCAGCAGGATATCTTACATGCTCACAGTCTGTGTATCTATTAGCAGTAGCAAGTTCATACTTGCTCTACAGCAGCAATAATCAACAGCAGCAGCACAGCAGATCTAGTCCGACAAGACCAAACATTAACAAATTTATTTACGTATTCAATAACATGTTAAAACTATTCCGAGGGTTTTCATGAAATTGGATTAATTATGTTGCGAGCAGGGTACCAGTATATTTTGAGGAATTAAATTTAAGGAATATTAATGCAAATTTAAAAAACATTTATTTTTTATATTTTGCAACAATAGAAATATTTATATATATATATATATATATATATATATATATATATATATATATATAGTCATTAATGTCAATACGTTTAAGTTAAATGGTGATTAGGGCTGGGTGATCTAACTATTTATTTTAAAGCATGTTTTTTTTAATCATATGTATTCACATAAAAAAAATTACATTGAATTAATAAACAGAATTATTTCACTATATACACTCCTGTTCAAAAGTTTGGGTTCAGCAAGATTTATTTTTAAAGAAATTAATGTTTCTTAAAGACATGTATAAAACTTCGAAAAGCTTCAAAAACTTCGAAAAAATGCTTTAAAATCAAAGTCAAATAAAAATTCTTCGGAGCTTTCTATTTAAAGAAACTTGAAAATATATATATTAATGTTTCCACAAAAATATGAAGCAGCACATTGCTTTCACATTGATAATAATAATAAATGTTTCTTGAGAATAATGTAATTTATTCCTGTCATGGCAAAGCTGTATTTCAAGCATTCGGGATTACATTTTAAAACCTTCTCTAGTTATAGTAGTACACATAAGGTAAAAGTATACAGTACGCCAATTCATGTAAAATAACCACTCGGGTGACAAAAACAAATCCCTGAATCAGTATGCACAGAAATCTCATGAAATGAGACTCCCAGAAATGAAATGAACTGGACTTTACTTGTTTTAACTTGGAAAAAGTGTAAGACATTTTAATACTTTCTAAGGATGCAGAGACATCCTGCAAAAACTCAAATCTGAGAAAAAGACACAAAAGATCTGCTAAGGAACCCAGTTGAGCATGACAATATCACTTCTCAGATGTATATACATCCTTAAATCAAGCTGAAGACATTTGAAAAACAGTAAATCTGAAAGTGAGGGAGGATGAATTCACCAGAGATAATGATTGACCTGCTGTGGACCTTAATGAATATTTACCATGCGATCAATCCTTCAAAACCTCAGAGAATCTCTTGCATTCCTTGGAACGCTATAATTAGAAATAATGCCATAGAGACAACAAAACAAGCTCCTGTCTGGGATGAGAGACTGTATATCAGATTGAGAGGTGGGCTGTGTATGTACTGAAGTAAAATACAGTTTGAATCAACTCTGACTTCGGTGACACTGGCGTTCTCAGAGGAGCTGACATACTCCCTTTGGTCAGTGCGATTTGTGGCCGGGGAAAGCTGACAAAAACGTTGCCATGTCTGGAACCGCAGCATTGCCGACTCATCCATACACATATTCATCAATGCTGTCAAGCACGGAGATGCTGGAGCTCTGTCCCTGCCTTTTCTTCTTAACCATGCTTGGAAACTCTGCAAACTGCTGGAGCCCGGTAAATTACGATCGGCCCGAGGCTCGTCGAGGCTGTTTTTGAAGGCAAGGGAACGGGACATAGCAACACGGCCTCCAGCAGTGGAAAAAATAACCGTTTTTGAGCTTAAGTTACAATTTATGTATTACTACAGAACCACGGTTACTGCAAAGCTTATTTGTACGTTTACCAATGGGCTTTGTAAATTTGGACTCACCACAGAAGGCTTTTAGTTTCTTATTGTCTATTGTCAAACGTGTACCTAATCTTAGCCAAGTTACCAAACTTTACTGAAGTTTATTGATTGAGGTCACTGTGTAGGAACTTAAAATATGTGAACAACATTTGTAGAGCAGATGGCAGAGGCATTTTGCCAGGTCATGTTTAAAGGGTAAGTTCGGCGTTTTACAAGTAAAGCCCTGTTTTAAGATCGTTTCTGATGAAATCGAACGGTTAAGATTAAAATTTGGACACATGCTGCTGTCCAGAGAATTTTAGGTTTTTGTGTTAGCACCCCCCTCACCTATACAATGGTTTCATAGGTGCATTGAAACAATAATTCATATAAACGCATTAAACTTTAGTTTAGAAAGACGTGAAACTCATCGAGTGGTCAGGAGTGTTCACTGATATGCTCACGAAAAAAATCGCTGCAAATGATGCTTTCCAACAGGTGTTATACCATGGACTTATTTTTCCAACGCCTCACACCCGGACATTCTTCCAAAAACTACGATAAAACCTGTTGCATATTCAAAAACGCAAAATGCATATTCCACTAGAGAAAAATACAAATAGTCATTGACAAAAGAATGGGGTTAATTTAAAAACAGTTATCTTTTACCGTTATGAAATGTATAAATTCATAACATTCATAAATGTATTCAATCCGTTTAACTGTAAGTTAAACCGTTTAACTCTGAGAATCACAGAGCAAAGTCAAACAAGCTGATGGATTTAATAGGTTTTCAGGGGGCTATTATGCAAAATTCACTTTTATAAGATGTTTGAACACAGATGTGTAAACAACCAGCCTATAATGGTAGAAATCCACCCATTACTTTTTCTTATAACCCCCATAAATCATAAACAGTCACTCCAAATGAGTGGATCCAGATTTCCCCCTACTCTTACATTTGCGCAAATCAATTTACGCCGGGCTGTTCGATGAGTTGAATCAACTTAACTCCAAATCAACTGCATACATTTATCCACTAACCATTCAGAAACTCCGGTTCAAACATGTAAGTCTGAACACCGCTACTGACAATTTCTGACATTTTGGTTGCGTGAGATTGAGGTATCCAAAGCAAGAGCTCCGCCCTCTTCTGGGGATTGTCGGGATCCCTCGTCGGGATCAGCAGCTCATTTGCATTTATAGGGACACACAAAAACAGCGTGTTTTTCCTCACACCCAAATTTGACAAGCTATTATAAATGATCAATGGGGTATTTTGAGCTGAGACTTCACAGACACATTCTGGGGACACCAGAGATTTAATAGGTCCCAGTTACACACCAGTTAATAGGTCACAGTTACTTAAAGAACTTTGCTTATATTTTCTACACAAAGCATGAAGAAATAATTTTTTTTTTGAAATTTTTTTTTTTTGAAAGTTTTCTCATTTTAAATGCGCTTAAAAGTATGAGATATTTTAATGATTTTGAACGAAGTCTCTCATGCTCAAAAAAGCTGCATTTATTTGATCACAAAGACAGTAAAACAGTAATATTGTTAAATGTTATTACAATTTAATATAAATTTAATTTTTTAATATATTTAAAAAATAATAATAGTTATTATTATTATAATAAATTTGATTTTCAGTCTTCAAGTTCAAACTAAATTATAAAAACAAAAAAGTTATTAATTGCTTGAAGTGAGTGGTGGGTACTTACATATTTATACCAAATATTTAGTCAAATTGTGTTTGTATCATGTAGTGATGAGTAATAAGCAAGGGAAAAATCACAAATCCTTGAGAAAATTGAAGCTTCCAAACATAAATGAACACCTCTGAACATAACACATTAATTCAAATCAATTCTTTGATGCATAAACTTGTTTCAGCCCTGTTTTGACCCAGTACTCAAGAACCAGTGCGCCCTTAAAAAAAATCAAAAACAAATCAGTTGTTTCCCTGCATTTTAAGA
This sequence comes from Siphateles boraxobius, assembly GCF_051911475.1. Lineage (NCBI taxonomy): Eukaryota > Metazoa > Chordata > Actinopteri > Cypriniformes > Leuciscidae > Siphateles > Siphateles boraxobius. Next base: position 3,919,218 of record NW_027508975.1, read on the forward strand.
GACAGTTAGTCAAGGATGGCACTTACAAATCACACTCGTTCAACCAATTAAGACTTTAAAACAAACAATCAAATGAATAAAACACTCATTCACTTTTGTATTCACATGCTGAGACACAATGCGACCTGAACCGAGTGGCTGTTATAAATCTAATTAGGTCTGTGTTGCATTCAGAAAAAGCTCTGGGCATTCAGAGGTGATTCATCACTTACGTTAATTCTGCAGAAACAGATAAACAAGCTCATATGAAACCATCCCACACAACTCATTACAATAGAGCGTCTCCAACTAATGCAATGAATGGTGGCCCAAGTATTATACCGAAGGAAATGTGTAACATTGCCAAAGCCACCAAAATGTAATACTCAGGGTCGAAAACAATAATTATATGGGCCATTGTCTCATTTGAAGTTGATTGTTTGGGACAGCTACAACCCCTCTTTGAATAAAGTTGCATAGTTGCCATCATTTAGTGTAAGGAGATACTTGGATGCTCAGCTGGATTAACACTGATCCAGTTGTTACCACACAGGAAGTATAGTATTCTCATTGATGTCGAATGACTCCTGCAGGTAAGCAGAAGGAGAAGTCACTCATCTCATTCAAACAATCAATCCCCCATCCTCTTCAGATGACTTCCTGCTATGAGAATCGAGGCACTGTTGCCTGGCAACAGAGAGTTGGTGGAGGGAAAGGATGATAAATGTCTTTCTAATCTCAAAAGGAGTCATATTAGACAGTAGGGCTGGGTATTGACACGGATTTCACAATTCGATTCGATTTAGTTTTACAAGCTTGCAATTCGATTCGATTCAACATTATTTTGGATATCAGGTACAATACATGGCAAATTTTCTCAAGGAAAACAAATCTCTTAACTAATGCTGTAAACTATGAGAGTCAGTTGTAGCCTAGCTTCATTAGCCTACTATAATATTGAAGGTAAAAATTAAGCGATTTGTATAGCAACACTTCAATTACGATTCCATTAGTCATAAAAACTTGCCTTATTAAAACAATTGCATTAAATATTGAAGGACATAAAAAGTAGGCTATAATGACTATGTAATATGGTGCATATATTTAGCAAAATGCTCCTCTCTAGAGTTATTTTTTCTAGCTGAATAACGAGTTTATGATAACTGAATATTGTTTTTCTGAGGTAAATTCGACATTACATGATTTTGTTTACAAGCTGTTTAACTGTCTTTCCACAGTTGAAACACTGATTGAGCGATTCCATGTAAATTGATATGGATTTCAATAAGTTGTACTCTATCTTTTAACACACTTTCAGATGCTCATACATTTTTATGTCACGCAGTAACTGGTAATATTAAGGCGGAAGAGAAGATCATGTGCGCTGCTGCTTCTCTTGAGCTGAGCCAGAGCGATCTCACGCCACAGCGCCAAAACGGTATGTTTTTGAATTTCATAAGAAAATGGGCTTAATTTTAAATCTGAGACTTCGTTTCATATCAATAGTAACAAAGCTAAAAGATTATTGCAATTTATTGGATGGGATGCGCGCTACAATGTTCCATTCATTCATCAACTGAAAACAGGATGATGCCTAATCGATTCTTGATACTTAAAGGGATAGTTCACCCAAAAATGAAAATTCTGTCAGTATTTACTCACCCTCATGTTGTTCCAACCCCGTAAGACCTTCGTTCATCTTCGGAACACAAATTAAGATATTTTTGATGAAATCTGAGAGCTGGATCACTCCTCCATACTAGTCCATAGGCTTCTTCAGGGATTGAACTTGCCAGCCTCGAAAAGTTATTAAAGACATCGTTAAAATAGTCCAAGTGACTACAGTGGCTCAATCTTAAATTTATCAAACGACAAGAACACTTTTTGTTTAAATAAAAAAATAACGACTTTATTTCAACTATTCATTTCCTTCTCTCTGGGCCTGGAGTCAGGTTACTAGTTTTTTTTTTTTTTTTTGAGTCAGGTTACTAGTTTAACAGTGTATGATCTGTTGTTGTACGTCACACGCATCACCCACATGACCAGCGTCGGCCAATAGTGAGCCTACGTGTGACGTAGCTCTACGCAATTACACTAGTTTAACTGACTAGAGGCCCAAAGAGAAGGAAATGAATAGTTGAAATAAAGTCGTTATTAGGTGGTTCAAGCACGAAGTGCTGAAAACCTATTGTAATTGCTATTTGAAAAAAAAAATTCCCCTAAAACGCATCGTGCAGCCCAAACCGTAAGGCCTAGAGACTTGAAACTCGGCCAGATGGTAGGCCACACTTTTGTGTGTCACATGTCATATGTGTCATAACATGGTGAAGAAGCTTGCAAAGTTTCATGGAGATCGGACCATAGGTGGCGCTATAACTGTTAAAAAGCTTTAAAACCATACATTTCCTATGGTAAATTGACTGTATTGGCTGTAAATGGTCTTTTCCATCTAATTTGTCAGTGGTTAAATTTATGCTAAATAAAACTTAATGTCTTTTGATGCTTTTGTGCTTAACGGTCTTAAAGGCATTAACTGCTTGAACACCGCTAAATGCTGCTTGCAGCTTTAATTTATGTTTGTTTTTGCGCACAAAAAGTATTCTCGTCACTTGATAAACTTAAGATTGAGCCACTGTAGTCACTTGGACTATTTTAACGATGTCTTCAACAACTTTTCGAGGCCGGCAAGTTTCAATCCCTCAAGGAGCCTATGGACTAGTATGGAGGAGTGATCCAGCTCTCAGATTTCATCAAAAATATCTTAATTCGTGTTCCGAAGATGAACGAAGGTCTTAGGGGGTTGGAACAACATGAGGGAGAGTAAATACTGACAGAATTTTCATTTTTGGGTGAACTATCCCTTTAAGAATTGATATCGGTTCGTAAAAATGAGAATCGATTAAAATCGAGAAATCGATTTTTTTTTACCCAGCCCTATTAGACAGACAGATGGACATTATAACTGAAATTTGGATAAGATCCTTTGACGCTTTGAGATGATGCATGGCATTCGGGCAGGTGGACCGAAATAGACTCAGATCAGCGGTGACTTTATTGAATTGTGTGCTGGGAATTACATCCAAAAAACATGAAATAGATCTTTCAAGTACTCTTGTTTTTTCTCCCTACAGTCTCAAAACATCACTGGGGGGTTTACAGGGCTAATCTCTATTTGCCGTGATCGAAGAACACTGCTGGGCATCAGTAGTACCCACCTTTCTAAATGTAGTCGAATTATGTACATTTTCAAATATGATTGTAGTAAATTTGTAAAGCGAAAGAGAGGGAAAACAAAGTGGGGGGAAAGCGCTGCTGCCGTCAGCAGTCTGTAAACATGTACAGTAAAGTCAGCAAATTTCTGTGGCGTCTTCGCTTTATACCACAGCTGAAGACGACACCGCACAGATGGTAGAGCTGGAGAGGCTCAGTCAGGATCAAGGGTTTTCGAGTTCACCAGGAACAGAATGTGAGGTTTATACGGCTTTGTGACATTAGTCTACTTCCAAGTTTGTGTGTATAAATATATACACATAAACCTGGAAGTTTAGGGGCACTTTCAAAGTGAAATGTCCAGTGACTGGCACTAAATGTGGTGTTCAATTTTAAGAAACAGTTAAATTGGACTGTGGCAACATATTACACTGGTAGTTCAGTAATGAAGTGTCCGGTGAGTGGCGCTAAAAGGTTAAAGAGTCATGTATTTCCATTGAGCCTGGGTTGGATAAATCACAAAAAGGACATTTATCTGATTAATAATTAATGAGGTTTCATCATCTCCCACAAGATAATCAAACAATGGTAAAGTAATTAGCCTGGTGCAGGATTGAAGCTTTGAAAAGACCGGGAAAATCAGCTCTGGAAATCTCTTGAGCACTGCTCCAACTGCAACCTCTTCACTAAGAGTCAGACGTCAATGAGGCACTTTCCTCTCAAACGTTGATCTCTGACACCCTCCAGAGAGAAAAAAAAAAAAAGATTTGCTGGACCGATGGTTTAATTAAATTCGAGTCAATTTCTATAAACGCTCTTGCCTGAGCTAATTTTAACGCCACACCTTTTGGGAAACTTATGGGGCAACATACAACCTGCTATGTGGCCAATATTCAAATACAGTACAGTGCACACAGCGAGCAACAAAACACATTCCTAAGTTCAGCAGGACAACTAATGAAGCTTTAATCATGAATGTCCAGCTGCATCCTGAAGTTTGTAACCTTCATTCATCCTTTACATCAGATTGGCCTCAAAAAAGTCTCCTGCTGTGTGTGTGTGGCTTCCTTATTAGAAACAACAATGTAGCCCCCCAGCTGTTTTAATGAACAGAATCAATCAAACATTCCCACGTTTTGAACTTCCACTGTCAAAACTCCACATGCAGCTCTCAAAATTTGGCATCATCATCAGAGATGCCACAGATAACGCTTTTCACATATTTACTATTCAGGAGGCTGACAGTTCAGAATCTGACAGCTAGATAGCACAGAAGACAGACAATAAGACTGCTCAGATGGTAATTGTGAAAGCTATTACTATAACTAAGAGTGGCAAGCGAGAACAGATTAAAAATTCTCATTCAAAATTCATTTTAAACAAAACATTTTCATGAAATCCGGTTCCATCAACAGCTCTCAAACATTAACAGCCACATTCAAACCAAGCAGCTTTCCATTGGTCAACGTGGAGAATTTGCGTGACCAACATGAACCGGTTGTGAAATCTGTGTGGGGAAATGGCTGGATTTCGTCCAATTTGTTGAACAACAGTAAATGTAAATGAAATTGAATTAAATGTGACTGCACCTTCAGTCAGTATATTCTGACTCCCAAACAAACGACTTATGAACCAGATTTTTTCAGTGAATCAAAATAATAAAGTAACAGCATAGTCTGATACTCAAACAAATGACTCATATGAGCTGGTTCTTTTTAAATGTATCAAATACAGTGCATGAGCAATCATAAGAGTCGTTTGTTTGGGAATCGGACTATACTAAGCAGGAGGATTTTACTAAATCAAAGGCATATAGTACATGAAGTGATGTCTGATTCCCAATCAGTTGACATTTATGAGCTGGTACATTTAGAACAGAGACAAACTGGAACATTAAGACTTTTATTGAATCAAAAACATGATATACAGACTAAACAGTATAGTCAAATTCCGAGACAAACTGGTTATTTTTAGTGAAACAAAAACTAACTTACTAAACCACAAGTTATTAGTCATGTCTGACTCAAAATGAAATCAGAACAGTTTAGAGTAGTCAGATTCTGAATCAGAATAGTTAAAACTTTTAAGCAGAACTTCAAAAACCGCCTTGAACTATTAAAGTCAGCATGAAACAGAAGTTGCAATACTCTTCACTATTGTGACGTATATCCAAGTGAAACAGCTTCTTGAAACAAGAAAAAAATGGTTGATCTCATTTGAGTGACAGTTTGTCCCGCCCTCGCGCCAGTAATAATGATGTGCACGGATAAATCATGTGTTTCATTAGCACTGCAATATTCCATTAAAAAAAAAAAATTGTCCATTTTGATTTCATGGTGACTTTAAGATGCCCTTACTTTCCAATTGCACATCTTGTTAAATGATGTTATTAGAGAGTATAGACAGTACAAGCAGTTCATGAAAATAAACTTCTGCAGAGATGGACAGCAGAGTTTGAGGTGGAGAGGGAGTTAAAGAGATGCTGATGAGGAACACTTTCATGAAGTGCTTGTGTTCAGCTGCAAGGTCAATATCCACTCGGGCCCATCGAGAGCCCTCGAAAATACAAGTGTGAGGGACACTGATGGTAAATAACACTGATACTCAGCTATGAGGTAACTTCCACAATTTTTAACATTTGTTTTACCATTGTTGATGTGCACTTACAGGGCGTTCCCCACTACTGTTCATCTACCTCACTCATTGCTCAAAGCTGAGCACAGGAGATCTCTGAAAGAACGGGATAATGATAGTTTCATGTAAAATTCATGTAGCGCTTTGCATTATGATGTGACCTTTGGAGCGTTCCAGTTACGCTGCATTTTAATTCCCACGCTGTGGTTCAAAGTTCAGGATTGAAGCGATTGTCATTAGCATACCTCTCGTCGTGTTTACTTTGTTTTATGACGCTCAGGAGAGTTTGAGAGTTGGAAAGGATGATGCACTGTCCACGGTGCTCAAGACAAATTCATCTGCAATATTTGCTTTGCTGAGAGATGAGACTTGGGGGCAAAACCCAGATACAGGATTCATTTTCTTTCCCCCTCAGAGGTTCAAAGGGCACCGTATCCAGAACGAAAACTGAAATGAGCAACACAGCATCTCATTGAAAAGGCTGTTGTCATTTTTAGAGTGCGTTTCAAAGCAGTGTCTCAGAGAAGGAAAATCAAAAGATTTTATCAGCTGAGCCGACACCTCAGGCAGCGACAACCCGTGTCTGAGTGTTAAAGGCATAGCGCATGTTGCCAAATTTCTTGGTGGTAAACACGTAAATGGACCCTACAAGCATGATCTCTCACTTAAAAGATCAAAAACAAAGTTTGGGGGGGAACAGTTTGGTTCTCACAGGAAGTCATCAAATCATGTCGGTGACATGAGACCACATATTAATCATGGATTGAGAAATGATTGATACATACATTGATCTTTCGACATTGTGCTATAAAAACATCATGTAAATTTCAGAAATCAAAACTTCCTGGTTAGTCCAAAAACAGCTTTTATTTAAACCAAGCTCCGAAAATGACTCATTTTGGATTTTGTCACATTATGATGTCAAAATCAGACCAATGCCTACTTCTACATCATTGCATATTTGTCCCCACCAATGAAAAAAAATAAGTCTCTAATGTTCACCATGACTACATTTATTTAATAAAATATACAGTAAACCAGTAATATTGTGATACATTGTTAAAATTTAAAAGAACTAATGCAAAGCTGCATGTTCAGCATCATTAGTCAAAAACATTTAGTCAATGTTGAAAACAGTTGTGGTGATCAATATTTTTAGTTAGTGTGTAATGTTGCTGTTTGAGCATGAACAACATCTGCAAAGTTACGACGCTCAAAGTTCAAAGCAAAGGGAGATATTTTATTTTTAAAAGAAATGGCTTTTTAAGGACTACAACAAACAGCTGGCAGGGACTACATGAGCTTCCTCCCGGGTTAGTGATATCACAAACCATAAAATTTACATAAAACCCACCCCCGGAACACGATTTATAGATTAACATGATAGAATATGCTAATTAAGGACTAAAAGATACTAAGAACTACATATAAGCTACATAAATTCATTAACTAATCATTCAGAAGTGTTGTCTACATGTTGTCACGTCTTGAGCTTCTCCATCTTTATCTGACTCTGGTTTGAACATAAAAGGCTAAAAGTTTTTGGAATTTCCAGTGCATGTCTGTGTGAGGTGAAAGGACACAAGGTGTTGAAGCTCCGCCCTCTGTGCCGGGAGCAGCAGCTCATTTGCATTTAAAGGGAGACACAAAAACTATACGTTTTTGCTCACCCTTAAAAAGTGACAATTTTAACATGCTATATAAAAATATCTGTGGGGTATTTTGAGCTAAAACATTACTTACAAACTCTGGGGACATCATAGACTTATTTTACATCTTGTGAAAATGACATTATACCACCCCTTTAATACGTCCTTAATAAATAAAGATATACATTTCTTAGGATACACTTTATTTCAAGGTGACGTAGTTACCTACTCAAATAAGTACTGAGTAAAATGAATTAACTACATGTACTTACTATAGAGTTGGGTTTGGTTTAGGATTAGTTACTTGTAATATTTGATAATTTACTGTTATTTCTATAGTAAGTACATGTAGTAACGTGTAACAATGTCACCTTATATAAACTTATTAACAGTAAAATCTTACTGACCCCCAAATTTTGAAAAGTAGTGTATAAAAACGCAAGACACAGAGGGGTAAACCAAAGCTTCCTTTCAAAATAATTTACTTATGTGGCATTAATGCTCAGTGCATTCAGTTCAAACATCCCTTGATTGTACCAGATGAACTTGAACATAAGGGCTGTTTTACCTCAGCTCAGCAGATAATAACAATATTCCCTTCTGACACTCAAATATAGTACAGCCAGGTGCAGCTAAGCCTACGCAAACTATTTGAGCTCTGTGCCAATAGCAGGTCATAGAAAGAATACAAGCACTTCAACTCTAGATGTGAATCAATGTACATATTAATTACTGAATTATAGAAGTGGAATCATTGCTACTACTCTTAAATGGTTTGAGATAGTTGAGAAAGTAAGTTCTTAGAAATTTACACTACCATTCAAAAGTTGGAGTCAGTAAGATTGTATTAAAGACATTCATAATTCTATTCAGCAAGAATGCTTTAAATTGATTAAAAGTGACGGTAAAGACACTTTTCTATTTCAAATAAATGCTGTCCTTTTTAACTTTCTATTCATCAAAGCATCCTGAACCACAAAAATATTAAGCAGCACAACTGCTTTCAACATTGATTATAGAATGAAACGTTTCTTGAACAGCAAATCAGCATATTAGAATGATTTCTGACGGATCATGTGACACTAAAGACTGGAGTAATGATGCTGAAGATTCAGCTTTGACATCACAGGAATAAATTACAATTTAAGATATATTAAATTGAAAACAGCTATATTCTAATATCATCTCATTTTTTTACTGTAATTTTGATTTTAAAAAAGAAGAAATGCAGCCTTGGTGAACATACAAGAGTTCTTTGAAAAATTAATAAATGTTACCAACCACAAACCTTTTTTTTTTTTTTTTAAATATTAAAGTTTTTTTCTTCCAAATATTAAAGATTTTTTTCTTCATTAAGATATCATGACAGTTGTATGTAGAGGTGCATCAAGTATGTCAAGACATTAACCCACTACTTATAAAATTATTTTTATGTTATTAAAACATAGGGTGAAAAAAACTACTTTTGTACATAAATTAATAGCTGTAATATTTCAGTTTAAAGTAAGAATAGTTAGTGGTAGTCAACGAAATATGTATGAAATTATCTGTAGTGCTCCATCTACTGGAGGAGCTTAATATTATTTATCAATAACACAATCTCCCACTTGCATTATCATACTGTAACAAAATATGACCCAGAAAAGATGACTGCAATTTTGTTTGTGATCCAAGGGTTCAGTGCTTCTATACAAATGCAAATGAGAATTTTAGTATCCAGGCTTAGACTGCATTTTGTGGCGAGCCACTACTTTGGCAGAGACTCCAATTTTTCCTGTTAACTCAAATTAATTGCTTCATGACTTGCTCATGAATGAGATCTCCTGCCTCGTTCACTGCGCAATATCTTTCCCTCTCGCTACAGCTAGACAAATACACGTCATTTCCAAAGGCAAGAATCAAACCTATTTTACGCCTGTCTAGAGCACAATATGAACGAAAACGACGAATGATTTCATGCTCGAGCGACGAATATGGCTCACAGTGACTTTTGGAAGTGTGTTTATTCTCTAATTTTACTGGACACCCATCAACATGCGGTATGGAGGGGTGGATGGGGAATGGGCATACCGTGCAAAGGTCCTTGTACTGCATTTTCTGGAACTTGGTATCGGCGTTGCCGGCGCACAGCTCTACATATCCCAGCACCACCTGGAAGACAGTGTTGTGGATGGCCTGGGTGAAGTGCATGTGCAACTGATCCATGGCCGTCTGAGGAGAAAGAAGAAAAATAGAAATGAGAGGGGAATGCAGGGTCATCTATGGGATCATTTTTATATAGCATATTCACAAAGGCATAAAAGAATAAATAAAAGTAAAATCAATATTGAAACCCATGAACAGCTTTTCATATCATGTGACAGCACTCACAATCAATCAAAGCTTCAGGTACACTTGACTCAGAACGAAAGGCACAATTTAGAAATCTGCTAAATTAAAAAAAGAATAATAACTACAAACATTGAAAAATGCCCTTTTTAATTAAAAGCACACAAAAAAACTGTAAAAAATAAATAAATAAATTAACAGTGGTTTCTTTAATCGGTTTTTGTCTTGTTTTCCTCTAAATATACAGTATTTAGTAAACATTCTTAAAACAAGATCAATTTCCTTAAGATGTAAAAACATGCTTGATAATTACTTGCTTTGCAAGCTTTCTTTACCTCAAAGAATCCATAAAAAGTATCTCCCTTTCCCTAAAAATATTAAACTCCACAACTGTTTTCAACATTGATAATAATAAGAATTGTTTCTTGAGCAGCAAATTATCATATTAGAATGATTTCTGAAGGATCATGTGACACTGAAGACTGGAGTAATGCTGCTGAAAATTCAGCTTTGACATCACAGGAATAAATATCTTTTAAAAATATATTTAAATAGAGAAGTTGTATGATTGTATATATAGTAAGATTTATGCTTAAAACAAGAGAAAAAAATTAACGGGTATGAAAAATAATAATTAAAGACATCATCTAAATTGTTTTGTCAATTCTTGTAAGTGTACTCTGTTCTATAGATTTTCAGATATTTTTACAGGAAATCTAGAAGAAAATGAAAAAATGATAAGAAAAAGGATTTTCCCCGCCAAAGTAGCTCTGTTTGAAGGTAAAACTTCAAACTCACACCTCACAGGAGATGAATCATTACCCAACTACATTCTGAAGCTCAATATGGTCCCAATGGGAAAAGAAACAGCTTTGCTACAACTTAATTACACTTCTCCCCTGTCGCTTTCACTGCTTTCCTTCTTCCTTCAGCCATGAGCGTATCCCTCCATCAGCTTCGGCTCAATTCAATCAAAATGAATATCAGGATATTTGCATTCTCCTGCAGGTCACTTCGTTCAAATGCAGACAGGTGGAAATATTTCAATAATATATTCAAACAAAATGAAAATTACGAAGCTGATGGGGTCATCAACATCTTCTGCATTTGTTCTGTGAGAAATAAGCTTTTTAAAAAATAAACTTGAAAACAAACACGTATAAAAGACAAACGTTCATTACATAGATTTAAAAACAAGAAAAATCAAAAACAGAAAAGATGAAAAGATGGGGAATCAGATGTGCAGTCATTAGGCTAATTGCTGAGTTCATGGAAAAAAAGCCAGAAAAAACAGCACCTCTTAAGAGAGACAAACAACTGTTTTAACGGATGACGTACATACATGACGTACATGAAACAAGGTTTGCGCTTGATTTGTTTAAAACTTTGAAACTAGATAGTCAGCAAACTTCTAGCTAAAGCTTGCTGGAACATCTAGGTCAGAAATATCCATTAGTGACGTCTTGAGTCGAGAAAAACGCATTTCAATGAGAAAACGCATTTTAATTATTGGCCCTAGAAAGAGCTACTGAGGAAAAAGTCAATTCAACAAGTTAAACAAAGCAGGGGAAAAGATTAACAGAAAGATTCAGCCTAGGGCTGCAAGTGATTTGATAATCAAATTTGATAAAAAAAATAAAAAAAAAGATTAAAACAAAAATGAAAAGATAACAAAAAAGTTTTGGTAACACTACTTAAAACCTTTATTATAATGCATTACAAAAGGTTTTTTTTAATCAAAACAATCTGTCAAAGTCTATACTATACTTAGTTGTTGATAATGATTTTATATTGATTTTTTCAATTAATTGTTGTGGTGGTTAAGCTTGTTATTTATAAATACTCTCTGCATGGATTTCATCATGTATCCCATTCAAGTGTCATGAAACTCCTAACATTCTCTTCAACCAGAGTAGGACTCTCTCAGGGGGTCTCCAGAGGGCAAATCTTGAAATCAGACTCCATTTCAAGGGATGCGTATGAATCACACATCTTGAAGTCAGTGCTTCAGTAATTGCGGGTTGATCGGCTTAAACGGTAACCTCTGATGAAACGGCCACAGCCTGGACTGCAGACCGCAAATAAATTAAGTTCTTAGAGGCGTGTGCGTGCGTGCGCGCGCGCGTGTGTGTGTGTGTGTGTGTGTGTGAACGAACGAACGAACGAACGTAGGAATGAATAAACAGCGCAGCTGCCATCTTCTTCCCGAGAGGCTATGGTGATCAAAGTGACACGAGGAAGGCTGTTTTAGATGAGACCGGGGACGTCTCAGGACACATATACTTGAATACTTATACAACACACAAAGAGATGCCCACAGAAACACTATTTGGATAGGATTCATTTTCCAAATGACATTTGAGTTGGTAAATTGATTGCAAAGAAGAGTTTAATATAAAAAAAAACATTAATTAATGTACATTTTAAACACTATTTGAAAATAATGTATTCCTGTAATGGCAAAGCTGAATTTTCAGCATCATTTCTCTAGTCTTTAATGTCACATGATCCTTCAGAAATCATTCTAATATGCTGATTTGCAGCTCAAGAAACATTTATTATTATTAAATGTGAAAAACATGTTGTGCTGCAGTGGACACTCTAAACAGTCCACGAACGGACTCACCTTAATGATTTCATATTCTTTTAATGACGGATGGGACACCAGCAGGATTCAAACCACCAATTGTTATTTTACCCCTGAAAGTTGGCAAAAAGGTCTAAATCCATATAAAGGTCCACCAGTCCAGGCAGGAAGCACAATTTTGCTTTAGTTACAGTTTTCAAGGTCAAAATAAATGAGGAGAAACATTGTGATTTTATAAAAATAATCATATACCGCAATCCCAGATATTTATATCCGGACAAGATGTCTCTGAGGACCCCTGAAAAACAGTAGGTCATTTACTCCATACATCTTTTTCTGAGGTTGTGTGAGAATGCAGATGGGAATTAAATCACAAAGTACATTATCCTCAGAGAAAACTATAACTAGTTGAGTACAAACTCAAAGCTAGAATTTCAGGGTTTTGACAAAGTAATATCCTTGACAGCAAGAGCTGATGCTTGGAGATCTCCATCTAAACAACACTGGTTTATTTTTTTGTCTGACTTTTTGGCCTGCTCTTATTTTTCCCTTTATCCAGGCGTCTCGCAAACAAATGCAACCTTACGTGTCTAGTTTAAAAAAAAAAAGTGGATCTTTAATCCTGTGGATCACTGGCAGATCAACAATAGCAGGAGATTCCAAACTGCATGTCGTTTTATAAGGAGACGGGAAAGGCACCAAAGCAGATGCAGGAGATTAACTTTTAATAAAACTAACAATAAGATATGTTTTCCTGGATTCTGCTTTTAATTCACAGCTTTTCTTTTTTTTTCTGGAAAAGGAAAGTGGGATACAAAAGAGTGCAAATCCTATGCCAGGTATGAATCATCTTCCCATTTTGAGAGGAAAAAGGAGAAAAGTGAACACTGGATAAAATGGTGACGACTATGCCTATTATTTTATCTAAATGCAAATATTTGATATAATTGTGATTATTGTGCACTTAAATGTTTTTTTTTTTTTTACATGAATATGAAAATGTCATTAAAAGCACTTCAAATAAATGAACAAAGTACTAACGTCCCTGGGGTGCATGTGCTCAATCTACAGTTGTTCATGCCATTCTCTGAAAAGTGCAATCTGTTAAATGTCACATGAAATGCAAACAGTTTCACTTTCATCTTATTTTAATATTTATATGGCAAATTGTTTCGGCAATTTCAGGTTGAATCCCAGTAAAATGACAAGTGAAAGTCAAGAATTTAGGTCAGAAATATGAAAATTTTGTAATACTGAGATAAAAAAAATTATATTTTCATAAAAATAAATTATTTTATGCGATATTTAAATTAAACTATTGCATAAAATTGATTAGATTACTGCATAAAAACTAAACACAAGCAAAGCAAAGGCAAAAAAATTTTTAATCTAAACCAAAAACAAATCAAACCAAATCGAAACTTCAAATGGATTGGTAGGAATAGATGTATAAAGTATTGCAGTATGAATTGCAACCAACAAAAGTTACGGTGGCCGACAGGAAAATGTCATCGTCTGAGACAGCAGAGAGTAGCCAGTTCAGCAATGAGGTTTCTTTACAAGGATAAATTGTGTGTTCGCTGTCGGCTACGGTAGAAACATGACGACACAATATGTCGACCTCCATAGAAGGGGGTGCCCGCGGTTATGGAGATATAAATGTCTCATTCAAAGGAAATAAAAACATAACGGTTCATTATGCAAGGTCTTTATACACCACTGAAAACATAGTTATGGATCTTATATTGCATTTCTGTATATAGATCCTCAGAAATATTACACAATGCACCTTTAAGCTTACACTATGTGTGCAAGTGACATGAACAAAACAAATAAATAAATAACTAATGACAGCTATTTGAATGACAATTCAGCACAAGCCAAAATGTCAAGGTCGTGAGAGCCATAGCGACAGTGACTCACCTGCGTCTTGCCCAGAAGCTTATATGCCAGTTGAACTTTGGTGTAGTGAGAAACCTCAAAGTGCTTGCAGGTTTTGGACAGCGCCACATCTAGCTGTTCCTGCACGGATGAGCATGAAATCAGCAAGATCAGCATAGAAAGTTCAGTGGTTTAATTAAAGTGCATATGAAAATCAGAAATATGCAAAAGTACTTGAAATTCTCATTTTAAGGTGCTAAAATTAACAATCACCACTAATGAATGAAGGCCGTAACAATCTGTGGTTTAAATCACTGATGATACTGAAGGCAGAACTTCATTTTGAGCTCAAAAGATAAGCATTCACATCCTTAATGAGTTGGGAACTTGCTCTGCTACAGAAATAGAAAAGTGGCATGAATCATTGTAATTTTGGTGGCAGCGCTCTCCGTTGGCACAGGCGCCATGCTATTCGCTAATGTGCGGGATGAGACAGCAAATGAGATAAAAAGACGGGGAGGAAGGGACAAAAAAAGAGTGAGATACAGATATTAAGAGAGAAACATGAAAGAAGAGGGGAAAAAGAGAGCAAGTTAATGAGTAAAGGAGTTGTATGCAAGGCTGGGTGCCATCCAATTACATTTGCCACACAGAAATCTCTGAATAATAGAGAAGATGCCATAAACAGCACTGCTGGGGAAATTGTGTGTGTGTTTGTGGCTATGTGTGATTGTGTCAGTATGGGCTTCCAAGTCCTGAAAGCCAGCAATTTATTTAATAAAACACAGTCCATCTGCCTTGGGGCCTGAGAGACTGAATGCTGGCAGACTGACACCGTGGGTGCCACTGTTAGACATACAAACGCATGGTCAAGTGTTCCTTCCGATCTGTTTAATTCGTATAATGCTGAGGCACTACATCAGGGCAACTGCTGTTGTTAAATCTGTCAAGGGTGTGTGAGTGTTACTGAAGGGAATAGGGTGATCTGAGATTGAATGTCTGATCTTTATCAATCCCTCCTCTCTTCCTTCTCGGCTAATATCTCTACTGCTTCTCAAAAAAATTTAACAATTCTTCTGACTCTCGAATGCTTTTCAAAACCTTCTCCTCTCTTCTCAACCCTCCTCCATCAACCCTAACAGTGGACAATTTTGCCACGTTCTTCATAAATAAAACCACCATCAACGGCCAATTTACCAAACCACAAACTGACACACACATCTTACCAGCTAACACACACATTCTACCCTCCTTCTCAGAAGTTACTTCTGGAGGCAGAAGTTTCCAAACTCCTCCTTTCGAATCGCCCTACTACCTGTCCACTTGATCCTGTTCCCACTAATCTACTTCAAGCCATTTCTTCCTCAGTTGTGCCCGCACTCACCCACATCATAAACACCTCTCTTCACACGGGTACTTTTCCCACTGCATTTAAGCAGGCTCGAGTAACCCCACTGCTTAAGAAACCCACTCTAAAATTACAGACCGGTATCCCTTCTTCCATTCGTCATGAAGGCACTTGAACAAGTAATTTTCAACCAGATCTCTTCCTTTTCTACACAGAACAACCTCCTGGACAACAACCAGTCTGGTTTCAAAAGCGGACACTCAACTGAGACTGCGCTGCTCTCTGTAATTGAAGCTCTGAGACTGGCAAGAGCAGCTTCCAAATCCTCAGTTCTGATCCTGCTGGATCGGTCTGCTGCCTTTGAGACAGGTAACCACCAGATCCTCCCGTCAGTCCTAAAGACGAAGGGCATCTCGGGGACCGCACTCCAATGGTTCAAGTCTAACCTCTCAGGTAGGTCGTTCAGAGTGTCGTGGAGGGGTGAGGTGTCTAAGACCCAAAATCTAAATAATGGGGTGCTTCAGGGCCCGGTGCTTGGACCACTCCTCTTCTCTCCATCTACATGACATCACTAGGAACTGTGATTCAGAAACATGGCTTTTCCTATCACTGTTACGCTGATGATACAAAACTCTACCTCTCATTCCAGCTTGATGATCTGGCGGTGGCTGCTTGCATCTCAGCCGGCCTGACAGACATTTCTGACTGGATGAAGAACCACCAACTTCAAATAAACCTTACGAAGCGAAGAGTTGCTTGTGGTCCCGGCCAACCCAACACTACACCACAACTTTTCTATTCAGCTAGGTTCGTCATCCAAAACTCCATCAAGGTCAGCCAGGAACCTTGGAGTTGTGATTGATGATCAATTGAACTTTACAGACCACATTGCTAGAACTGCCCGGGTCCTGCAGATTTGACTTATACAACATCAGGAGGATCACTGAATAGTTTAGCACATCCCTCTCGACACTAACAACACACATCTGTCTTGTTCCATCTGCACATAATAAACAAGAAGCCATGTTCGATAAAAAATACATCTTTGCTTTGCAAATGCCAGTGCCTGCTTTTTCTACAGAAATGTCATGGTGCATGATGCTGGTTTTGTCCAAGCACTTGTTCTATCCAGACTGGACTACTGTAATGGTCTCCTGGCAGGTCTTCCAGCTTGCACTATCAAACCTCTGCAACTGATCCAGAATGCTGCAGCTAGAGAGGTCTTTAACAAGCCAAAGATAGCACACGTCACTCCTCTCCTCACAAAATTGCACTGGTTGCCAGTTGCTGCTCGCATAAAATTCAAGTCACTGACTTTTGCCTACAGAACAACCAATGGCTCTGCTCCCTTTTACCTAAACTCATTACTTCAGACTTACGTGCCATCCAGAAACTTGCGCTCTGCAAGTGAACGCCGTCTTGTGGTGCCATCTCAAAGAGGCACTAAATCTCTTTCTCTGACCAGCTTGGTCTGTTCCAAGCTGGTGGAATGATCTGCCCAACTCAACTAGAGCGGCTGAATCCGTGTCCATTTTCAAGAAACGCCTGAAGACGGCAACACTTGATCCATTAATACTGACACTTCATCTTCTATTCTATATCTATTATCTTTAAAAAAGAATTTTAAAAAATGTAACAAAACATACAGGTACTGCGTTAGATTAAACTGGGAAGGGTCATAGTACTTGCATATTGTTGTCCTATTGTTAGTTTAACTGGTTCTATTGTTCTCATTTGCAAGTCGTTTTGGATGAAAGCGTCTGCTAAATGAATAAATGTATGTAATGTAAATGATTTAAGGAAGAAGGTGGTCACTATAGATTCTCAGTTTGTCCTGAGCCTAAGTACAAAAAATTGGTTTCTAAAAGTCACATACCTCGATTTGCTCCAGAGTGTCTTGCAGTTTGGAATTCAGCTCACTGAGGGGGGGGAAAAAATACATGAATGACAATAGAAACAGTTGAACAAAAAAAAAACAATGTTGGTTTTTGGGCAGCACAGACAACCATTGTATTGTGTTTGCAGAGCAACACAACAAACCACCAAAACAATTATAGTAACATGTTGGAGGAACATGCATAGGCCGTCAGAGCAAGAGAGCACTAAACAACACAAAACCAGCATAATGCACCATGACATTTCTGTAGAAAAAGCAGGCACTGACATTTGAAAAGCAAAGATGTATTTTTTACCGAACATGGCTTCTTGTTTATTATGTGCAGATGGAACAAGACAGATGTATGTTGTTAGTGTCGAGAGGGATGTGCTAAACTATTCAGTGGGTTGTCTGAATGAAAGAAAAAAAAAACCTAGTCGGTCTTACGAAAGCCATGAATAATAAGGGAGATTTAGGCTCATGTCAACCACACATCAATCATGTAAAATTAATGATTGTATGAATATTTCCAGACAAAACAAATGTATACCAATGTTAGAAAAAAAAAATCAGAATAGGTTTTCTAGGACTAATCAATATAAATAATTACATAATAAAATAATTGTTTCGGACATTATTATTCCTAAGCGCTTATTTTATAGAAATAGTTTAAGCATTAACACTTTAGTGCAGAAGTATTAGTAATTCTCACCTCGTGCTCAAGGTTTGATAAGGCCGCATAAGGGCTAGCCAAAAAAGTTTAAATGTTACACTTGATTTTGATAGTCAATGCTTCTGCGTTCTCGTGAAAATGTTTGTGTTCCCTCAATAAACCTCGCATTCAATTGCAAAATGTTTAGCTTCCCTCGAGAAACTTTGTGTTTGCCCGCAAATTTTTCCCCCCATTACCTTTGCGCTCTCAAATGTTTCGAGATCGGAAAAACGCAAATCTAATAAATCTGAAGTGATAGCATATGTTTTTTGTCCATCAAAATAAAGGGTAAGTAGATGTTAAGCGGACAGTCTTCTAATACTCTAATGAGAGTTAGTTGGCATGTAGTTGTACAATTGTACAATGTCTAATGTGGACCATCAAAATAAAGTGTTAAAAATTAAAATGTTCAGTTTAAACCAGTACTACTGTCCACTGGAAATACAATCTGTTTTTTAGTTTTTTCTGCTTTTACCATTCAAGCTATTATTTCAGTTTTGTGCATATTGCTAACAGAAGGCGACCTGAAATCTGACAGTAACTGTTGAATACAGTGGATTTGTTACACTAGTGCTGCATTGATGGCTGTAATAGCAGTGCATTTCTAAATGTATCCCCTTTAAAGCACTGCCAGAAAAAATTCTAAAGCTAAAACTAAAATTAGAGAAGAAAAAAAAAATCAGACCCATCTGATCCTATTAGAGTCTAAAAGAGCCAGTGCTGGAAAGCAAACCTTTGGCTGCAATGGCAGCTGAGACTTAAAGCAACATGATACTAGTAGCAACTTTGCCGGTGGCCACGCATAATAATGATCTGACAATTAAGAACAACTGCATTTCATTTCACAAACTAACTCGGCTTGACATGAGGGATTGCCCGGCCCCTGTGGGCCAGTGCTGTTGAAAGATTAGACAGAATGCATAAAACTTTAATTAATCTACCTCTTCCTTTTCCTCATCCTTCCCCTTTTAATCTTTTTCCTTCTCTTTGAAATCACTGAATGCAAAAAGAAGTGCTCCAGCAAACTGTTCCAATAAAGTCTCTCATTTTGCCATAATGCATGATTCTTGGCATGAAGAAAATCATGCAAAAGCAGGAGGTTACTTAATATGCAACGTTGTTTTTGTGTCCTGCCAAAAAAAACAGCAGGAGAGGACGTGACCTTTTCATAAAGAAGCTTTTGAGTGCTAGTGTTCTGGACGGGTTCTTGTGATGATGGGAGAAGGCAGAAGTTCTTTATCTTTTGTGTGCCTCCATCCATCAGAGTGGGCTCGGACTCAACGTGGGTCCGCCTTTTCCTCCGGGGCCCTCAGAGAAAACCCAGCATCACGTCGAGCGGATCAATTACTTCTGACTCGCAGTTCGTCAGCACTTCTCTGAGCCACGACGTTTCCTTCAGGGAAGCCACGCGAAATCACATTTTAATGAGCTTTCACGACAGGATCCGTCGACAATAAAAACATTTCCATTCAAACAGTCTCATATCAATATTGTGCCATTAGGCAAGAAAGCAGAGAGAAAAGAACAAGTTTTTTTTTCTATTTCGGTTTCTGAACATAAATCCTGTGCTAATAGTATAGGGGCAGTGGTGTTAGATGTGATTAAATTAAAGGATGTTGCTGGATTTGTGGGCAGGGTTTGTAAAAGTTGAGTGTGCTGGGCTGTAAAAGCACACCGTTGGGCACTTTTGCAGCTTACGTCTCTTTGCAATTAAATCAGCTTTCTTGCCGAAAAGTGAGTAGACAACGAAGTGTCCATTACTGGCAGAATAAGCGCTGAGATAGTCCATAACTAGCTGTAGGAAAAGAAAGCAATTATTCGAAAAAGTTTCAAAGATATCCTCAAAATCCAAAACAGGTTTAACAGTCTGCAGAACGGAGAAGTTTTTGAGATGAGGCAACATGTGAATCACTATTTCTTCATGTTGCAACAGCACATAGTTCATGGCAAGACAGCAACTGACGGACATCATCTTAGATTTTAAAGGTGTCAAATCACAAAAAAACAAATTTCCTTTGATAGTTTGGCATGGTAGGAAATCATACTCTAACTATCAGAACGTAAAACTTTTGACTCTTTCTGAACTTCTGCAACTGTCTAGCATTAGACAGATGGATGCAATTTATGACTGTTCACTTTAAACATCAATTGGACAATCAGAAATTGGCACACATTTTTACGGTGAGTAAATAAGATAGATACTATTATTCCTAAACTCCAGAAGATGTAATGATACTGGTAGTTTCTGGTTATGTGAAGGACATGCCAACTTATTTAAAAATAAAGTCCCAAATCATTTCAGTCCAATCTGCACTGACACAATGTGAAGGTTGTTGTTAGACGATAAGGTAAAACTATTAATAAACTATTACAATTATTATTATTAATAGTTATGCTTGGGTGGCAAACTAAAAAAAACACCTCAGGTCAAATTGTTGGGGTCTGTTCTAAGTGTAAATGTAATGTTTCAAAATTGTATTTATTTCTATGAATTTTCAGCATAATTACTCCAGTTTTCAGTGTCACATGATCCTTCAAAAATCATTCTTATATGCTGATTTGGTGCTCAAAAAACATTTGTTATTGTTTTCAATGATGAAAACGGTTGCGCTGCTTAATTTTTTTTGTCTAAACAGTGATTTTTTCTGGATTTTATTAATTAAAATTTAGCATTTGTTTGTAATAGACATTATTTATAACTCTTTACTGTCACTTTTGATTAATTTAATGCACACTTGCAGAACAAAAGTATTGTCTTAACCCAAACTTTCGAAGGTAGTGTACTGTAAGAGTACTTAAAAAAATGATGAGACACCTTTTCAACTCTCAAAATTCAGCTGAGAGTGCTAAATGTGGATTGTTTCCACAAAAACCTGCTTTGAATGTTTGAAGGTCAGTTGGCAGGCACTTTGACAACAGAAATCCAGCTTTTGACAGTCTCCCCACAGACAATATGAGTCATATTCCATTTGCTTGCGTTCACAAATCTGTAGGTAATCTTCTTTACGGTATACACTGTCAATTCTCATTCTCTGTAGGTGCGTAAAAACGTTTGCATTTAATAAGCAACAGGGACACCCAGATCTGAAATCTGAGTATATCTCGGAATTTCAATCTCAACGGCTAGAGAATAAAGTTTTACTTTAGAAGTAAGGTAATAACCAAGTGACACTTCACTCCGTTATATTGACCGCAGGTGTTCGTAGACTCCCTAAACTAGACATTGGGTACATCTCTTGTAAAAATCCTGCGTACTGATTCAGGCACCATTACCCCACAGAGACATTGATATCTGCCCACACAAATGCCTCATAGCTCAGAATCTCAATGCATCTAATTAAACATCTTATCACTTTTCACTGCAGGGATCGAAACGGGGAATCCACAATGCTATCACCATTTGGATACTGAATAGTACAAAACAAAACAAAAACAAAACATCATCTATCAACAGGACTGTCCAAACCCAACTCTGACCTTTTAGAACTTACAGGTAAGGCAATGGTCTCAAACCGACCTCTTTAATGATCTGAAACTAGTGCTTCATCTATAACAAAGTTTAATTCTGTCTGCCACTCTTTTGTCCAAATTTCAAGAACCATTCAACCTGACTTGTGAGTAATGCAGAGGCTGACGTCAACCTTCCCACAGACAGCCATTTTCACCAAACTCACTGTTAGCTGGAGACTAATTGCCTGAAAAACATAAGACAAGGTGGAAAAACAACATGACAAAACATATGGCTACTACAATCTGAAGACTAAATAACTGCCAGAGTGTTGAAACCCCAGCGCACCAAGCCTACATGCCTTTGATATTCACTGGGTATCAGTGTAACGCAAAAACATATGAGAGCACATTATGCATCATTTCATAAACAGTTAAATGAGGAAGGAGAGCACGTGGCCAATCAGCTCCGCTTTGTCTCCTGCTCACTTATATCACAGCTATGCCTTTATCAAGAGAGCCTGGACTGTTAAATGCTCCCGCTGCAGGTCTTATTATTTCTGCTGCAGCAATGAGTATCTATACTATACCACCCCTATTTAATTGTAACAGACGAGAGTGTAAAATCTGACAGGGAAAATGGGACTGGTTCCTTTTTCAAATTACATCTCCTTCATTGCAGGCTTTTGTGGCCGTCCACCTTTCTAAAATCAACAACTAAAATGCAGCAATGCATTGCAATGACTAATATCCCCAATTCCAATTTTCCCTCCCCCATTTAACATTTGTAAAATAAAAAAATTAATTAAATATTACAAAAATTAAATAAAAAAATATCTGGTCTGAAAATTTGAAATGTAAATTTTTATTCAATTCTTCCTTCAAAGGGAGGGATCTTCAACAGAAGGAAATCGCATTGAGCAGGTTTCCATGTACTTGCATGGATATCAATGCAGAGCGGGCTGACTGGAGGCTGATCAGATAGCAAAATCTTCCTGTGCCAACTTAAACAGAGCAATACTGCAGAGTCACAAGAAGGCAGGTAGAAAAAAAAAGAGTGTGCAAATATGTATGAGAGAGAGAGAGAGCTAAAGACAGTGTAAACCACTGGATTAAGGGTTTCATACATTTAGCAACAGAAACTGAATAATCAAATGTAAAAATGAAACGCTGCTAGTTTTCACTGTATGAATTAAATATACAGTATACTGATTCCTATTAAAGCCACAAAAGTTATTCAGCCAAGAGCAGTGTGATTTTCACTTTGTCTTTTGTTCATGACCCCAGTTATTGCAATCCGGTTGCACTATGCATATCGCGATATACACATACATTTACGATATTTCGATAAATTGCGCAGCCCTAAAATTGATACTGCAATTTGTGGAAAATAAAAGGAAAAGAAGAACTCAAAAGAAAAAACAAATTTGGAGCAAAAAGCATCTTTCTTTGTTGACAGCCATTCAGATGTGGCTTGCAAAAATATAATAAACAGGCTTATTAAAGGTGCAGTAAGAAATTTATGAGAAACACTTAATATTTAAAACCGACACCGAAACAAACACACCCCTCCCTTCATGGTTCCACCCCAAAATAATAAACACACTATGCAACACAGGCAACCACTAACAGCTGGAGCATCAGACAGCTTGTGCAAATACAGATGAACCAGCTGACATGCAACGACAACAGCATATCTTGGTTCTGTGAAACTCCAAAAAAAACAATGGTATTGAACAGAAACAACCCTTTTTCCAATTATATTCATCTGAACTTTTCCTCTTTGGTAATATCTCAGCTATCTCTCTTTCTCCAGTCTTCCTACAAAATTACTGTATACAGTACATTACAATAGTAAGTACTTGCATCACAATTCTTAACATTATTATTTATAGAGCTGAATAAATTATATAGTCAGAATTGGCACAGAATCTCATGGCAGGTTCAACGATCACAGTTTGATAACATGTTGCATAATTACAGGGATTATGGATTTTATTTAAATTTGGTTAGGTAATATAAGTGTATGTGATGATTATAGCAATACGGTGCATTTTAGCATGCACCCTCATAATGCGATTATAATGGGATTTTGGCAAAATTGAGATTGAACTTTACCTCATATAAACGCAATACTTCGATCAAACTAATGCGATTAAGCTCATAATCGTAGCAACCATATTCAAATTAAACTTTGTGGCGTACGGCAATTTTAACCCCAGTAAACAGGCATGTAAATACTGTAATCTTATTATTACCGCATGTGCTTGGACGTACACAGATGCCGTGTGTTGTTCATACAACGTCATGAATTACATTATTCTGAAGTTTTCTCTTCTCCAAATCGCTAAACTGTCAACAACTTGCTGCACAGTCTTTGCTCCGTATCTCCAGATGCCGCGAAGAACGTGAGGGCAGCGTAGGCAAACCCGGCAATGCGATGTTCATCACGGCGCCGAATAATATCCAGTATATCCTTAAAAAAATTGTAAGCCTCTATTCCAGCATATATTCAAGTAAAACGGCTTCTTGAACTAGAAATTTTTTTTGGGATGGACTTGATTTTGTTGGATCATTGGATTTGCGATTGCTGTGATCTCATGAGAGTGACAGATTGTCCCGCCCCCACGCCAGTAAACACATCATCAGAGAAGAGATGTTGTTGCAAGAGGGAGGGGGGAAGTTCGTTTATTAAAGATTAGAGGGCACAGTGTGAATTAACAAAACAATATTAATGATGTGCACAGATAATTAATTTAAAACACTGCAATATTCCATAAATAAATCAAGGTGACTTTAAATGAATGGCTACAAATGTAATCAGTTCAAGCACGTCATTCATTTAGGAAACTCGGCATCTGGATCTCTCACCAATCCTGTCAGCGGTTCTCCACCCACCTTATACAGTTGTAGTGCTTGAATGTGCTGGCGGCCTTTTGGCATTCCAAACACAGCTGGATGGCGCCTGGATAGTCCTCCTCCTGTAAAATTAAATGCTCCATTTTACCTCAATATCTTTATCTAGACAATTTTTACAGTGCCAACATAGAAAAAATGAGTTAAAAATTTAATGATGTTAGATTTCTATCATTACCCTCACAACGATGGAATCAAGCTCATATTTAATGTGAAATTTACATTTAGAGGACATAAACAGACTAAACACTTCAATTAGAGGGTGTAAGAGACAATCTTATACCAAAGCATCCAATACCTCTAATGCATCTAATAGTTGTTTGTGAGTTCTCTTGCAAAAATGAGGTGTACTTGTGCAACATTGCACATTTGGACAGATTTTCGTGCCAACTTACCTCTAACATTTCACTCAGTCGAACATCAGTTCTTTGCTGTAAGAAAAGCAAAAAGAAGAAGGACAGAGTGTCTGTGAAACTGGGCAGCAGGAAATTAACATGCAGAGAATAGAAAGTCTCTGTTTAGACATTAACAATGCTGATGAAGTGATTACCAGGGTCTTTATGGTCCTCAAAGACTTCAGCAATCCTGTCAACAGCTGTCGGCGTCTCTGATTGGCCAGCAGCCCAAGGCTGGCTTCGGTAAAGCCTTCTTTAGCAGAACGAAGCTGCCTAGAAGCAGAATTACAGCGGTTGCGCTGATTCTACAACTCATCAAAATTTAAAGCAATAGTTTGCCTAAAAATTTAAATCAATTTTTACCATTTACTTACCCTTGTGTTGTTTTAAACCTGTTTTGACTTTCTTTCTTTCAAGGAATAGAAAAATAAAAAAAGTTCTTCATGTTCTTTTTTTAAACAACTACAATGTGTAGGGACTGAAGTGTCAAAAGGACAAAATAAAATTACATTTAAAGTAGTCCATAAGTCCTCTGAAGTCATATGATAGCTTTTTTGAGCGGAAAGAGAGAAATGCAAGTTGTTATTCACCAAAAACTTGGCATAATCTCTAGCTCTAATGGTGTCTACGCACGTCTATATTTATAGAAGAATAAAAAGCCATCAGCATGCGCTAGTGGTAAACAAATAAAGCAAGATGAATCGCACTTTGGCAATTATGGTTTTTATATGCGCTGAAAATTAGGAGGAAGCTAAAAAGGATAGTATGGACGCGTCATGACTAGGGAAAAGAGGCCAATTTTGCAAATGGAGCTTAAGACAAGTAGTATTAAGTTTTAGCGGCATGTTGCGTTGATCGATATGCCATTTCATGTTGCATTTTTATTGGCTAGTCAGTAGACGTAGGTCGTAGCAGCAAACACACAGTGAAATTACCATGCTAAATTTCTAACAATGTCAGAAAATTATTGCATACTGTCTTTAGTTGCAAGAGACCGGGACAATGGCCATCTTTGAACCCCTCTCACTGAACGCCATAGGACCACAGTTTAGGAGCCATGGCCACAGAAATCACCACGATTGGTTATCTTTTGTCTGGGACAGACCAAAATCGTACAATGTGTAACGGGCATTACACACTGTTAATATATCCGCATTTTAATATGCTACCGTTCATAGAGATTTTTAGATGGATGCCGAGTCTTGTTAGGTTGGGTAGAATCTGTCATGCACTGAACTGCACCAGAATAATGATTGATTGCATTAATCACTAAGGCCAGATGGCGAAAAGATCGTACATCGAGTCTATTGGCACATTTTTGAGAGTTCATGAGGGAAATAAACATGTTAAATTCATGAGGAAATTCTTTCACCAAACCAGTCTGAAAGATTTGTTCTGGGTGAACCAGTTCCCAAGATCAACTCCCTGATAGAGCAGCTCACCGGAGTGAATAATGATGTAAATCTCTTGCATGTCTGTTTCTCACACAAAGCCATCGTGACTTCAGAAGCCTTGGAATATAGTGCATGGGTTGTATAGAAGATTTTTTTGATACTTTTATAGACCTTTTTAAAACTTGTAAACTTTAATCCCTATTCAAGTCAATTGTTCTCTTTTTTTTAGTTCCACTATAGAAAGAAAGTCAATTTGGAACAACATATGAGTAAGAAATGATAACATAGCTTTAATGTATTAAGTGTACTATTCCTTTAAACCTGACTTTCAACATTTTGTAGCTCTCTGACCTTCGTGCATTAGTGCAGATGACTGCGGCCAGCTGCAGGTTGGTCTGCAGAGACGTCACTCTCTCCAGCTCCTAAAACAACAATGATTTTCAAGTTTTTTGACAGAGTTTATCTAGAACATTAGGCAACCATTACTTTGGTATCCTTTGAAGCAGAAAAGACAATTGAGACAATGGCTATGACCTTCCTTTCATATTGCTGGATATTACTTCTCACAGATAACCGTGATTCTAACCTCTGTGCTTAATGGGTTCAGGCCAGAGACACTCTCTTCTATTAGTCATGTTTTTCAGGCCTGTTATGAACAATAAAGTGAGAGAGATGATAATGGCGACAAGCTTTCATTATGGGAATGAGAAAAGCAGCACAATGAGAAAGAATGTGCTCCTTTAACCCACACTGACATGTCCACTAACAACTAACAGACAGTTGAAGTTCATAGCTTTTTTGCAAGGTTTTTTCTTCCCCCCTCATACAATCTCGGTTTTGAAGAGCACAGCTGTCACAGCCTGAGGTGAGCTCACGCCGAGTGACCCAGTCTTTCGAAGCACATTAGATCTGGGCAACAGAGCCAGCCTTCAGCACCGAAACATCATCCCACTATCACGTTAAAGATAATTATTTAACCAAAGAATACGAGGTGGAAAAATCGATTCCACAGAGAGGTCTGCAGAAACAGAGGCTCCTTATGCAAAGCGTCACAAGGAGAACCGTTCATTCTTCAGAAGGCTATCAGTAGCAAATACCCTGAAGAATGCTTGAAGGTTTCTGAGAGATGAACAGGCCGTATTGAGCTTGTGCCTTGAGAACATCCTGCGGGCTCCAAATTACCGTTGAATAAATGACAGTACAAACAGGAATTAAACAAAAGTGCAGTGTTTAATTTGTTCTGGCGTTTGATCCACTGATAAACACATGGAAGGCGTGAGGTTAACAGAGTGTCTGTGCTGAGGAAACACAGGCTGATGGTTTAGCCAGGCATCTGCAGAATAAATCTCTTTGCGATTTATTCAGCGGAATCTCTGTCTCTGTGAGACGCAGGGCTTTTTCAAGTGCCCTTGGAGTTGCCCTCACTAGAACAGGGAGCTGAACACAGCCATATCCTCGCTGAGTCATAGGGTCCTTAAGGGATCCAGTGGGCTTCAGAGCTCAAACAAGAGTGACTCACTGTCTCCACATGCACACCACAGAAAAACACGGTTGTCATTCCTCTTCTGAGTGATAAATCCCTAAGATTTGGGTTCTTAAAAAACTAATTCCACAATTAAATTCAATCAAATGTAATTAAATATACAGGTCCTTCTCAAAAAATTTGCATATTGTAATAAAGTTCATAATTTTCCATAATGTAATGATAAAAATTAAACTTTCATATATTTTAGATTCATTGCACACCAACTGAAATATTTCAGGTCTTTTATTGTTTTAATACTGATGATTTTGGCATACAGCTCATGAAAACCCAAATTCCTATCTCAAAAATTTAGCATATTTCATCCGACCAATAAAAGAAGTGTTTTTAATACACTTAAATAAATATTAAAACAATAAAAGACCTGAAATATTTCAGTTGGTGTGCAATGAATCTAAAATATATGAAAGTTTAATTTTTTTCATTACATTATGGAAAATAATGAACTATCACAATATGCATTGCTAATTGTTTGAGAAGGACCTGTAACCAATACATACAACTGTCAAATACAAATAACATCAAACAGCTTAAAAGGTTAGTTCACCCGAAAATAGAAATGATGTTGTTAATCACTCACCATCGTGTCAATCCAAACCTGTAAGACTTTAGTTCATCTTCGGAACACAAATGAAGATCTTTTTGATGAAATCTGAGAAGTTTCTGCATCTCCATTGACAGCTACGCAACTACCACTGGCACTTCAAAAAGTTTATATGTGAATAAAAGCCTAAATTCAATCTGTTCATCATATAAAGCGATCGACTCTCTTCAGAAAATTTTGACTAAACCGCTCAATTCATATGGATTAGTTTTTACGATCATTTTATGAACTTTTTGAAGTGTCAAAGCGTCAAAGTAATAGCTGTCAATGGAGGGAGAGAAATCCCTCAGATTTCAACAAAAAGATCTTCATTTGTGTTCTGTAAATGAATGAAAGTCTTAACGACATGAGGGTGTTCAGCCAGCTATTGTGTTCCATGTTTGATTTTATTTTTTTCCAAACCAGTTCAGTGCAAATCCCGTCAAGCAGTACTCTGGTTAAGGTGTAGAGTACGCTGAACGCTGTTTGGTTTGAAAGACTTCGGTGTGAGTTGTTCCATACACCGCTACACTGTTTACAATAGATATCAGGCCTTTTGCCTATGAAACTTTTGTTCGCCATATTTAATTTGTAACAGGAATAAAAATTAGGCTGTGAGGGATAGAAGTACTGTTGTTAACGTTGCCAGTTGTTCAGGTGATGAAACATCTCTCTAAATGAATTTAGTTTTAGTTTAAAAACATAAAACTTTAACAATCATTCTAATAGATAAATGCACACCACTACTATATGATACAACACTGTTGGGTCATAAAATGGGGGCATTTATATAGCGCTTTACAATCATTTCAGGGATCTCCCTTCAAACCACCAATGCGCTCACACACACCAGCTATAGGTGGAGAGGAGAGAGAGGGATCGAGCAATTCAGTGGATGGGGATTATTGGGAGACCATGTTTGATAAAGGCCAGTAGAGTGAATGTGGCCAGGACACCGGGGTTACACCCCGACTCTTTTACGAGAAGTGCCATGGAGTTTTTAATGACCACAGAGAGTCAGGACCTCGGTTTAACGTCTCTTCTGAAGGACGATGCTTGTTACAGTATAGTGTCCCCGCACTACACTGGGGCGTTAGGACCCACACAGACCACAGGGTGAACGCCTCCTGCTGGCCTCACTAACACTTCTTCCAGCAGGAATAGTTTTCCCAGGAGTTTTCCCATTCAGGTACTGACCAGTCTCAACCCTGCTGACATTCCTGACTGCTTTCCATCTGATTTTAACGAGCGCAAACATTTAAAGCAACAGACAATGTAACCGCAGAACATACTTATAATAAACAGAGCATTATCGTCGAGCTACGCAAATATACTTATTGTGGTAGTTATCTTTATAGTTACCGTTCTTGGTGTGAATTAGCCTTCACATCCAGCCGGTTGTTCTCTCAAAATAAACCTCCGTCAGGCTGATGCAAGACCCCACCGCTTCAGGTCGGGGTCTTCATCACCCTGTCGGGGGTTTATTCTGAGAGAACAACCGGCTGGATGTACATTATCCCACTATTTACGTAGCTACTTGCCACATAAGTAAATAATTAGACACGAAATAGTGATCTGAGTTGAAATATTTTATAAGGTCTTTAAACGCAAAGCTTCCACGGAGAGAGCAGTTGCAAGCACGGCAAGTTCAAACTAGACGGACATTTAAGGGATACGGTATACAGTCATACCACTTATTACACAGAATTTCGACACATAAATAATTATGGGGATAAAACATATTTATATCAGATTAAACTGTTAGATTATAGGATAGCAAACGGGTACGATTTTAAAAATGTGCAAACCAAGTCACAAAATGGCAGCAGTTGCTTTTGTATGAAACGAGAGAGCAAGTCCACGATACGGATGGCATAATTAATTAACTGTACACAAAATATTGATTCGAGTTTCAATATTTTATAAGCTCACCAAAAGCAAAACTTCCACAAAGAAAAATCGTTCCTATCGTATAGCGCTGCTGACTTCAATAACCCGGATGAGCCTGCGTTATCTGTTTTCAGCGGTTGTTATCTGGGAAGAACATACCGCTGGATGGCGCTATTGACAAATCAGAATTAAGTATTCCACAGAGCAGTGTAATAATGTTGCATAGAAGCAAGACTAAAATTATGCCTGCCCTGACCTACCGCAGCCCCTAGTAAAAACGTATATTAAGTATTAGAATTGCTGTGTAAATGCATTTGTCAACGCTGAGCAGCATTCAACAGTCTGTGTAAAAACCCCTAATTGCCACTTCAGAAGCACTTCTGTGCCACATTTACAGTTTCAATTAGTCATAATTGTGGTCTGGTGTGCATAAACCAAAATAAATGCATCTTTACACAGCTGACTTAAGGCTGCTCTGTGCCTGCTCTAAATTTAGTGGACAGATGCAATGCTGCATAAACACCAGGCTAAATTATGCCTGCTCTGACCCACTCCAGCTCCTGGTATTAAAATATACACTTGTAATTATTTGTCTAAATATATTTATGCCACCTTTGAGCAGAATTAAACAGTCTGTATAAAAGACACCTAAATGCCACTTCAGAGGCGCTTCTGTGCCACCTTTTCAGTATAAATTTGGCCTAAGTACTGATAACACGGTAACATCAAACTTTATTGAAATCAACTGTGAATAGTTACGGCTTAGACGTTTCATTTCAGTAAGGATGCCGTCTTAGAAGTTGACATACACATCAAGGTTTTAGTAAACAGCCCAAGTGATGCGATGCACCACTCTTTGACTATGTGTGATAAAGACAACAAAATGTATCACAAGAAATCTAAAAGCATGGGCTGCCTATAATACAGCTCAAAAGCATGGCTGAAATCCCATCTAATCTCTGAAAGGCCTGGGACAAATGCAGGCTGCTGAGGTGTAAAATGGCTTGTGGCAAAGCACCAGCAGACTTAAAAGCTCTTCAAATGGAGGAACAAATTACCATTCTTCTCTCAACATCCATCTGGTGAATACTCTTAATGTCCGTTGTTTAACACATCAAGGCTTAGGTGACCCATTGAATCCTAGTCTTTCCTGAAGCATTCTCATGTTAAGGTTACAAAACTGGTCTATACTTCAAAACATCAACTTTTGCTTTAAATAGATAAAATGATTTATTCCAGTGATGTGAAGGTTTTTTTTATTCAACGTGCATTCTAAATGTTGTATAAAAGTATATGAGAAGGCATGAAATATGTTATTTGTCCACCAAAAATATCTAACGCTTTTTGTGTTGGCTTACAATGACTCAAAAGGCAATTTGGTGTGACATGACTCTAGCAGAAATCTTTAAATGTGTCTGGGGTCAGAAGATGAATAGCTTCATTCCATTTTGGATGAAGACATGTAATGGGCGACACAACGTGAAGCATGCAATTTCTGAGCCACTAGCATCACCAAATGGAAATGTCTAAATATAACTGCATATCTCCCATTGTTAAGGATAAAATAGCCAACTCACAGTAAACAGCACACCAGAACAACTTGAGCCAGTTGAACTGCAGGTGGACAGAATACAAAATGTATCCGTAGTTTCTTAAGGACAGTCTAGATATGAAATTTAAACAGATTGATGCTGAGATGAGATGCAGAATTTAATGCATCAAAAAGAGTTGTGATTTTATCACCAACATAGTATTTTCTTCGCCATGTTACAGAAAGTGAAACATACTTCTTGTAAATTTGTAAGATTTAAAATATTAAAAGAATCACATATTCTTCAGGAGTTAGTCCAATACATTTTTTGGACAAAAAAAGACATGGGAATGGAACTCAATTTCATGCTCTGATGTTATAATTAAACTATTAAATCAAGAAACAAAATTGACTATTGCCTCCTTCAATGAACACGATACATCGTTCAGTCATTCAAGCTTCGTCAAGAAAGAATCCAAACACACCAAACAATTCCACACAATGACTGTGAGGTGAAAGCCTGGCACAGGATCAAAGCAAAGCATTTCTGGATGAGAATATCTTCAAGAGAAATTTCAAAGTGATCCAAAGTGATCCATTTTCAAAGGGGTTCATATAGTGATCAGGGATGTAAGAAAAATATGACCACAGGCAAGAGGACACGGAGCCTTAACTATTCCTTCTACTTCCACTTTGATCCCAAATTGTTATAGTGATGAAAATCACTATCTTCAGCATTATCTGCAAAGCACACTGCACAAATATTATTGTAACACATATATATTTAGAGAGTTTAATTGTTTAACCGGCAAGGTAACTAGGATGCATTTACAGTCATCATGAAACAAAAGTCCAGGTTACAGTGAGGCGGGAGTGACAGTGGGAGTGAATGTGACAATTTTCTGGATGATTTAAAAGCAGTAATAGGAATTTTATAATTTTATGAATGCAGTCTTCTTTAAAACTTGTGTATGGCCATGGCGACAAAGACTTAAAACATATACGATTTTTTCCCCCACTAAATAATTGCACTAAAATCATGTTAACATGCATATTGTTTTTACGTCTTGTGGATATATTATTGAAACAGTGAGTAATAGTATTTTAACATTTACAGACTGACTCGATACACTTATATCATACATTCTGTAACTCTCAAATTGTTCCCCTAACCTTGACGAAAAAGGAACAAGCCAGCGGTCACATGTTAATTGAACCCATCCTGCAGACCCAATTTCCCCAGATGCGACAGACTGCTTACCTTAACATAGGAAGGCTGTTTCTCCAAAATGAGGTCTGCCACTCTTTTAGAAACCTGTAAGATAACACAACCTAAAGGTCAACATCTGTTCAACATGTCCAAGCTTCACAAGACTACATAATCTTTTTGTTCATTTAATCATTTGAGGCATTAGCTGAGGCTTTAAAAGGAGGAAAAGGAAAAACAACATAAAACATGAGACTTTTAATTGAATTGAATTCTTTTAGGCTTTTCATGTCTTCCACATCTGCCACAATTAGTCTGTAACAATATAATAAATAAAGTTTTCTTGGCACACTCAAACAGTCAGGGGGTAATAATGTCTCTGTGGAAGGTCAGGCCGTAAATATAAGGCATCCTGTGGCACGCTCCGATCGATATGTGCGTCACATGGTGGGGCTGTCAGCAACGAGAGGGTGTTGATGTGTCGGTGAGAACTGAACAGATGGCAGACTCAGCTGAGCAGTGGCGTATGTTAGAAGATCACACTGTGCGAAAAGCTGAGACCGACTGACAGGAGAGCGCTGGGATATGTATGTGTATATGTGTGTGTGTGTGTGTGTGTGTGTGTGTGTGTGTGTGTGTGTGTGTGTGTGTGTGTGTGTGTGTGTGTGTGTGTGTGTGTGTGTGTGTGTGTGTGTGTGTGTGAAAAACAACTGAAAGAGACATTTTCAAGAGCAACTCCACTTGCTCTTACATATGCATTAACTCTAGGCTCTTAAAGAGATAGTTCTCCCAAAAATTAGATTTCTATCATTATTTACCCTCATGTTTTAAACCTGCATAATTTTCATAAAATAAAACATATCCATACAATACATTTCTTTGTATGGAAGTTTTTTTGTTGTTTTTTTTTTTTAAAATACCTTGTTTTCTGTTTCAACATTAGAAAAATAAAGTCATACAGGTCCGGGTGATTGTAGCGAATTAAAATAAATATGTTTTGTTACTTAAACCTAATTTCATTTCACCTAGTTGCCAAAGAAAAAAAATACAACTTGATGTACTATAACTAAAACAAAGAGTGAAATAAAAATGTATAAAAGCTATATAGACATATTTAATAATAAATATATATATATATATATATATATATATATATATATATATATATATATATATAACTAAATTACTCAATGATACTAAAATAACACTCATACAGGTTTAAAAAGGACCTATTATGCCCTTTTCAAAGTCTCGATTTTGTTTTTGGGGTCTACCAGAATAGATTTTCATGTATTAATGTTAAAAGATATATTTTTCACATATTTTTACATTGTTGCAGCTCCTCTATTCCCAGTCTGTCAGTAACGCTCTGTTTAGTTCCTGTCTCTATGAAGCTCCTCCTTCTGAAAAGCACAATGTGTTCTGATTGGTCGGCTGGACCAGTGTGTTGTGATTGGTCAACCATTTCAAGCGTGTTTTGGAAATGTTGCCTTACCGTAACCGTGAATTTCAACACACTACTAATGCAACTCAAGCAGGCAACGGACCCTTTTTTTGCATATGCCTTGGGCAGGAATTATTTAAATGAGGAATATTGTGACGTGTTTGTTCCCAGAAGAAAACTCAAGAGTACAATGGAGGCGTTTCAGGGAGTTCAGAAACAGTGACACTGATATAGAGAATAACTCACTTTGGAGTTACTTTGTCCTTTGTAACTTTGCAGACCTTTTACATGCCCAAACAGCAACATTACACACTAAAGAAAGTTGAAAATGTAAAAAAGCATAATAGGTCCTCTTTAAGACAATATGATTGAGTAATTGATGACAGAATTGTTATTTCTGGGTGATCCCTTTAAGCCAAATTTTTCTAATTGATTATTAAAATCACAAGTATTAGGAATTAGAACAGTGATTAGATCAATCAGATCAGTGTTATTAACACCAAGTGAACCTGAAATTTAACTATGGAATGAGTGAAGGCATTTTTCACATTGTGCAAGTATGGCCAAAAGAGACCTCGACTCAGGAGGAGGGAAGGTGGTTTTCACAAAGCTCACTGCTCCACCTATTGGTCATTCATTTCTGTTAAAGACCTCACAGGACGGATCGAAGCCAGAATGAGAAAACAAGCTGTGAGGAGCCATCCGGTGTGCTATTTCCAAAAACTAAAAGACAGAGACTCTGAAAACAGGTGGCCAACACACTCTGTCTGACTTCGACAGGCTGAACACGATGACAACCGGCAAAGCTGTCTGTCAGCGAGGCACAAGACTCTCTCTGTACGCCTTCCGGCAGCCAACTGTGAATGATTCCTGGACGGATAATAACTCGAATTAGAAATCTATTAACCAGTGCTTGCACCAGAGCAGTAAACAGCCTGCAATTTCTCTACAACTGGCTCTACAAATCAGAAGACCTTATTTTCCAATTATGACAATCTTTCTCACAAGGACATAAAATTCATTATTAATATTGTTCATTTTATCCAATGACTACAAGCAAAGACTTCCTCCAGTCATCTAATCAGCTAAAATAGCATGCCATTAAATTAGGCCTGGAAAGAAAAACTTCATTAGACAGAAGAGTGAACACAAAGGCCAGCCGTAAACAACATATCAGTTGAGTCTGCTCCAGGGGCGGAGTGACAATCGGGAGAGTCGGGACTTCTCCAGTGGGCCGGTAGTGTTTCGAGGGTCGGTTTGATAATAGTTATACAATGCAAGTTCTTAGCAACACCATTCGCTGCCCGCTTGTCAAACTGTGCATAGATGTGAGCAGTAGTGGTGGCTTTCTTAATCTATTTAAAATAATTTTGCAATGGTTGTCATTAAAAAACGGTGGTCTACGAAATTTCCCGGTAGATTTTTTGGTCCCACTCCGCCCCTGGTCTGGTCAATACAGCTTTATTTATATTACAAGTGAATCGTTTGACATTCATAGCCAGATTAAAGAGACAATGAAAGTATCATTTAAAAGCATGTTTTTAAGAATTCTGTGATTTAAGGGGTAACTTGTACAATGCTAAAAAAAAAAATCATGTCGTTCATAGATTAAATTCAAGAAGAGTGTAAAAACTGTTGCTTTCAAAACATTTCTCACACAACTTCATCCTTACCACAACCAATAATGTGATTTTGGGGTGGCACTTTGCAAAGCATTCACTATAAATGGCATTATTTTCCTGCAAAATATTTTCATTTAATATTTTTATTTGGGGAAATAAGATTACATTACAAAAGTTTGGTGTCTGTAAGGTTTTTGAAATGTTTTTGAAGAAGTATTTTATGGTCACCAAGGCTGCATTTATTTGATCAAAAATACAGTAAATAGTAAAATAGCTGTTTTCTACGTGAATATATTCTAAAATGTAATTTATTCCTGTGATGCA
Organism: Siphateles boraxobius; assembly: GCF_051911475.1. NCBI lineage: Eukaryota > Metazoa > Chordata > Actinopteri > Cypriniformes > Leuciscidae > Siphateles > Siphateles boraxobius. The sequence goes on from NW_027508975.1 coordinate 3,955,718, forward strand.
AAGCTGAATTTTCAGCATCATTACTCCAGTCTTCACTGTCACGTGATCCTTCAGAAATCATTCTAATATGCTGATTTGCTACTCAAAAAAGATAAAAGATATCTCTTAAAAGATAATTTCCTTTATAAGATATCTCTTAAAAGATAATTATATCTTGCAATTCTGACTTTTTTTTCTCAGAATTGTGAGACAAACTTGCTATTGCCAGTTTTAAAGTCCAGAGAAAAAGACTGACTTTCTAGTTGCAATTCTGACTTTTTTCTCAGAAATGTGATATAAACTCACAATTCCGACTCTATATTTTTTTTGCATTGCGAGTTTATATCACAATTCTGAGGAAAAAAAGTAAGAATTTTGTAACAAAATATTAACAAAACAAATACATTTTTTTATGAATGACTTGGACAGGATAGTACAGTTCTCTGGAAACATATCCTTTAAGAAGAAAGTTGATTTAACCTTCTCTTTTGTTGTCTCCATTTGTGCAATTTCATAATTTTAATGACTTAAAATTATTGCGAAACTCGTATTAATAAAGAATGAGTAGGTGTGTCCTATAAAAGCACCCTGCTGAGAAGGTTATCAGCACTGAAAATTTCTTCCTGCCCCCCAAAAAATCCAAAAAGGCAAAGGAAAAAGACAGGCTTATTCTGAAACACACTTGCAGTGCAGACAAGCAATTAGCTTAGAGATGAGCTCCTGCCAAAGAAGTGTCAGAGCTGCATGTTAGCAGAAGAATAGAGCCACCTCCAATAGACCAGATGCGTTTCTCTCCCACTGACCCATCAAATCCACATCTGCAAACGACACATTCAGAGACTACACATATGGGCCCTCTAGAGAAAAAAACGTATCAGTACTGTCAATAAGGCCACATACTCTAATGTAAATGACACTAGAGGAGCTTGGGTAAATCATGAATAAAATACCACGGCGTGTGAGCGTGCAGAGTAATGGCATTCAGCGGGAAGCTGGCCTCATGCAGAACTCAACCTCTGATGCCTGCAGCTGTCTGTCATGACCCGGGATCAGCATTCGGGGACAGGGCCCCTGTGGGGACCTGCTCGTGGCAGACCACAACAGATCGCGTCAGACTGAGTCATCGGGGAGCCCTAAGGATCCCAGGGGCCGCAACTTTCACTCTGCACTGGGCCGATAGGACAGCTGTGAGTAAGCAAGCATCTTAAGCAAGAAACAACAAAGACAGAGGGTGACATTCCTCTTTATAAATTTGTTTCCAAGGCTGCAGTGAACTGAGGATCACCCCAGATCAAGACAATGTACTTACGCGTTCACAAGTGTAACAATAATAAAGACACTCATAAAACTGACATTTACAGCAGGATGATATATGAGCTCTGAAATGGGTTAAAATAGGGGAATAATAATAATTAATTAAACAATTCTTAAAGGTATAGCGGAGGATCTTTCCGAATTTTAGAGAAGACCCGCCCTCTCCAATTTTTTTTAAAAATGCACATGCGCAACACTCTATTCGCTCCCGAGAGGGAATGCCTATTAAACGTGTTGAGTGACCGAGGACTCAAGACATGATATGCAATGGAGAAGTAGCTTGTTGCATTTGTGTAATAAATACTTTGGTGAACACATTGTAATTATCGAAAATGAACACTAAATATTTCTAGATTTAGAATATTTCAGCGTGATACCATTTACCATTTGGTCATAAGGCTACTTTAGACAAATTGAGATGTTTACCGTGTCTACGCGGTGCATGACTTGTGCCAGGGCTAGCATCGCTAATCATAGCTTACATTAACTTTTACTAGCAGTGATTTTAAATGGATTTCTCCAAATAGCATGACAAACTTTACCTGTCTTGTAGAATCTTCCTGACTGCGGCATCAGTGGGAAGCCCAACCTGTGCTTTTAGCGCACGCCAGCGTATGAAATATTCACCCAAAATCACTCTGGTCTTGTTTCTATATTCTGCGGCCTTTCTCTTCTTATCATACACTTCGTATACATTTTTTCTCTTTCGACCCTCAGCCATTTTCAAAGGAATGGCTGAAACCGTAACTCATCACACATAATACACCTGAAAGTGCAGAACGCGAAAACTACATAGGGACGAGCACGTACGACGGCCTTATGTAAACATATCACCAGAATGATTGACACTTAGGTGGACCAATAGTACAGGCTACCCACCTGGTTTTTCACCTGGAAAATCCTCCGCTATACCTTTAAAATTGAAATTTTTTCCCAAAATATTTTCATTAAATATCTAAAACTTCAGAGGTTTGGGGTTGTTACCAAAGCTGCATTTATTTGATCAAAAATACAGTAAAAAGAGTAATGTTGCAAATTATTATTACAATTTAAAATATCCGTTTTATATTTTAAAGGGGCATTCGGCAACTATTTCAACTTAAGAAAACCGTTTAGAAATCATTTGAATGGTTTAATAACCTGTTCTGGTGAGAATGGTGACTTTCCCCGATCCCCCCAGCGTTCCTAGGCGGAAAACCAACCTTGCAACATGGGGACTAACGTTCCGGTGAGTGGGAAATAGGAAGTCTCGCGAGAAGCGAGAACGAGCGAGAAACACAAACTGCTTTACGGCAGTTCGACATAAACACACACGCCTCCCTCAATGTGTATGATGTATTACCCACCTCAGTAGACATAGCTCCACATGATAAAGTTGGCCGGCTCTGATAATAACAAATGCACATGAGCAGCGGTAGAAACGGGGAGGAGGCAAGTCAGATTTTTTACGACATTGTTGTGAAATATACGCCTCACCGCTGTAGGAGGAGCTCGTTGAGATAACATGCGACTACAAAAGTGAAAATCAGCGAAGAAATAGCTAGAGTTGCCGAATGCCCCTTTAATAGATTTTAACACATTAAAAATCTTAATGTATATGTGTAAATTAGAGATGTGCGGATGGGCTATTATTTCATCCGCAACCGCATCACAAAACTCATCGTCCGTCCGCCATCCATCCGCACCAATGTTTTTGACCAATTTTCCCGCCCGCCATCCACTGATACAAGGCACTGCTGATGACAGCCGCGAGACTAGAAACCACCCCCCACCCGCCCGAATTGAATTTAAATATTTTTTTTCCTCACGTCATCCAAGTCCGCGGCTATAACCGCCAACTGCGCATCTCTAGTGTAAATATATATTTTTTTTTATATATTTTTTTTTCAAATTTCAATTTTCATCCAAAAGTCATAATTTTATAACTTTACGTTTATAAAATTTTATTAAATGGTTTGACTCAATATTAATGCAAATTCCTATTATTATATTTATATTTTTTATTGTTGTTGATGTTATTATTATTACTTAAATTTGTCACATGCCTGAAAATTCCCTTACCCCTTTCATCTAGCATATAATTTCTGAGACATTTACAGTAATTTATTTATTTTCCAAAAATTAAGTACAAGTGCAAAGTCTAACATATCCAAAAAAAATAGTAATAAAAGTAATTAAAAAATTTTAAATAAACTTTATTCATTTGTGTCATTGGTGTTGTCAATATTAAAACCTTTGACAAAGCTTGACAGTACAAAAAGTTTTTGAAAAGTATTTTAAGGTCAAAGCTCAGAGGGAAAAAAGAGGCAGTTCAGACATGCAGGTGATTTAAAAATGTATTAATTATCTTTTAAAAAATTCTTTAAAAATCTGTAATATTTAAAAAGTTTGATTAAAAATGTATTTAATGTATTGATTTTAGTCTGATCAGTTTGAGATAATAAAAATATTTAAAAATTGATCAGATAAATTAAAATAAAATCATAGAATAGAATAAGTTATAAAAATAAAGGTAGTAAAATAAGGCAAAGATTGGCCAACTTGCTTCTTAACAATATCAAGTTTTGAATTAAGTTCAAAGTCAAACATTTGTATTGATCTATGACCCATAGATAAAGCGATATCAGTTATGATGCAAAAGTAGCACTGATATCATACAGTATGTGTCACACATGGGCGCTCAGAGAGCGGACAGTTTCTTTAAGATTTATCTGAATGTGATGCTTACAGCTGCTTGTTGTCTCTTCAGCTTATCTCTGTACTCCTCAAGCTCCAGAAGATTCAGATCCGGCGGGAGTTTCTGTTGGGCAAGCATACACAAACAGAGAAAGATCTGAGATTTGAGAATGTATTTTATTCCCATGGTACTAAATGTTAATTTCTTGAGTTTGAACACGGTTGCAGATATCACTCACACAGACGCGGGCAAATCATCTCCAGTTCTTAAGAGTTCAATAAACAACAGCAGCTGAACAGCTCTAACACATATTTACTTTGATTAAAAAGTTGATGCAGCCCTACTTTATTATAGAGGATTAAACAAATAGCACCTAATGCCCCATCCCCAAACAGAGAAACAAAAAAGTTTGGACTCAATTGAGAGTAGTTACTTTCCACTATATGGGGAATAATCGTTTCTAGAGCCCGACCGATATATCGGCGAGCCGATATTATCGGCCGATACTATGCATTTTCATAACTATCGGCATTTATAATGGCCGATAAATGAATATAAAAAAATGCAACGTACGGTGATTCATGTAAGGGTGGCACTGCCAATAAAGCACCTAAAAGCTGTCACAATGAACTGGCAAAAGCAATGATATGAATACATCAAATATAGCAAGGAGACATTTTAATTGTTAATTAATAAGTGTTTTCAGTCATTGTGGGCTGCAAAGATGAAGTTGAGGATGCGGACTCGTGATCCTTGAACGCGCCAGAGAGAAATTTACATTTCAGAAGGATTAGGCCTACATAAGCAGAGAGCAGTTTGTCTTTCGTTTTGATTCGTTCTGTTTAAAAGTAGACATTTCAATAGATATATTTCTCAGGTCTATATGCTGAGTTTCGGTTCATTTATGAGACGAGTTGCAGTTCACTCGCCGGCGCCTCCGTTTCGAGATTATCTATTGTCTGTTGTATTTACTTCTTATTTATTAAATCCTGGGCATTTGGTTGATGAAACATTGATCAAAATTAAGATATAATTAATACAAAACGAAATTGACTTAAATTAAATTGGCTTTGTGCTTTCTGTTCGAGGTCTATGTGAAATTTTTAAAGCACTTTAGTGCCGCTTGCGGAGCTTGTCACGTCCGTTTTTTCCTCAAATGCGAACACGAAAAATAAAATAAAATGAATATTATATGTTCTGTTGAGAGCCAACCCTTCTTCATCCAGTGGGTAGTAGACTATTACTTTTGATTTGCGCAGTGTAATTCACTGAATTGATATCTCTGCTGCCAGCCTCTGTCGCGTGTGAGCTTGTGACTATTGCAAGCGCGCAGCTGAGAAGTCCTGATTATATTGTCTGCTATATTTACTTCTTATTTATTAAATCCAGGCAATTGATAGATTAAACATTGATTAAAATGCGTGGCGCGAGCGACAAATCTCCGACGGTGTACGGATGGCCCATTCTGCTCTGTAACGGGTGCTTTTCCGCGTCTCGGGTAAACAGCTGTTGCGAATCACACGAGCAATAACGGCCGCGTCCGGTGTAGACAGTGTTAAAGCTCATTCTGCCTATAACGCTACGTTACAAGATCAAGCAATATTCCAATAATTTATATAATTATAACACTTTATATAGGGCCATTTTGCATTAAGAGTAGCCTAGTTTCACGTTTAGTAGGTACATTTTGCTTACTACTTATTTAAAATAGTACAAAAGTCTGTACATTATGTAATTAAAAACGTTTTCATTATGATATATATTATACATTTTACTTTAGTAAAAAGATCTGAGTTATTCCTTCACTTATAGAGATTAGAGGAATTAAGACTAAAAATAGAAGATAATGTCAGTGACACTTTTGAAATATTTATTGATACAAGTTCTTTTATATAACGTGACTAAATTAAAAGACAAAGTCGTTAGTGAAGATTATGCAACAGTATTTAGAATATAATATAACATGCAATGCAAACTAGTTTGGTTACAGCTCAAATGTAGCATTCTCATTCTATCATTCCCCCTGCCTCAATCACATATCTTTGTGTGTTACAAGTGTTTGATCACCACATATGAGTGATCATTGCAAAACGTTTATATATTTATTCTGTTTAAATACTTTTTTAAAAGTATTCTATATACAGTACCCATCAAAAGTTTGTACACACCAATAGGAAAGTGTGTACAAACTTTTGACTGGTACTGTACTATAATACACATAAATAATATTGCTACTGTACACATAAATAATATCGGCTGATATATCGGTATCAGGCTTTTTTTTTATCGGTATCGGCCCCCAAAAATCCATATCGGTCGGGCTCTAATCGTTTCAAGATTTTTTTTTTTATCCTTAAAATAAATCCTTTATTTTCAGGATTCTTTGATGAATATAAAGTTCAAAAGAGCAGCATTTATCTGAAATAGAAAGCTTTTGTAATATTATACACGACCAATCTTTTATTAAAGAAATTAACACTTTTATTCAGAAAGGATTAATTAAATTGACCAAAAGTGACAGTAAAGACATTTATAATGTTACAAAAGATTCCATTTCAGATAAATGTTGTTAATTTGTAACTTTCTATTCAAAGAATCCTAAAAAAAATTTAAAAAATTGTACACAACTGTTTTCAACATTGATAAAAAATAATAAATGTTTCTTGAGCAGCAAATCTTCTTATTATCATGATTTCTGAAGAATCATGTGACACTAAAGACTGGAGTAATGATGCTGAAAATTCACCTTTGCATCACAGGAATAAATCAAATTTTAAAATATATTTAAAAAGAAAACAGTTATTTTAAATTGTAATAATATATCACAATATTATTTTTTTAACCAAATAAATGCAGCCTTGGTGAACATAAGAGACTTATTTTTAAAAATGTTACATACAGTGTCTATATGTTATTTAATATATTCATTTCATACTATCTATTTTTTTCTAAAGCTAAGTATCTTACAGATTCTGGTACATAGACATGGAAACATTATGACTTTCTCTCATATACACACCTCAAGCTCGTATTGCACCATGTCAAAGGAGTCACTGGAGAAGTACACTTCCTCTATGTTGTCAATGAGTTCCTGTTCTGCCAGTGGATCGGTGGGCTGCTCCCTCAGTTCCCTCAGCTCTTCCTGTGGGGAGAGAAAGAAAAAGGGGAATGAGTATTGGCAGAGAAATCTCACTGCCTCTGGGACACCATCGTGGGGAAGCTTACCTCGCACCTAAAAACGGGGTCTGAACATCGATTATTTCTCACGCCTGACGCATAGCCAAGCTGAGTGCAAAGATTAAGTGGTCTTAGCACCTATCCCTGAGGAACACCCTTCATGAACCTTAATGAGGATCAGCACAGGAACATCAATTTCACTCAAAACAGTTTGAAGAAACAAAGTCATCCTCTTTTCTTTGAAGAGAGATGCTGAGACTCATTACGCCTGATTCACAAGACGTGATGCAATGTGGTTAAAACAGCTCTGCGACCAGGACTGAGATAAACTTACTGAGCCACACAGATGCTGAGAGAACGTTTCAAAACCCTTTAATTACAAATTCACATAAAGCGATCCACATCAGTAACCACTTATTCATGTTTGACAGTGCTGAAAGAACCCAGAGTTGGACACTTGCTAATATGCAGCATGAAGGATCTTCATATAAAGACGATGGCAATTTGATGTCATTGAGAAAGAAGCTGAGGAATGATTTGGCCTGAATGCATTTAATCTCCTAAAAGACACCTGATGCGGTGTGTGTGTGTGTGTGTGTGTGTGTGTGTGTGTGTGTGTGTGTGTGTGTGTGTGTGTGTGTGTGTGTGTGTGTGTGTGTGTGTGTGTGTGTGTGTGTGTGTGTGTGTGTGTGTGTGTGTGTGTTTGCAGGCTGTGAGGGAGCGTGGGTGAACTCACCGAGGGACGGCATCGGCATCAGCATCCGCAGAGGGTGGGGTGGTATGAGTCACTCCACTGGTGCACGCACAGCAAGAACCAAAGACAAAATCTTTGGGCTCACTGGTTACTATTAAAGCCTTAAAGACACTTTGAAACCAAAATAAGACTTTGACTAAAAGTTACAAAAGTCCTGTTATCTTTAAGGTCATCTATACATTTTCAAGTTAATTCGTAAACAATGACAAAATTAACTTTTAGCAGAGGATCATTTAATTAGGGGAGATTTTCTGTCCCTCACAGTGATTTTTAAGAACCAATTTTATTTATATTTAAAGATATTGATAGAATTTAAAAGTATATGTTACAATAGCTTTAAAAACTTGCATTGTATCGCCTTAATTATTTTTTTAAGAGTGTTAAAATGTGAATTGGCTAATAATTTCTATTATTTTGGACTTGTCCTCCACCCAGACGGCTTACCTTGCCCTGAATAGTAAATTTTAACATAACCTTCCACAGACCTAAAGAAAATGCACCCCCATTTACTGTGGGTAAAACTTTACCCCACAGCAATTACATTTAAATACATGATTACATCAAAAATGTGTTGAGTTGAAATTCAAAAAGCTACTCAATCAATAAAAAACAACATTCAATGAAAAACTAAAATATTAGTAGTACAACTAGTAGTTGTAGTACAAACAATAATACAATTTGTGGAGTCACAATGAGTAATCATTTTTGGCCCTTAAGTATTTGATAACTACTTCTGTAGTATTCTGCTTTAGTAAAAAAAAAAAATGTACATCTTTAAAGGGTTAGTTCACCCAAAAATGAAAATACTGTCATCAATTACTTACCCACATATTGTTCCAAACCAGTAAGACTTTCGATCATCTTCAGAACACAAATGAAATCTGAGAGCTCTCTATCCCTCCATTGACAGCTATGCAACTATTACTTTGACGATTCAAAAAGTTCCTAAAGAGATTGTAAAACTAATCCTACTACTAATAACAGATTGAATTCAACCTTTTATTGACATGAACATTCATCACTTACACATCAGTTGTGGTAAACGGAAGCTCAAGCATGTTCACTTGCCAGGAGCCATATCACCCTGTAGCCCAAGACTGGTTGCCCACTGAAGCTGCTCAGTACCTAGATGGGAGACCACCTGGGAAAACTATTCCTGCTGGAAGAAGTGTTAGTGAGGCCAGCAGGAGGCATTCACCCTGTGGTCTGTGTGGGTCCTAACGCCCCAGTGTAGTGACGGGGACACTATACTGTCAAAAGCACCGTCCTTCAGAAGAGACTTTAAAGCGAGTTCCTGACTCTCTGTGGCCATTAAAATCTCCATGGCACTTCTTGTAAAAGAGTCGGGGTGTAACCCCGGTGTCCTGGCCACATTCACTCCACTGGCCTTTATCAAACATGGCCTCCTAATAATCCCCATCCACTGAATTGCTCGATCCCTCTCTCTCCTCTCCACCTATAGCTGGTGTGTGTGAGCGCACTGGTGCCGTTGTACTGTGGCTGCCGTCGCATCATCCAAGTGGATGCTCACACTGGTGTTGGTTGAGGAGTGATCCCGACATGATTGTAAAGCGCTTTAGGTGTACAGTAGTACAAATGAAAGTGCTATATAAATGCCTCATACATTCATTCATTCATTCACTTGATACGCGAGAACCAATGAGGTTCATTCTCGTGCATCAATCAGGTTCGATTGAGCTTTTATGTTCGCCGATCAATGTTTATTTGTAAATAAAAGCCTACATTCAATCTGTTCATCATATAAAGTTATCGAGTCTCTTCAGAAAATTCGGACTAAACCGTTCAATTCATGTGGATTAGTTTTATACGATCTCTTTATGAACTTTTTGAAGCATCAAAGTGTGGTAGTCAATGGAGGGAACTCTCAGATTTCATCAATAAGATCATTTGTGTTTCGAAGATGAGCGAAAGTATTACGGGTTTGTATTACAACATGAGGGTGAGTAATTCATGACAGAATTCTTTTTTTTTGGGTGAACTATCACTTTAAGCTACTGTACAGTTAAGTATAGAATACTTTGCACATATAGTAGTACTTTAGCAAACCATTCGTTTCAGGTGTTTAAGAAAGAGCTGTAGTGGTTTTGAAGTGTTTTAGTAGAAAATAACAGCGAGCCCCCCAGGGAAATTCATATATATATTTATATATTCTTATTGTGTGTGGGGGGATGTTAATGCGTATCCTGTCAAAATATCCAATCTGTGGGAGAGAAAATTACCAGGGGAGTTGAAGAACAGTGCATGTGTCGGACTAAATCATAGAAAAATGATTAATTTATTGACTACAAACTATTAAAAGCCGCATAACATCCTGAAAGGCCAAAGGTGAAAGACCATAATTGGTTCTAAAAATATGGTTTCACAGATGTAGGTCCTTCCTATAAAACAGAATTATGTGTGATCTTTACAATCAACTTTACTGAAAACCAAAAATGTGCAAGAGTAACTCTCTACTCCAGTCCAGTATAAGTGTAAAACACTCTTTACTTCCTATCACAGGCACAATGAAAAAAGGTCGACAAATGGCGACAAATTAGGTGGGAATGAAGTCCTCGATCCGATCGGATGAGACTGAAAACATCAATCAGTTGGAAAATAAAACAAAAACTCTGCCACACTAATTAAAATGGTCGCCAAGCCTTTGTTCAATTATCTTTCCATCCCATGTACACTGACAATGTTTATCAAAATGAACACCTCTCGTCCTTTTATTCCCTGCGCGCAGACGAAGACAAACGTGAGTCTATTTGCACATTAAAGTGTGATTTGACGTGCTATGCAGCAATCAAAGCTCAGGATGAGTGAACTGAAGGGTTATTGAATGATGCTGATCAAACGCAGGTGATAGTGTGAATCAGAGCCGTATTAAAAATAACAATAAGCATTCGTTTACATGGAGATGAGAGGTAAGAGACGGACAGCTGCAGTGAGATCATGCGAGCGAATCCGACTTTGTCAGAACACAAACTGCTCCGGCTTTTATAGTGACATCTTTGCAAATATCAGACTCCATTAAAAATAATGATAAATTCAGGATATGGGAGGGAAAGAAAGTTGCTGATTATGAATTTATATGTGGTTTTCACCTGTAAAAGCACACCCACGCTTGAGAATGAATCATCTTATGAATAATATTTCACATATTACAATATATTCTTCATAATATGATGAAAATGATGACGGCATTAGACTAATGACGTGAACAAACTGCATAAATGTCCATTCATTTTCAGTGATTCATCAAGAGGCTTTCCAGACTGATGTGTTAATTGTGTGGTTATAGCGCCATCTAGAGGACATGAGAGACTGTGCAAGGGAAATGGGTTCTTTCAATGGTTCTGGCCAAGCAAAAACATCCCAAAGCACATTTTAGATTTAATATTTTTACATGACATAAGTTAAAACTGCAAACTTCTTCAGTGTAAACCACAAAAGCCAGGGGAAATGACAGAGCATCTGTAAAGAACACAAGGGCCAAAATGAACATTTACCAAAAGTTAAATGAGAATAGGCTACAAGTTAGCCTTTAGGCAAATTTTTTTTTAAATATAGCCAGTTAGGAATCAGATACATTTTTAGGAATCACAAAATAACACATGGTTTAAAATCACAACATAAAAGTGGTGGTTACACTTTACAGTCTCATTTGTTAGCACAAGTTCTGAAAAGTGAAGCCAAAGCATTTTGTTCGCCCGGTAGTGGCTGGCTGCAGGATAGGTCATAAACCCAGCCCACTCGGTGTAATCGGCCAGGCAAAAAAACATTCCAAAAATGGGTTCCACCATTTTAGGTAGTTCTTATTCTTATCACGCTGACACATGTTCGAGTGTTCGTTTTTTCCAATAAGTTTGCGGACACCGGCTCCAAATGACATCATCGGCGCAAGATGTCAACGGTTATTTTTGGGATATGCTGGCTTCGTTTTTTTTATAGTGGAAGGACGTGGAGAAAGGTTGTCCATCTTTTTTTTGTTTTTTACAGACTAGAACAAATCAAAAAGATATGGTCCACTAACTAATGATATAACATTTAACCATATTTGTCATGCAAATTTATTATTTATATGTTTGCAAATAAAAAACTGAAGTAGGCTACTTACAGTCCCCCTGTGCTGAAAATCAAGTTTTTATTGTTGTTTATATTTCTGTGGCGTTTTTAATGTGCTTTAAGACAAACCATGTGCAAATTCACAAGTCAACACCATTGCAGAGTACGTTCTCTCTAAAACTACAGTGATCTAAAGACAGTCTCAAAACTGCGGTTTGAAATCGCTGGTGTTTCTGACGTCACAAACTACCTTGTAAGCAATCACATGAATGTGCACATGATTTAGCATATCATTAACAGCGAACTAGCAGGTGAGACTCAAGATATTGCCAGGTTATCCCGGTATATTTTTCTGTTGATATGAAAAATCGAGTAGGTTAAGCAATATAGCGTGTGTATGATGTAGGCTATATTACGATGTTATGATGAATTATATGCAGTTCTCCACTGACGTTCTGAATTGTTCAAAGCGTTTCTGATGATTGTTAGAGGACAGACTGAGATGGCGAACGGAAACATGGTTTGTGTAGCATTAGCAACACATTATTAGCTGTTTGCTAACAGTCATTCAAAAGGCTAATCATATTAATAACCGTTATGTGTCCGACGTTGTAAAGAGAGACAACATTGTGCAGTATTTACCTCAGTAAGTTGGCTGAGTGGAGGCGGGGCTAATTAGAATATTTATGGTTCTGCGTATACTAAATAAAGCAGGGGTTTAGAGTTGCATTCAAACTATTTTAAGGAATGAAGGGGGAAAGAAATTACAGGATTTTTTTAATGTCATTTTGGTGATCAAATATGAGTTTTAAGGGATTACAATTATTGACTACAGGGGGACTTTAAGAAGAAGAAAATCTCTCTTGTTGTGTCCTGAACTGTATAAATATAATAAGATGAACATATCTTACTTCCTCATTAAAACCAACTGTTAAAAAGCAGCATGCTCCCCTAGAACTTTCGCTTTCAAGAAACTGATCATCTTGGGATAATAAAGACCAACTTGCAAAGTCTATTTTTTCTACGCACAGTGTTTATTATTGGCTCAGAAGCGTTTGGTGGCTATTTGAGAGGCCTAATCCATCATTTACCACAACATGCTATGGATAAACGGTTTGATTCAATGATCAAACACTTTCTCACTGCCTCAGTTGTTTCAGAGAAAATAGTTGAAACAAAGCCCACCAGGGATCCAGGCCAGATGGTTCTGAAAAGTATGTGTAATATAAAACAGTAAAATACAGAATAACAACAAAAACTCTCTGATGGTGAGAGAGATGCTGAGTCTGTTTGATTTGGGACATTTATGTAGCCAATAACTAGGGATTATAATAAAAGTAAAAAGTGTCAGCAAAAGATTTCACAGCTGTGGTGAAGAGTGCTAAAAATCACCTTAGAAACCTACAGCCAGAACATCAGAAAGGGACCGATCACAGAGCGGTCCAACTAATTTAATGGACCTGTGAGGTTGTGCAAGAAACTAGTGCACTGGACCATGACCAACTTACATTTATCTTGGTCATAATACAACTCAGTGGCACTGCTACACCAAGACTCAGTCTGATTAACCTTTTCATACTCTCTGGCTGCATGCGAAAAGATCGCAATTTCGATTCAAACACAAACACTCATCTTATACCTAAATGACAACGATTCGCCTGTCTATTAAGCCTTTGACAAGTCTACGGTCACAGCGAACATTCAAACCTGTGTTGGCACTGACCCCGAGAGAGCAGTTGTCATATGAAACAGCTTTACATACAGACAGTTTTTAAACCACACACAGTATCATTATTTCTGTCTTACAATAAATCAAATTATCACTGAAGTAGAGGGATAAAAGGTTATAGTTCAGATATAAACACTGGTGTCTACGGTGGCGATCTAAATAGAGCAAATCACATTTTGAAAGAAACTTGATGCTTCAAATAAAGATTGTATCAATTACATTGTTACACCAGTAGGTGGCGACAAGTGACTGCTATAAAGGTTTTTGTCATTGAATCACTCATTCAAGAGCTTCATTCAAAAATGCTGATTCATCCAGTCATGAAACGAGTGAAGTCTTAATGAGTGAGTCATTGAATCATTCATTTAAAAAACGAATTCGTTAAAAAACGAATTAATTCAAATTGTAATATCAATTAATATCAAAAGTTTAATAGCAATTAACACATTGTCAGAACCTCTAGTAAATTACATATTATTTTGCTTAGTTGTCTATTCATAAAATCGTGATTTTCATTTTAAACAAATAGGCTAAATCGTGATTCTCAATTTATTTTGTGCAGCTCTACTCTCTACTTTATTTGTAAATATTACCGAAACATGGAAGAAGTTACATGTGAATAAAAAGGCATGTCTGGTTGTCTGTTTTATAGATGAAAAGTCATAAGGTACATTTATTTAAATAGACTTTTTTTAAAACACATTATGATTAATAATACGCAGGAGAATAAAACTCAGGTTATGCTGTGCATATTTTCCACTCACAGCCATCTGAGTACAGGAAAATCACTAGACTATGAAGCGGCCTGCAGCGCGCAGGACAGAATTCACTGAAGTTATCAGATATGCTCTTGAGAAGAGCATTTTAATCCATACATAGACTAGGCTATATTATACAAAGATTGGTTCATCTAGTCGGCAAATACATTTTTCAGCACTCATTTGACAAGATGGGCTGCTTTGTTCGTTTTTTTGACTGAACAAAATCTGTTCACAAACGTCACGCTTAATGGAGAAACAGCGCAGGTTTGTTTTGAGAACATGAACTGACCTTGCTGGGGCTCCTGAAGCACTCCACAGGACTCATGTCAACCACACTCTCCTGGGGACTTTTCAGACCCTGGCAAAGAAAATCAACAGGAAACTATAAATATTAGGCATTAATTTATGGGGGGGTTAGATGCTGCAGACCCGTATTGTAGCGATTACAATAAATAAAATGAGCAATAATCCACCTGACAATGTTGGGACCAAACTGCACAAAGACAGAAAAAAATGTTTAACGACACATAGGGTACAACGGGGCTAAAGGCGCACCAGGGTAAAAGGCGCATTTGACTTTATTCTCTTTTAAACCACTAGATGGCACAAAAATTCAGCTCAGGCCTTTTTTAACAACCGGCTCATGGAAATTTGTCTGATCCTTGACGCGATCCCAGACAGCTACGCAAAGTTGATTCTGCGCTAATATTTAATGCTTTTTAAAATGTTGTAGATTTATGTAGCAAATGAGAATCGATAAAATGATAGACTATATTTTGGTACAAATGTCTTGTTAATGATTTTTTGTTTTGTTCAAGGTAAATAAAGCAACAGTATTTCAATAACGGAAGAATATGTAAAAGTATGGTATTTGGGGTAAAATCACAATAATTAACATGACGAGAAATCGCTAGCTGACTTTTTCAATTGTTGGCATGACATGGTTAGATTCAGATGGTAAATAGCATACATCAAATTGGGTGTCTACCTTAAAGATAATCACCATATTTATAATGAAACCATCAAATTTAAAAATAAGATATTAATCATATAATATTATAAAATGGCATATGTATTTGTCACAAGGGTAAACCTTTATTAAATTAATATGGGGTCTCATTCGATCCTTTCAGAATCTTTAGTTTTTTTCTAATTTTGTTTCTGTATTTTTTTAAATGAACACTTTAATGACAGTATATTTGATGAACAAAAATGTATTATTTTATTTATCAAAATAATCCAAAAATAGTACAGACGTTGCTAAAGTGGTTGTTTTGAACAAGTATTAATTTAGACATTGTTAAAAGCATATTATTTTAGCTAAAGAATTTGTATCAATTCAATACTACCCATGTGTGGAATAAAAGGCTCACTTTGCCACCTCATACATTTATAAGATAAAACAAGAATATGATTTATTTCCACACAAAATCTGTTGCGCCATTATTTTCAATAAAAACATTTTTTTGTCTGCAATCATACACTATGGGAGTAGTGTAAAGCACATTTTTCTTAAGGTGTGTGTTTAACCCCTTTGTACCCTACGTTTGTAGTCTAAACGTATATGACATGTCAAAAAAAGGAAGATTCTTTATTGATTTGATTCTTTTAAACTCAATAAAGTAGCCTACATCTCAGCAGCATCTTAAGCTACTGTACAATAGCTCACATTACCTTTTTATAGTGATCTTTCAGTTATTTTCGTTAATGATTGGATGCGTTATGATACTATGAGGAAATGTGCAGATCTATAAACTGTACGCTGTTTTACTGTTAATTTGTATTTAGCTAGCAGGCTAGCTTATTAAACTGCTTCCGGAATAGTCAATGAAAAGAAGCAGACTGATGTAAGAGGAGAAATAACACACCTGACGGGACATCAGTGACTTGATCTTCTGCATCGTATAGTTAAAGACAGCACTAAAACACAATGTATCCTTTGGTGTTTTTCTCAAACGGCGATTCAGTTCCTACAGTGCTACACAGGTGCCATGTTTCACTGTTAGGATCACGTGACAGGTGGCAGTGCAGCATGGGATATGTAGTTCCTCGGAGTAGAAGAAAATAATTTAAAATAAGGCAGAAATAGCTGCGAGCACAGAAGCCCATTTACGAAATTCACAATTTTTGCATAAAAAGTTATAATTACGACAAAAAGTCAAAATTATGACATAAATATAAATAATTATTACATCATTTAGAGTGATAAATGTTTTTTATCAAAACGACAATGTTTTGTCATAGCCTAACTACAACTGCATATTTTTTTGTCATAATTTGGACTTTTGTCTAATAATTATGACTTTTTATCTCATAATTCCAACTTCTTATGCCACAATTGTGACTTTTTATGTCATGGTTATGTTGTTTTTTTTCCGTATTAGAAATGGGCTTTCATATTTCTGCACACAAAACGATTCTTCTCATGCTTATTTGTTTAATCAATTTTACATTTAAAGCAAACCTAAAAAAAAAAAAGTTGACATGCCTCTGAGAAAGCAATTAGGCCTGTATTTATATAGGCCTCCTGCTTTGAAGCCATCATTTGAAATTTCCATATTTTGCATCACCACATTTTGAGAGATAAATAGGAAAGCCGAAGTCAGAGTCTCCTGACTTTTCTTTAACCATTTATAGACCGTCGGCTACACTAAAATGCTTATTTTTGTTATAACCTAGTACTAGAAAACTGGCTGCATTGTGTTGCACTTCAGTACCAACAGACACATAAAATGAATTCTTGGAAAAAGCGACAATACCTATTTGTTTACCTCTCACGGCTCAGAGATTAGTTTACAGCAAATATATGAGCTACCTGCCATAAATATTCTATAGCGTGGGTGTTTGAGACGAGTTTCTCTAACTGGCTGTTTGTGCTGATATGAGCACACATAAGAGAGCAGTGTTTTCCGTCAATAAAGTGCGGATGATTTCCCAGTCAAATGAGGGAGTGGCACCTCCTCCTCCTCCCCCAGGCTGAGAGCTGTTGGTATAATACTCCTGCTCTTCCCGAGAAACAGAGGGAAATAAATACGTAGTCATATTATAAATCCTCCTTTTATGAAACACTGCCTGTTTGTTCAGCCGATGCTTATCAGACAATCTCTCTGGGGTAGAAGAATACCCATCAGTGTTGAAAGGGTTAGTTCACAAAAATGAAAATTATCCCATATTCCTTCAAGCCATCCTAGGTGTACCTGACTGACTGCTTTCAGCCAAACACAATCTGAGATATATAAAAACCTATCCTGGCTCTTACAAGCTTTATCATGCGTCGGGTCAGAGGTCACTCTTCCACCCGAACTAGACTCGCATACGGCCGTTACCTGAAGCCGGTGATTATATTTTATAAAGTTATAAATATGAATATTTTCTTACAAAAATGCACCGCTTTGCATCAGAAGTCCTTTATTAACCCACTGGAGCCGTATGGTTTATTTTTATGATGAAAGGATGCGCTTTTTGGGGCTTCAAAATCTAAAGTACCATTCACTCCCATTATAAAGCATGGAAGAGCCCGTATATTTTTTTAAGATAACTCTGCTTGTGTTTGGCTGAAAGAAAAAACTCATACACACCTAGGATGGCTTGAGGGAGAGTGAATTATGGGATACATTTTATTTTTGGGTGAACGATCCCTTTAATGTAATTTATCAGCAAAATATGTGCACAGGAAGACTCACTGTCGAATGATCTTTTTCAAATTTCAATTGATGCACAAATACGCAAAAAGAGACTAAAAAATCTTGAGCTTAAAATATTTTTTTTAAGACATTATCTCTATAATTTTGCAGAGTTACTTAAAAGTAATGCTTTACAATATTGTGTTACTCCCTAAAAAGTAACTTATTGCATTACTCAGTTACTTTATGGTAAGTAATGCATTACATTACTTTTGCATTATTTTTTCTCATTTGGGCAATAACCATTATGTTTACACAGCGCACACAACACCTCTGCACTTACTCCTGATTTCTCTCAACAGAAACATGAGAGGTGTCAGTCAATAAATGGGAGAACAAAGTAACTTGCAAGAAGAAAGTAACTTTGATATTTCTTGTACATTTAAATGTAATGTGTTAATTTACTAGATACTTGAAATAAGGAATCTGATTACGTAACTCACGTTACTTAATGAGTTATCCCCTATATCTTATTATATCTTATATTTAATAAAAAAGAAAAGAATGTAAATATATATTTTTAAAAACCTTTATTTTCAAATTGCGAATGGATGCATCGGTTTAAAATGTGAACAGGTGCAACACAGAAAACAAAACAGACAGAAGATGACACGAAAACATGAAATGTGGCGTCTCTAAAATGTAATGAGCAATATCACAGAATACACTGCAGTGTGCAAAAAATACAGTTTCAAAGTACAAAATGCATACATATTTACATTTATTATGCAAGAAAAACGATGTAAGATATCAACTGTATTTATACATAAATACTCTTAGCTTTTCATTAAGCATGTTGCTACGGAATAAAATCTCATAGTTCTTTCTTATATATTTTTTAAGACAATAAAAACATAAAAGTGCTCAGCACAAGTTTATGTTTTTCAGATTTTAGGAAGTATAAAAAGTAATATAAAATGAATAACTGTAAAGCAAAAGAAGTGCTTAAATGTGTGACTGAGAAGAAATGGCAAAAAAAAAAAAAAATGAGTAAAATGCATTTCATCTTTACATCTGAGCACTCGTGACTATCCACCTCTCTCATTTCAAAAGACTCAGTGTAGGAGTTTCAGGCACATGTCTGATGACATCATAGATGGTGGTATGCAAATCTCTGACTGAATCGAGCCGTGCCAAAGACCTGCAGGATGCCTTGAAAACAGAGGGAAGAAATAATAAACTGTTCTGGGGCAAAACTGCACATGCAAAATAGCAAAGTGATTATTTCTACCTGTGTTGAATCCATTTTCTCAGGTACAGAGACAAATTCATAGATGCCAAAGTCTTCAGTTGCATCTTCATGACCTGCAAATATTATTCATATTAGTGTATATATAATACAAAGCTAAATTTAGGCAAGTAATATAAATATGTTTACTTGATTCGCCATTAACTTCTATTGAGATCTATATTACGCAATGTTTTAAAAGCTATTTGTTTCTATTAGACAGCATATGAATCGTAGTATCCACCTTTTTAGTTCACTAGCACACTAGTTTACTTTAGACAGTAAGAAGTTAATAATATCCTATTTGTTTTCAAAAGGGAATGACAATGTACGTGGCCAAGTAAAGCAAAACCAGCAAGGTGGAAAAAATGTTTAAAGCGTATGCTGACAGAAACCAAGCAGATAGGATTATAGTTGTAATGTTAATGTGATTGGGGAGTTTGTTTGTACAGAGAGGCAGTGTACACGTCAGTGCTTAACAACACAGGTATGTTATAGTCCGAGGCGTGCAGTAAACGTACCGGAGCGGTGCAGTCCTCTCTGCTCTGTCATGGGCCTGGAGGACAGGATCAATCCATCAATGATGTCACAGATATCAATAAATGTGTCATATTTATCACATGCTTGTATAAATTAGAATTATTTTCTTACCGCTTGTAGATAGTCTTTATCACTGTAGAAAAAGAAGATTCAGTTAAAAATGAATAGTCTCAGTAACTGTGGCCACTTTAAATAAAGCCTAACAAACACTAAATGAATGATTAAAGACCCCTTGAAATCAGTAGATATTCGTTTTCTGTCCTGTGTTGACAAATTTCGGTAACATTAGAATAATGGACCATCATTAATAAGTAACTATATGCAGGAAGTAATGCAGGACTAATGAGTAGTACTACATTACACTACAGTACACTATTAACTAGTATAGAAACAAGCTTAACTAATCAGTAAGTAATGTCACATTTAGTAGATAGTTCCTTATTAGGTAATCAATAATTACTTAATGAGATTAGCCTCATTAATAACTATTAACTAACTGACAAATTATAGAGAACAGTATCATGAGTCTGAGATGTAATCAGTCATCTTTTTTACTCTGAATATAGCCATAAAATGCAGCATCACTAGTTACTCAAGTGTTACTCAGTCACTCTGCAGAAACTACTACTGATCTGGACAATTATTTTAAAGTGAAAAAGATGTTTTTTGAATAACTGACTTTGTTCAAATTACACATTAGTAGGGTGATGCCTGAATATTGTTAAAAAGCAGAATGATGTCATACTTCTTTTTGGATGGCAGCTCTTCCTTAGGAGCACAAACATCATACACACAATGATGACGACTGAGAAGACTGTGATGAAAGTCAATGAAGACAGCGCACTCCCTTCCTGGATATATTTAGCTTTTCCTGGAAACAGTTCGATATATCAGCATTACATTTTATAGTTTGTTATAAATCATATCTGGTGTGTGATCTTCATCTTTAAACAACAAAGAACTTGCATTGCATGTTTGCATTCACAGTATACACTGAAACAAAATTCACGGCCTGTAACGAAGTGAACAATAAGAACAGGTGCTGGCCCCTATTTACTTTCCAGTGGAACAGCAAGACTTAATCACAGGTGGGACAGATTTACTTAGCAACTGGAGAACAAAAAATACCCCAGCTTGCCACGACCATGCAGTGTGACAATGGATGGAACAAAGGAATAACAAACAGGACAGATTAACTGATAACACCAAGGCCAATGACAATTTTTGTAATGTGTGCAAAATACATTATGTATAATTACTATTATTCAATTATTTAAGGCTTCAATAATGTCGGTCTACTTCAGGTTGATCAGGTCAGAAGAATTACTAAAATAATTGAAAGGTTAATTAAAGGTAGGGTAGGCAATTTCGGAACGGCTAGCAATAGTAAGCTAGCTTTGACAAGTAGGTATTGCTGTAGACCAGAGATCTCCAAAAGTGGGCAGAACCTCCACAAGGAGGCAGGGTCTCCACTCGGCTCGGCGATCTCATTGCGTATGATCTTATTAAAGGTGCTATAAGCGATGTCACGTGTTTTTTAGGCCAAAATATTTTTTGTCACATACAACAAACATCTCCTCACTATCCGCTAGCTGCCTGTCCCCTGAACACACTGTAAATAAAAACCGCAGTCTCTGCAGACACCCCAGGCTCCACAAACGGCAACAAAAACAAACTGGGCTAACCCGCACCACGAAACATAACAAACTGTTCCAGCCAATAACCGACAAGTAGGATTTGGGGGTGGGGTTTGGGGGGTTAGTGCGCGGATGAGGAGGAGGGAGGGTCTAGCTAGCCTCCGTTTTGTTTGACAATACTTTGAACGTCAACAAGAAGTGACGTCACCTGACATCGCTTAGAGCACCTTTAACTGTTTATCTCCTGAAGTGCCATTTGCTTTAACACTATTCAGCATTAATCCTGCCCTGCAGTCGATTTCATTGGTTAAGGTTAGGGTGTAGGGTAGGTTTAGGGGTTTGCATTAGTTGTTGTCGGACCGAATGCAGTGATTGGATGAACATTTTTTGGTTCAGAGACTTACACAGAAGATACATATGTCTTCACTTCTATTATTGATTTCTATCAAGATGTGAAGAGTTTCAACCAGAATAACAAAAAAAATTAAAAAAAAAATTGCCTACCTACCTTTAATTTTGACCAATTGAAGTCAAATTAAAGTCAATTGAAATTACAGTAATTATTTTTAAATGTGCATCAATAGGAGTTTTTGGGACTTCAACACAAACACAATAAAGACAGATCAAAAGAACATGAACTAATGTACAGACCCAAAACAGTAGGTGGCAGCAAGTATACCTGTAAATCTGGCCACCACCAGTGTGAACTTGGTCTCGTCCTGCTTCTTCGTCACATTGTTGAATGCTCTACACAAGAACTCTTTACCCTGAGGTAACTCATACGGCTTCACTTCAAACCGTGGTCCAATCATGAGAACCTCTGTGCCGTTCTTTGTTTTAGAGATCCAGGCGCAGGTGTTGGGAGGGTTCGAGTCCGCATAACACTCAAAAAACACCATTTCCCCAGGGTTCACTGTGAACACGCCTTCAGTTTTCAGACATTGGTCAGAGATTACTGCCAGGTTATAAGGTCCATCTGAAAAATTTGGTAAAGTTGCAAAAACGTTATTAGTGGTTTGTTTTTCAACGCCTGCGTTTTTGATTATTTTCACAAAATGATCATGGCTCCCAGAATATTTTGTAGTATGAATATCTGAAGATGCAATATATTTTAAACAACTTTTAAACAACAACAAAAAAAACTTTTATTCTAGCTCCATGTATTCTTTTTTTTAATCAACACTTGAGGGTGAATCCCAATTCTCTGTCTTCCCCCTTCCCCTTAGTTTTGCCCGTTCACGTGAGAGTAAGGGCTATCCCAATTCTCGTTTAGATCGAGGTGTACCCCTTGGTTTCAAGTAAGCTCACGAAAATGCTTGGTTTTAAAGGGGTGGTTCAGGATTTTGGACATCGGACCTCATTTCCAAGTTAGCCTGGGTGTTATTTATCAGTGGAGATATTTTTCAAAAATTTTCATCCAGTCCTTCCAGTTTCATAGTTTGCCGGTGCTATGCTAGCGCGAGGCAACGGTTTCTGCTAGCCTGCCATTAAAAACAGTTTTACCCATTCCACCACAGTACACCAAAAGCAGATAAATTATAACGCCAGACTATCGATGTAAATGTATGTTGAGAGAATAATGTTAGAAATCAAACTACCCTTGCATCTCAATGATCGCATTACATTTACAGGAACTAGTTTCTCAGGAGCGGCGGAACTTTACTTTGCTCCGGTTAGTAGCACTGCGCCGAAAAGAAAACACAGAACAGAAGCGCACTACAGTCGGGACGTCTAGCTAGCTAGTAGTAGCCTTGAACAACGATATTGAAACATTCGATTGTAAAAGAAGAAATCGGCAACATGGTGATATATTCTGCTTCTGTAGTGATGAGTGTCAGCGGCAGGAAAATACACTTGCATGATTGTCATGTGGACCGGCTCTCTCGGTTGCCTAGGTAACTTAATATCACTCCGCCACTGCTGTAGACTGTGTTAATAAATACAGGGAACAAAGTATAGCTATTGCAATGCGATGAAAGGGTAGTTTGATTTCTAACATTATTCTCTCAACAGACATTTACATCGATAGTCTGGCGTTGTAATTTATTTGCTTTTGTACTGTGGAGTGGGTAAAACTGTTTTTAATGGCAGGCTAGCAGATACCGTTGACTCGCGCTAGCCTAGCACCGGTGAACTATGCAACTGGAAGGATTGAATGAAAATTTTTGAAAACTGTCTCCACTGATAAATAACACCCAGGCTAACTTGGAAAGGAGGTCCAATGTCCAAAATCCTGAACCACCCCTTTAAGGGGTATCTACCACTTCCCCTTAGGCCTACCTCTCGATCAAAACGAGAATTGGGATAGCCCTTACTCTCATGTGAACGTGCAAAACTAAGGGGAACTGAGTAAGACAGAGAATTGGGATTCACCCTGAATGTGGGTAAGTTTCTTTTTTTTTCTCAAAGACTACAACGTGCAAAAGCAATTCTTTTATCCCTTGTTGTGCTTCTTGTTTCGATCCATACATTCAGTACTCTTTCATAAAATGCATTATAGCGCCCCCTACTGTATAAAAGAGAAAACCCGAAAAAGCCAGTAAATTCTGTCAATGGCAGGGAAGCGTTGTCTCATAAATGACGGAACATTGTGTCAATGCCGGGGAAAGAGTTAATTACTATAAATAGTTCATAGTATTTCTTTATTCTGTGAGTATTGTACAACAACACGAAGGTTAAGGAAAAAACTGAGTGATTTTTCAGCTGGTCATGTGATTTCAAAATGGCAGCCCCCATGAGGGGACCCTCTGCATGTAAAATAAATCAGTTTTTATTAGGCTACTGAAATTAGTCTTCATCTCATGTGAGTGTACGTGATTGTAAACATATTTTTTTTTAAATTCTAATGATTTCTTTAGTGGTAAAACTTTTTAATGAGGAAAAAACTTTGCTTTGCACCTTTAATACCTTGACCCACTTTCATCTACCTTTGCTTTAATATAAAAAGGCGTGTCAGGACAGATCATGTCTAACGTTTGCCTTACAATGCAAACAGCAGTTAATTCTCAGGCTGCAGGAGGAACCTGCTGGACAGTGTGCAATAACGATGCAATGATTTACACATGGATGATAACAGATGATAAATGAGACAGAACAGAATGACAGATACTCACAGAACACACTGAGGTCAGCCTGTTTGCTTGTCTCTCTGCTAATGTGGTTTTTCGCCACACAAACGTATTGACCGATGTCTTCTTTCTTGACAGGGTTTATTACAAGCGTCCGATGATCTTGTGAGAATGTATGCCGGTCACTTGGACCAACAAAAATGTTGTTCTTTAGCCATTTGAACTGAACATTTGTCCCGTGTTCAACTGAGCAAGTCAGTGTCACATTGTCCCTGTCTTCCACAATTTCTGATTCTGGGGTCTTACTAATTACGGGGACGGACACAGGCACTGGAAGCAGATAAGACATAGAACTGAGTCCTTACAAGAAAAGAGATTCTCTGAAATATGTCTGTATGTGGCAGCCCATTTCCATCTCAGAGAAAAAAACAGTAATCTCATAAACATGACTTTTTAAGTCTTTAAACTTATAAAATCATAATTTTGATTTAGTTTGTAAATTTTGACTTTTTAAGCCATAATATCGATTTGTCATAATTGTTACATTTTAAATTATAATTACAACTTTCTAAGTCGTGATTTCAATGTAGTAGCTCATAATTATGTTTTTTAAAGTCATAATTCAAAAATTTTAAGTTATTATTCCTACTTTTAAGTCAATTTCAATTTATTATGTAATAATTTAGACTTTTAAGTCATAATTTCAACAATTTAAATTGACTGTCATAATTTCATTTTCAAAACATTTTATGCCATAATTATGACTTACCAGAGCATGATTTGTTTATTATCTGGCAGAAATGGGCTTCCATAGAAAACCCAAAAAACACTCAAAGGCTCTTACCGCTGACTGTGACCTTTACTGTTTTAGTGACAGCCACTGGACTGGACCTTTTCGGGAAGATGATGTTGATCTGCAGTTCATATTCCCCCTGTGTGTCCTCATCCAGATGCTCAAAATATAGTGAGACATCCGGCAAATTGAGCACCGTATTGTTTTTTAGGCGCAGATTTGGGATGGCATTGGTCTCTGTGAAAGTGACCAGATGAGTGTAATTGGGCTTAGTTTTATACCAGGCCCCCTGGAACTTTACATTCTGAACATCAAAATGAGTCTCAACTCTGAGGAGCATAGAGTCGCCCAGTTTCCCATGCTGCGTGGGCGCCAGTGAAATGTATTCAGAGTCTGTACCTGTTTAAAAGAGAGTGTAAAATGGTGTTTAATGACTTGTTCTGTCAAAAAATATACACAATTCATTTTATGTAATGTCATTAGAGTTGTTCAGTCATGAAGTCAATTTGGAGGCTAAGTCAACATGGATTCCCTTTAAATGTTTTTTTTTTTTTTCAGAAAAACAGTTTTAGACTTATGATTAAAATAAGGTCTACAGAGGTGGACGGTAACAAAGTACATTTACTATTGAGTACTCTTTAAGTACACAGATTGACGTCAGAACCCTACGTGGGATTGACGTAAACATCCTATGTCGAACAAACGTTAGATTTTGGTTGGAGAGGAAAGTCGGGTTGACGTCAGAACCCGAATGATGTTGGTTTTGTTGATGTTGATGTTTTCAACGCTGGGTTTGGTCTTCTAAATGCGAATTGTGTCATTGTTTTGTAGCACACTAGCTTATAGATAACAGTAAGGCTAACATATTCATACTAAAAGCCAAAAAACTTTAAATGGGGCACTATTTGAGGGAACAGCCATTTGGGTGTCCGAAACCGTGGACATTATTGAGTGCACTTTGTTCAATCTCACATTCAATCTACTGGAACTGTGTTCTAGAAATAAATTTGATGTTGATATGAGGGTAGGTAGGAAGGCATAGATTTAGAGGCATAAGGTACTGTAAGTATTACATGCAACAATGCAACAATAATAAAACAATGCATTGACGTTTACTTTTTACTTTTGATACTTAAAGGATAGTTCACCCAAAAATGAAAATTCTGTCAGTATTTACTCACCCTCATGTTGTTCCAACCCCGTGAGACCTTCGTTCATCTTCGGAAGACAAATTATGATATTTTTGATAAAATCTGAGAGCTGGATCAACTCCTCCATAGGCTTCTTCAGGGATTGAACTTGCTAGCCTCGAAAAGTCATTAAAGACATAGTTAAAATAGTCCAAGTGACTACAGTGGCTCAATCTTAAGTTTATCAAGTGACGAGAATACTTTTTGTGCGCAAAAACAAACAAAAATAACGACTTTATTTCAACTATTCATTTCCTTCTCTTTGGGCCTCTAGTCAGTTAACTTAGTGTAATAGCGTAGAGCTACGTCACACGTAGGCTCACTATTGGCCGACGCTGGTCATGTGGGTGATGCGTGTGACGTACAACAACAGAAGCGTACACTGTTAAACTAGTGAACTGACTCGAGGCCCACAGAGAAGGAAATTAATAGTTTAAAAAGTCGTTATTTTTGTTTGTTTTTGCGCACCAAAAGTATTCTCGTCGCTTGATAAACTTAAGATTGAGCCACTGTAGTCACTTGGACTATTTTAACGATGTCTTTAATAACTTTTCGAGGCCGGCAAGTTTCAAGAAGCCTATGGACTAGTATGGAGGAGTGATCCAGCTCTCAGATTTCATCAACAATATCTTAATTCGTGTTCCGAAGATGAACGAAGGTCTTAAAAGGCTGGAACAACATGAGGGTGAGTAAATACTGACAGAATTTTCATTTTTGGGTGAACTATCCCTTTAAGTACTTTTAAAAACAAGTACTTTTGTACTTTTACTTCAGTAAAAACTTTACAACTTTTACTTGTAATGGAATAATATCTGACCAGTATCTTTACTTTCACTCAAGTAAGTAAGTTGTGTACTTTGTCCACCTCTGAAAGTCTATGAAACTTAAAGAGAATTTCATAATTTGTTCTACAGCATTAATTAAACAGTCATAGCTAAAATGTGAAGTCTGAAAGTACTGTATGTTCAAATGCCTTTCTGTAGCAAATTAACATCTTGCATTTCTCAGATTTTAGGACTAAAAAGCTAAACATTTTAGCTTTTTTTTTTTTTAGCTGATTTTTCTTTTTTAGTGGTGCCATTTTTGTGAGTAAAAAAGGAAATTTTAACAAAGTAAATCACACCCCTTGTGGGAAAAAAAGTACACTTTAACGTACTTTTAAAAATGTACTTATTAAGGAAACATACTTTAAAAGAATATTCTTAAGTGCAAACTGAATGTTATGCTTTTTTGTAACACTTAATTGCATGCATTAAATTAAAATGTATTATAGTTAACATTTAAATTAAATACAATTAGTTGAACTTAAGAGAGTTTTTGACCCACTTAAGTACATCTTTATATGCAATTTCAAAGGTTCTTCAATTGTCTTAGAAATAGAAGCATGGCAAAAGATTATTGAAGCATAATGATTTCAAATGTACTTTAAACTAATAATATTATCTGCACAGGTTCTGCTTTTATTATTTAAAGTACACCACAAATGCACATTCAATATAATTAAGGACACTACTTTTTCACAAGGGACTACACACACTGAACTTGAAACCCTGCAATGTTTCTCATTAACAGTGACATCGAAAGTGAAAATCCGTTGCAAATCCGAGCAGTTTTCCTTCTCCTTCTGTTCAATTGAGCACTTCAAGTAACTATACAATAAGAAGTGTGCGGAATAAGACATAACCTACCCTCACATAATCTGCAATTCCAGCACGACAGTGGATTTATCCATCATTAATTAGTTCATACACACCGATCTGCCTTTGCCCTCTCCGCTTGATCAAGCCTGCATGAGCAAATATTGACCAGCTTCTCAGAATGATAGTGATCAAACATCAAGTCCTCTCTAATTTGTCTGAACTGGTCGGTGAGCAAACACTCAGTGAGGAACAGCTATCACACGTTACATGAAGTCATAGAGACCTCCGTATCACTGATCGCAAAAGTAATGCTCCAATAATGCTGTAAAGAGAGTGCATTGAACTCTAAACTGACATATCTCATTTACTTAAGGATAAGATTGCTTTAGCATGGACACAGTGATGGTAGACTGCTTTAACTGACAGCTGTTGATCTGCATGAGGTTGCTAGGCAAGGCCGTGTGGCAGCAGGCAGGTAGACAGTTTCACTCCTCCCTCGCTCTATCGCTCTCAGACCCCTTCACTACCTAGACACGGCCATCTCCACCCCCTACTCGCTTTATCGGCCAGCTGACAGACAATGTTGTGCATTACAATAGACAACTGTGTGGCTCGTGTTGTGCACTAAATAATAAATAAAGACACCCCTATTGCACGCACAGAGAACCAGAGGGCAGGTTCAGTGGAAGTGAAAGTGTGCATGAGTTTACACCACACTTATCGCTCATAGTGTGCATGGCCTGTTCTGGTCTTATTGTCTCCAAACAAGGATTATTTCGGAGATAGCAACAGCGCACTTAGACCACCACAACTAAAAGCATTAGGTATTGAGCTACAAGCAAACCATCAACTCCCAAAACACAAACAAACACTGCTATTTGCTCTTCACATCCCATGACGGTCCAGTACAGACTTTTGCGCTGTAACCAAAATGCACATACAAATGTGTGGACTGGAAAATGAACAAAAGCATGACTGAATAATCCACTATGCCTTGGATGTTTGTGCATGTGTATTTTTAAAGCATCATGTGAGACAAAAATCAAAATGTAGGAAGCATCTGTCACAAGAGTATGAGTAAGAGTATATATATATATATATATATATATATATATATATATATATATATATATATATATATATGTAGAGACACACACACTGTATTTTCATATATATTTATACTTAAGGAAGAAGGTAGATGGATACCTTTTATGATTATTTATTATGATGATGACTGTTGACTTTCAGCAACATCCTTCATAAGATTATGTCAGGTAAATTAAAAAAAGATATATTATACAGTATATATACAGTATATATATATATATATATATATATATATATATATATATACTATATTTTTATCTTGAAATATAATATTACATATATGTAATTGCAATCTGTAAAAGAATATTGGGAATATATTTTAAAAAATTACAATTTATATAAAATTAAATAAATACAAAATTCACATATATATATTTTTATTTTTTTTATTTTGTGAATTAATTTAAATGGATTTATGAAAACAGTGATGTTTGACAACAGTAATACATAGCACAAATATTAACATTATGACAATTTGTGCTTATGTTAATGTTATGTTAAATTGTTCAAAAGTTAATTTAGCACACAATAATAAAACTATAATCCCACCACATTTAAAAACATTGAACATGAAATCATATAGATTTGTTTATATAAAAAAAGAAGGATGATTTTGCTTAAAGTCAACAGTCATCATCATAATAAATAATAATTAAAGGTATCCATCCATCTTCTTCCTTAAGTATAAATATTAATGTATATGCACATGACTTTGAATGACATTTTAATTAAAATAAACATTTATTCTACTGCGATTCTACTACATTTCAAAAAATGTACATGTATTTAATTAGATGATGTCCCGAAGAACTGGCTTTCTCTTAATGGCTCAACCTCAAATTTTTGGCCAAAAATTACCGTAAGATTGTTTTTACTGAAAGTTTTGGTGTGTGACATCAGTGCTGCCATAGTCATTCAAACATCAATAAAAATCATCTTACCAGGAACGAAGAGAAATAAGATGCACATCAGAAGAAACATGGAGCCTCCAACACATTCCATCTCTGCTATATCTCCAGAAGCTGTGTGACAAGAAAAGGGAACTGATGACAGTATTTGCCAGGGAAATGAGAGAATCTCGAGGCCCCGCCCACGTGCCATTTGGACACATACACCTGGACGAGCTTCCAAAACACTGCTGTCACCCTGAGGGCCAGAGACAGTCTCACCGATACACACTCACTGCAGATGTACACAGATTAAACACACAGCGTCAGATGATCACAGAAGGTAAGTTCTCTTAAACAGTTGCATTACACACACATACTGCTACAGGTGTGAAACCAGCGCAGGCTGACGTTCGAATATGAAACAGACACAGGGACATTCAGTGCAGAGACATGCAAAGTTTCATCTGAAACCAAGCATGACTCAGGAAGACACAATGTTTTCAAGAAATATCACACACATACATAGCCAGAAGTGACCTAAATGTGTCATTTAAGTCCACAGCTACTATTAAAATAGCAGGAGTGTGGAAGAGCTATCGAAGAAAAATGTTAATAAATCATGCTGATAAACCTCAGATTAAGACTAATGTGAATACTTTTGCGTTAAGGACAGAAGAAATTCAGGGAAAGTGTAACTCCACAATAACTCCTTCCATGTCAAATCTATCCTTTAACTAATTTAGATTCATTCTCATCAGAGAATCCTGAGTTACGCTTTCATAATTGTTTCACATTGATAATAATGAGAAATGATTTCTTAAGGATCATGTGACACTAAGACTGGAGAAATTATGCTGAAAATTCAGCTTTGCATCACAGGAATAAATTACATTTTAAAAAATACACTGGCCAGCAAAAAAAAAAAAAAAAAAAAATTCACTGTTTGGATTTAAATAGGCAAATACTTAAGAGTCTATGACTGTCCCCAGAGCCACACCTGCCTATTACGTAATTGCCATGGACCAATTGAAGGCATTCACCGGCCAAACAAACATCTTTTGGCGTGATTTTGTTCGAAACTGTAATTGAGTCTTTGGGATGTGCTGGAGGAGACTTTACAGAGTGCTGGACTCTTGCATTGTCAATACAAGTATTGTATGCCCCTCTTAGTGGAAATAACATC
Source organism: Siphateles boraxobius (assembly GCF_051911475.1). NCBI lineage: Eukaryota > Metazoa > Chordata > Actinopteri > Cypriniformes > Leuciscidae > Siphateles > Siphateles boraxobius. Next base: position 3,987,136 of record NW_027508975.1, read on the forward strand.
ACAACATACATTTCCATCAAGAGGTGCATCATTTTTTGGTCAAGATCTTGTATTGACAAGAGTCCAGCACTCTGTTAAGTCTCCTCCAGCACATCCCAAAGACTTTCAGGGAATTTAAGCTCTGGACTTCATGTGTGAAAATGATTCTTCATGCTTTCTCCCAATGAATCTTGACATTGTCATCCTGGAATATGGCCATGATGTGTCTTCTTACATGGTTGTTTAAGAAATGAAAAGCTACACACTTCAGCAAATATGGTTAAAAGAACTGTTCCTAAACACAGAACATGTTAAAAACACAGTAATCACTGCAATAATAATCCAGTCATATACTCTAAAGCATTTGACTATTTAAATTCAAACAGCCATTATTATTATTTTTTTGGCTGGGCTGTGTATATTCAAATAGAAAACGGTTATTTTTAATGATCAAAATATTTCACTGTATCAAATAAATGCAGCCTTAGCGTTATAAATCAAACTGGTAAGTGTATTAGCCTTTTCAAACTATTTATTAAAAGCACTGGCTCAACATAGTCATTTTTCGCAGTATACACACTCTTTATTGCATCACATTTAACACAGACTGCAAACTCACATTCACAACCTGGGTAAAATGATTTGTTTTTTCCGTGCCGCTGACGTTCGGTGCAGGAAACACTGGTTCATTCTGACATCACAGAATAAAATCAATAGTTGGTTCATAGGGAAAAACAGAGCTGAACATTTTCTAAAAATATTAAATGCAAAACTGCCTTTACAACCCATAAACCAGCATTTCTAAACATCAGCACAAACATACTGTACACAGGGCCAGCATTGGTGTAAATAACTTTTATTTGGACTGAGAATCATCTGCTTTAAAAAACAAACAAAGCGAGCATAATGAACCCCAAACCCCTTTCAAGTCCCCCACCACTTAATCCTCTCATCCAAGTCGGCCACACAGCCGGCCGGTGCCAAGAAGCACCCGCATTTAAGAGTCACTTGAACAGATATCTAATGGAGTTTATTCTCCCACAGTCTGGCAAGAGCTCCGTCTCCATTCCCACTCAATTCCAGGCGACCGTCACGCAGGACGTCACACTAGCCCTTCATCAGTCCAACTCAGAGCCAGAAGTCTTCCTCTTTTTCTTTCTGCTGTGTCTCTTATGCTTCTTCTTTTTCTTTTTCTTCTTAGACTTATCCTATAAATATAAAAATATAAAAAATAAATCAGTCATTAATTATTAAAATGCCCCCTTTTCAAATATTACCTTTCATGCAGCGTGTAATATAGCAGTTTATGAATGTAAAAGGTCAGCAAATTTTTAAAGATCAAAGTGCGAGAAAAATAAAGTTATTGTCTCCTAAAAGAAAGAATCGATTCTGAACGGGTGAAGTAAGTCGTCAGCAATTCCAGTTTCACTTCCTGATACATACCTGCATTACAATGTAACACATTTGCATAATGCCAGCCTATAGTCTTCATCGGCTGCCTGCGAACAACATGAACTTTGACCCTCAAACACTGTAGCTGTATCTGAGACTGAAAGAGCTTGGTTCATGTTGTTCATGTCGAGAAGATGCTGTTTTCAGTGCTGCGAATCCACTTTGCTGCACTTCAAAAGGATGAGGACTTGTGCTCGAATTGATATGGAAAAACCGACAATATATTTACTGTTCGTATCTCTGAGTATCAAGAGCTGAGGAAGCTTCCGGAGCTGAAAATCAGATATGCTAATAGGCGGTCCGTTTCCAAGATGCGCTGTTAGCGGTCGACCAATCACAACAGACTGGGACGTCTGACCAATCAGAGCAGAGTAGTCTCTCGGAAAGGGTTTAGAGAGACTGAATCTTCTAACAAACCGTTTTCAGAATCTTCTTAGGAATTAGGGGATGTGCAATGTATATTATGAGAAAATCTGAGTGTTTTTTTTTATTTTATTTTTTTTTTTACCTTGGATGCATTTAAACCTATTGTAGGAGACCTCTAAAACAAAAAAAGACGATCTTAAAAGACCTTTAAAATAGCATAATAGGGGCTAAATTAAAGTTCTGTTATGCGAATCCACTCTTTGTAATATTTCTGTGAGTGATGCAGGTAGCGTGTTCAGTCGTATCTGCCCTCATAAGGGCAAAAACAAGCCAAAGTCATGGATAAGCCGTTTTACACTGAAGACTTACTGTAATTTTATCCTTCTCTTCACTACTGTGTTTCTTTTTTTTGGGCTCAGCCTACAAAAACAAAAACATTTACAGATGAGTTTTGCATGTCACATGGTATTTGCTGCGCTAAAACAGTTTAATGACGCATATTAAGGTCACAGAGGGTTTAGACACTCTTACGTCTCTGTCTACATCAGACTCGTCTGAAGATTCAGAGTGACTCCTTTCAGCTTTCCTCTTCCTTCGACCATCCTTTTCATCCTTTCAAACAAAAACATTTTGTTCATGATACTGATACAAAACAATTCAAAAGTTTTTGGTCTATACGGTTTTTTTTTTAAGTTGAAGTTTTATTTGATAATACCGTAAAAAAACTGGAATATTAATACAATTTAAAATAACTGTTTCATATTTGAATATATTTCAAAATGTAATTTATTCCTGTGATAAAGCTTTTAGCATAATTACTCCAGTCTTTAGTGTCACATGATCCTTCAGAAATCATTCTAAACTAATATGCTGGATATGGTACTATGAACTGTTGTAGAAAAGAAAAGAAAACTTCAAAAACTCTATTTTTGTGTTTGAAATGAAATGAGGGCGATTAATTTTTTTTTATAATCTATTTTTTTAATGTCTTTAAAATGATAGTTCACCCCAAAAAATGAAAATTTTGTCATTAATTAAATCACCCTCACGTCGTTCCAAACCCGTAAGACTTTCGTTCATCTTCGGAACACAAATGAAGATCTTTTTGATGAAATCTGAGAGATTTCTGTCCCTCCATTGACAGCTACACAACTATCACTGAAGCTTCAAAAAGTTCATAAAGAGATTGTAAAACTAATCCATATGAATTGAGTGGTTTACTCCAAATTTTCTGAAGAGACACGATCGCTTTATATGATGAACAGATTTAATTTAGGATTTTATTCACATATAAACACTGATCAGACCAGATAGAACTGGATAAATATTCTGATTGTTCCAATCCAATCTGACTTCCGACCTGTAATGCTGTCTGAATCATAATCATACACTGTTTGTTCCTTGGCCAGAGGAGAACTGACACTGAACCTGATGTAGTTTTGGTTCCTTGCCACTGTCGCTTTTTTTCACCTTTGTTTCCATTGGCTTTTGGCTTGCTTACACAAGAATGAACCTCATTGGTTCTCACACTTCAAGCGAACATGCTTGAGCTTTCGTTTACCACAACTGATGTGGGAGTTGAAGAATGTTTATATGTGAATAAAAGCCTCAAATTACTCAACTCATAATGATTAGTTTTACGATCTCTTCATGAACTTTTTGAAATGTCAAAGTGGTAGTTGTGTAGCTGTCAATGGAGGCACAGAAAGATCTTAGATTTCATCAAAAAGATCTTCATTTGTGTTCTGAAGATGAACGAAAGTCTTACGGGTTTGGAACGACATGATGGTGAGCAATTAATGACAGAATTTTCATATTTTGGGTGAACTATCACTTTAAATGAGTTTTCAGTACCTTGACTTTCTCTCCATCCATTTTCTTCCTTTTTTTCTTGGATGACTCCTAGAGATAAAAGACATCAGGAATCAAGGCTTGACATATCTTCATTACCACCAGCAATTTAGCTTTTATGTTAATTCAGCAGTGGAAATGAATATTAATAAAGACAAATCAACAGCAATTTCTACAAGCGCTGCCAATTTCGAATAATGTGTAATACATTGTGGCTAGTTAAGGCCCCGATATACTCACGCCAAAGTTCTTTTTCATTCTTCGCTTAGAGGTAAAAAGAAGTTCGAAATACCTTTGCAGTGGTATACTGTTAGTGAGCATGATGCCGCCCGCGCTGCGGAGAGCGATGTTTAGATGAATATGGAAATATGTGCTGCGCGCTTTCTTCTCAATAACAAAATAAACACACAATAAAAATGACAGCGGTGAGAAAACAAGTTAAGAAAGCATCTGATCATAGTGATGTGGATTTTGCACAAACTCTCCATTCAGCACTCTAATCAAATCACATCATGTGTATTTATAGCCCTTTATTTAAAAGATTGCTTTAAATGAAGCAACTTTACAGTATTAAACATGAAAAAACAGTGTGTGTCGTTTTTCTACTGTGTTCATGTTTTGGAATGTTTGCTCTAGCAAGCGGTTTCTCAAAACAAATTTTTTTTTTTTGGCCTGATTTTGTTCAAAATGACGTCACACCACTTTGTTCTTCAATTTAGCTTGAAGTATATCGAGGCCTTTACGGTTAAGCCAGACACTTCCATAACTGATAGAAAGCAATATTTTTAAACTATGTTTTTCCTTGCAGATATAAACCAACATTACCCTGCTATCAGTCTCGGACTCCGTGTCAGAGTCATCAGATGCTCTCCGGGCACAGGATCTTTTTCTCTTTTTCTTCTTTTTCATATTTTTCTTATCATCCTGAAAAGGCAGTAAACAGGAGAATATTCAGGGATCATTCATGGTCATTTTAAAAATGCAAGCAAATAAATGAGCATATTAGACATCATCTTACATCATCTTCAGAGTCTGAGGGGGAACTGGAGGAGGAATCAGAACTCGATGAGGAGGAGGAGGAAGATGAGGAATGCTTGACCAAATACAACAGAAGCAGAATTTGTTAGATTTTAAGTCACTTAAAACTGACCCTGTGTCCTGTGGATAACAGACCAGATTGATCCTGAATGCTCTACAAAAGCACATGCCTCTTCCAGTTTGGGACATTGTTTAAAACTAATATTCCACTTTTCCATTATCAATTTATTACTGGTTTACAGTTGTTCAAGATATGAAAATGGAGAGCTCTCCTCACCCTACTGGACTTTTTCTTCTCCTTCTTCTTTTTCTGGAAATCACAAAGATAAATATCAGATAACCATTGAAATATTTTATGAATACAACAAACCAGGGTCCTCATTTATAAAGACATGCATAGAAAGATCCTAAAAGTGAACATTCAACACTTTCCGAAATGTTCCTCTGAACGATTTATAAAACGTCTGTATGCACAAAAATGTACCCTAATGCATCTTCACTTCCTCTTGAATTCAGGCACAATGTGAACAACTCAATTATTAATATAATGAATGAATTATCTCTAGTAACTGATGTTGTATTTAATTGTTTACAAATTTGACGCTCTTCAGTTATAAGAACATTTTCATGTCAGTTTCTGCCATCATAAATCCTGTTTTGCTTCTCACTGTTGATGTAGGATGAAATCCATTGAAATTGGGATCAAATCTGACTGTACTTGCGTTTATAAAGGAGGTGCCAGAGTACTACACCTTACCTCTTCCTAACTCTTACCTCCTTCTTTTCCTTTTCTTTTTCTTTCTTTTCACCTCCACCAAGTACCTTCTCCCTGTTTTTCTCCAGTTCCTTCTTCCATCGCTGAGAAAAAAATGAGAGAGCGCGCATATGATCCAAACATTAGATCTAGGTCTCTTGGAAATCCACTGATTCCTCAAATGCAGAAACAAAACATCTTTACCTCGTTCATTCGGTCCTCAAAATCTGCCAGGGCTCTGGAGCCTTTCTTCTTCTTTTCCAGCTGTTCTTTTACCTCCTCCCTGATATACAGGACAAACAGACATACGCATAAAGAAATATGACATCAAAATCACATATATCCACAACCGATTCATCATCAGTTTTGACCAGTACCATGATGGCCGTGGTCTGCTGAGATAATCCTGAATGGTGGTTCCGGAGTTGGGTGCAGGTCCTCTGGCTCTGGCAGCAGCTATTGGATTCAAGTACGCCTGAAACAAAATCATATTTTAACATTTATAATGCAGCACACCCTTGAAAAAGCACAAAACAGAGACTTGATAAACACCCTTCAGCATCCACGTTACACTTTGAGGCTGCTAAAATAACTGCATACTACTTTTTATCAATTTAAACTACGAATGCAATACTTTTCACATGCTCAACAGAAAGACAGCAGCAAACTGTCAATATAAAGGGATATTTAAGTGGAACATGTGCTAGCTGAGTTAGCATGTCTGAGCCACATACCTTAACCATACTAGCATGCTAAGCAATAGCCACATTTTGCAAGCGTGTCAGACTGCAAACATAAAACAATCTATATCAACTGTTTAAAGAGCTTACTCATTCAGTCTGAGAGTGGACGTGGCTAATATGTTTGACTACGTGTTTTGAAGCGTTAGCATTGCGGCTTAAAGGCCACTTGATTATTTTACTTAGAATACAAGTCCGTAAACTACCTTTACTTACCACTCTGTTATCTCGCTTGCCCATTTCTGCAGATTTTGCCTTAAGTCTAAAGGCCCAAATCTATGAAATTCGCCTTTTGTTTACATGTCTCTGGTGCTGTCGGTGGCTTTCAGTGTGGAGAGAGAATATCTGAATAATTGCCAACTAGCGGTTGTCCAGCAACATGTTCACCAGAGGGCGCCTTCTCCTCTTATTTGGTAATTAAAGTTACCATGAAATCCTTATTGACAATTTATGTTTTTTATGGAATATCAACAGTAAATTATTTTTCTGTGCACATCATTGTTTATTTTTTGTATGATCGTAATATTTCATTAAAATAACTTATCCTGTCTCTGACGTGTTCACTGGCGCGAGGGCGGGACTATATTTTTCTCATTCCAGAAATGTTGAAATGTTTCCCTCGGATCGCAACTTCCGTTTTATCTCGAATTTAAATGTAGGCTAATGTATTTTTTTTCACTCAATTATGTGTCATCATCATTTCTAGACATCGGGTAAAACTACATATTTTCTAGCAAAAATACGTGATCTGGTAAAAAAACGGTTTATGGTGGAATGAGATATTTTTTAATCTGATCTGATCAAATATATAAAATACATTTTAGTCTATAATTATAATCAAATATCCTGTTATAAAATGAAAAATGTTCTATTAATCTATGTTGTTAAAATATGATCTGGATTTTATTTTTTAAGAAATTAATACTTTTATTCAGCAAGGATGAATAAAAGCAACTGATCACATGGTGACAATAAAGACTAACATTTAACATTTTTTTTGTTTTATTTCAAATAGCCTAAATCAGTTTCTTTTGAACTTTCTATTCATCTGAAAATCCTGAAAAATGTATCATAACTGTTAGGCTACTACAACATAATAGGATATGTTTCTTAATCATCAAATCATCATATTAGAATGAATTCTGAAGGATCATGTGACACTGAAGACTGGAGAAATGATGCTGAAAATTCAGCTTTGCATCACAGGAATAAATTGAATTTTAAGACACATTCAAAAAGTAAACCGTTATTTTAAATTGCAATAATAATTCACAATATTGCTGTATTTATCAAATGAATGCAGCCCTAAACCCCCAAACTTTTGAACAGTATAGTGTATGACGTAAAAATGGTAAATTTTTGTCTGAAAATAAGTAAATTACTTTTTCATAGAACTATAAAAACAATTTCACAATTGCGCTGTAGCTCTATCTATTCTGCTAAGAGTGCTAATGATAAAAATCCAGAAGAATGGATTCAGCTTCATAAGCTAAACAAAGACTTCTCAGACAGTTGATCTTAGTCCTGCTTTCATAAAAGCCCTTAGAAAGACCCTAAGTTTGCAACAAAAATATATCAAAGTATGAAACCACAAAAGGAAAGCTACTCAAGACTGAACAGAAATTACAACACAAAAGGGTACATGCTGTCCCTAAACAGAGAACATCTGACTGCACAAAGTCCTCTTGGATAAACTATTCTTACAATTACTAATGACCAGATATTCACTTTGTAATTGATACTGATTGTTGGAGTTTATCAGGATAGTTCTCTCAAAAATGAACATTTTGTCATCATGCACTCACCCTCAAGTTGTTCCAAACCAGTATACGTTTCGATCTTCTGTTGAACACAAAAGAAGATATTTTGAAGGATGTTGTTAACCAGACAGTTAACGGAACCCATTGACTTCCATACTAGGAAAAAAAAAAAACTTTGGAAGTCAATGGGGTCCATCAACTGTTTGGCTACCCATATTCTTCAAAATATATTCTGTGTTCAACAAAAGAAAGAAACTCATACAGGTTTGGAACAACTTGAGGCTTGAGGGTCATTTTTGGGTGAACTGTCCCTTTAAGATTAGTAATAGACTTGTCCAGGTGGCGATTCATCACATGACCTCTCACAGAGCTGAAGTAAAATAATAAAACAAGGAATTGTGGGAGATTTAGAGAAGCATTTTGTTCTCTCTCATGACAGAAGTCAATTTTACAACCCAGTTTTACACACTGGAATATTTATTTTACAAAAATATGAAAACGTCAGGCAGATACAGATATAAAACAAATGCAAAAGCAGCTTTTTTCTCAATGGCAGCAAATTGGAATCTTTAGGTGGGCCAGTTTAATAAAACTCGTAAAGGAGCCAGAGCCTAAGACAAACATTAGCAGCAAAACCAGTCCAGAAAAAAACAAAGATACTACCATATCTCATTCAACCCTTTAAAAAAAAAAAAAAACACTAATATGGTTCTATAAGGGCACAATGACCAACACTCTCATTTCAATTTGATTCTTGCAAAATCGTACAATTCTTTGCACTTTACAAGAGTAGCTCAGCGAATGAATTTAGCAACAAAACATTTAAGAACGTGCCGTTTTAACAGAGGTACATAGCTTAAGAGATTCATTTTAAACTGAATTTCAGTATTTCATAATAAAAGAAGATACATTCTACTTATTGTATGATTAACCATCATTACTGGACTAATCATGACTAGATAACCAGACGAGACTTTTTAAAAAAAACAAAATTAAAGATATGTCACGTGCACATGATCTACAGTACGTCCACATGCGGTTTCATCGCTCGGAAAACAAAAAGATGCTAAAAGCAGAAGAATGCAGAATGATTTAGCAGTGGAATTAGATACAGTTGAGCAAATCAAAGCGTTGATAACGAAAAAAGTCACAAATATTTCCACGTACACATTTTTCCATCCCCACTCTAAATGACAAAGCTGACAACATAAACTGCTGATATTAATAATTTACACCACAGATTGGGTGCTTCCATAAAAGAAAAGAACACATCACTCTCCAACCAATGACAAAAAAAAGGAAAAAAGAGAAAACCCTGACCAAAACGTCCCACTTCTAATCAATGTGCACAGTTAAAAGATGGCTAAAATAATTACTTTTTAAAATGATTACATAAATCCATAAAACAAAGAGCAACATATTATAAAAAATTATAACATATACATATTATGATTATAAAATGGAGATACATCAGAAATCATTCCACGCGGTTTACCTAATTTTTCAACAACAACAAAAATAAGTAGAATGAACCATATACATGTGATGCAGGCTAAAGTGATATAACACTTGATTATCCATTTATAAAATATAATAATGAAGCTGCTGATAAGTCATATTAAAATGGTAATCATTTTCATACACAGTGTCTGTGCAGCAGCTAAACTAAATGAAAACATTGTGCACATTGATTAGAATATGTATTGATGATTTAGCATATTATATTATTGTGGTTTAATGATAGAACTTTCCAGCTTAATGATTTCAAAATTCAAAGTATTGGGTACATTATAAATTACTTAAGTTTGTGTTATGTTTTCCAATTCTGACTTAATCATGTAAAAATGGTCAAATATAATACAAATAAAATACAATACAATAAAAAGAATTCTCTTGTGAACGAGTTAGCCTAATTGATTACAGTTGTTCAAGTCTGCAGTGACACGAGGTGTAGCACCATTAGTTCATCACTGTCCAATCAGATACAAATTTGAGTATTAAAATTGACAGAATGCCTTCTTAAGCACTGAGGTCAACTAAAAAAGACGAAATGTTAATAAATAAGAACAAAATGTATAGGGAGCAAAACATTATGTACCAATGTCCAGCAATTTTAAAAGGAATTTGCTTAAAATGATATCCGATTACATAAACCAAATGGCTAACTAAAGAAAATCATTTCAAACAAGACATTTTCTTTAAAACAAAGTTAAACAGATTCACGAAAAAAAAAAGCATATTTCATGGGGAAAAGCACTGAGATGGGTAAATATCAAAGGTGCTATTTTTTTTCAGCATGACATCACGCCAAATTTCAAATTCCATCACTAACAAGAACGGGTCGTACATTCGAAAGCCTAGCGTTTAATACATTTGTAATGTTAAAACACTATGAATTATTCACCAGACCAACCAAGCTAAAAGCACATTAGTTCTATTCAAGACCCACAAATATTAAGGCATACAGTTACATTGTTTGATATCCAATGCCCTCTGAAACCCCCAAATCCTGGAGGAGAGGAGGCCAAACATCACTTCAGTGGAGATGTTAAAAATGCTGGTGTTTTACACCGATGATCAATTGAAATCGTTTGTTAGATTGAGACAACGAATAGCTGATCACAGAATATTTGAAAATGTTAACAGTACATAAGTTGCCACACAACAGTGATCTAGTACATTAAATATAATATTAATAATAATATTATATAAATAAAAAATAAATGCTGAAATGACCACCTTTAGGTTTTATTATCCGTTCCAAAAATGAATGCAAGTCAATGATATAAATAACCCAACACTATTGTATCCAGATAGCTTTGAGACCATAATCGATAAGTGTTACTGTGAGATTAATGGTTAAGTTAAAACCTGAACCCTAGTTGAATCTAAAACTAGTCATAAATAGACCTGAGCATGGAATGTGACAGAATGAGTATACCGATCCTGAGAGAATGAATCAAGCATCAGTGCTTAAAGGGATACTTCACCCCAAAATGGCATTATTTACTCGTGTCGTTCCAAACCTGCAAGACTTGCTTACTTCCGCCGAACACAAACAAATATTTGGAGAAATGTCTCAGAATTTGTTTTTGTCCATAGAATGCAAGTCAAAGGTAACCAACATTCTTCACAATATCTTCCACAAGGAAGTCATGCAGGTTTGGAACAACATGAGAGTGAGTAAATGATGTGCGGGGTGAACTATCCCTTTAACTGTGTGAATGTTTTGTAGTACTACAGTGCCTGCCTATAGATCCTCATCACTCCTCAAACAGCTTCACCTGGATTCATCAGGCTAAATGCTCAAATCTGAAGCAGCGTCCTTCCTTCCTTCCCTCAACTTATTAGTCACGTACTAAACACAAAGGCACTGAATGGGCCTACAGCGACCCATCTAGCGGATATTGCGGCTTTGTACAGTTTTATGATGATCTATCCAGACAATTAAGTGAAATGGGAAATTAAAGGATGTAGCATAGCGTGTATAAAAAAAAAAAAGGACCTGGACTTAATCGACCAATTACGGGATAATACATCACTCTCCAAGTCTTGAACAAATCTCGCAACCTGACCTCGAACATAACACTCACCAACTCTATAGCTACTTTAACTAGACTTTCATAACTATGCGCTAACATGTTTTTCTGTTACCCATCTCGGCTTATTTCTGCTCTAAACCAACTCTAAATTCAACATGCAACCCGGCGCGGGTCAACCTTCGACTAAGTCTCGGCGCTAAATCCCTGACGACAGGGTGCAGACTGTTTGGTATACATCAACGAGTCTTCTACAACAACCTACACCTTCAAGTTCACTAAAATTAAGACATAACATGCCAAAAAAAAGTCAACAATCAACACTGACATAATAAAATAAGTGAACAGGATGTGGAGTTTATATTGAAGAAAAACAAAATACAAGTAGAATTGCATTATAATGTCAGAAAATGTGGTCAAATAGTGCTGTCCTGGACGACTCGAATGACGAGAACACCGGGATGCTTACAACAAAATGCATTATTAAATAGAGCACTAAATGATTCTCCGTGTCCGTGGTTATGGAAGTCATCGGAAAAAAGTCACGCGAGGAGACGTGTCCACACTCTCCTGCTTGAACTGCAGAGGAACAACATGGCAGAAAACAATACAAAAATCCAAGAGGACTGCAATACAAGTGAGCTCAAAACAAATGTGAATTAGCGACTGTGTAAAATAGGAGGTTCCGTTCAACGGGCCCGAATTTGCAGTAGTTGCGGTTCTACATGTGCTCGATTCGAGTGAGACTGACACGGTCCCGTGTGAGACCTTGCTGGTTCATGGCAGTGATATGCAGTTAAGACAGTTTAGACCTGTACATGTACTGTGCATTGCGTTCATGCAGACAGACGGACGATTCCTGGCAGCGTCGCGATGCGGCTTCAGAATCGAGAAGCACATTTTCCTCTGAGCAGACGAACTTCCTTTGAGGAAGGCGGTGGGAGATGAGAGCAGCTTCCAATGTTGTAAAAACGAAAATCCAGGCAGCATGTTGCTGGTCTGTATTAGCTGGCAGTAGTGGGGGAGAAAGACAAATATGATTGACCAATAACTGCGGTGATATTTCTAAAAGCAGCATGTGACATTATGCTATGGAAGACTAGTTCATGGGATGAGGGGGGACTGGATGGGAAACCAGGTCTTTCAAGCAGCTCTCTCCTCCAGGGAGGGCTTTTTGCTGGGGAAGGGCTGGGCGTACAGACTCTTGCTGGTGCTGTCGAGACTCTGGAAGTATGGGTGAGACAGTGCATCATAAGCTGATATCCTTCTGGAGGGGTTAAATGACAGGAAACGCTGTGCAGGGGGGAAATGAGTAGAGAAAACAATTAGTAAACACAGTTACGCACTAAAATTAAAAAAGTTGTCTTTCATGAAATTAATTCTTCAATGACAAGTTAAAGTGCTCCTTTAATGCAATTTTAAAGGTTCCTAATTTTGTTTCAGAGGTCTCCTACAATAAGTTTGCTTGCATCCAAGGTAAAAAAAAAATTCTCATAAAATACATTGCAGCATCAGCTCTTTTCTCAGTTTATGAAACGGTTCGTTCGAAGATTCAGTCTCTCAAAACCTCATCTTTCCGAGAGACTACTCTGCTCTGATTGGTCAGATGGACCAGTCTGTTGTGATTGGTCGACTGCTTACACTGTGCATCAGAAGCGTAAATTCCATTTCTATATCTGAATTTCATCTCCTGAAGCGTCCTCCTCAGCGCTTGATGCAGAGTGATATGAACAGTAACGATGGTGGAGGTTTTACCGTATCAATTCGAGCACGAGTCTAATAATAAATAATAAATAATAATAATACAATAATAATAAAACAAAACAATCTGAACCACCATTGGAAGAACAACTTCAGCAGGATGTTTCTAAGAGGTACGTTTTTCTTTAGTTTGTTGTACATTGTTGATGAGATATTACCAATCCTCATCTTTTGGAAGTGCATCAAAGTGTTTTTGATTAGTTTCAGGCAGTTCAGAATCGATTCTTTCTTTTGAGAGTCACTTTGTGCACGTTGATCTTTAAAACTCTGCAGACCTTTTGCATTCACATACAACTTATACACACAACATAAAAGGTAACAACCGAAAACACATAATAGGGGCACTTTAAAGTCTTCTTTTTTATCTTTCTTTGTTATGATTATACCCTACAGCAAGTGACTGAAGATAATATGTAATAAGAAGCTACCCTGTAGTTTCACAACATAACATAATATAATATAATATATAATATAATATATTTATACTAACAGTCAATATTTTCTTGAAGGCATAATAGCATTCCAAAAAACATAAAATTTACTGAAATTATTCAAATGTATTCATGTAGCTTAAGATAGCACAATAAGATTTATTAACAATAAAACATCATGTGATAAATATGTATCAAACTGGAAAAGTTCCATAGAATGACATTCAACAATAATTATCAAGACATTTAAGATATCCTCAGTATTGATATTATCCACAACTTACAAGTAAAAGTGATTTGCCCAGCTCATCCATGTCAGGCACCAGGTCCTCTATGGGCTGGGGGGGGCGAGGGGAAAAGGCACTCTGGGGTAAACCCACCTCCTGTGGCCAGTCCTCTGGGGAAGGGACCCCCACCACACTGAAACATCACCATCAAAACAGTCAGTTACTGCAATCTCAATCTCTCAAACACAAGACCAACAAGTTATTCCAGCATTATATTGTTTTCATTAAAAAGCACTTACTCAAAAATCTTGCCTAACTGGTCAACATCAGAGTTTCCACGGAAAAGAGGGCTGGAGAACGAGAGAAAACTGCAATTAATTGCGAGATCGATTTTGTAGCAATAACTACACCCAAATGACATTTATATATATATATATATATATATATACATATTATAACAGTATCTTGATGGTACTAAAATAGCACTGACTAAAACCAACTCAAGAAATGAATTAAAAGAATATATGTAAAATAAATAATCTTGAATATATAAAACCAAAATGAATAGCCTAATCTAAAATAAATGAATAAAAATAAAATAAATTATCTTAAATATATAAAACCAAAGAGAATAAATAAACAAATAAATAAATGCACAGATTAAAACACCAAATGCAAGGCTGCAGGCCAGTGACAGTCATGAAACAAACAATTTAAGGTTGTGTGTTTAGATGTTCGCTCCTAATTCTGCAATAATAATGAATGTCTCCTGCCTGTCTGCCAGAGGCAAAGAGAAAGAAAAGCCTTATAAGCTGCACTTTATAAATAAGGTCCTAAAGCAACATAACAGACATTGGTCTACTGTATTTGCGTTGTTTCCTGGCCAGCCCGAGGCTGAGAAGATCTGAGGACTTGTTTAGCGCATGCTTAAGTCCACCCGCCCGCACTGCTACTGGTGCCTGTGGCTTCAGGCCAGGTAGGACACCCGTGGGCGGGCATGCTTCCCTTGGCATGCACACAAATTCCAGGAGCCACAAGCACAGAGCTCAGTATCCAAAACACACCACACAGAGTAAAAGAGAGAGAAAAAAGCTATTTATCCCTGCCGTCTGCTTTCGCTCTCCACAAACCTCTATGTGAGAGAGTAAAGATGAACCGTGTGAAAGAACAAAACCGAAGTACAGAGACATGTGGATTATTAACTAAATTTAGCTCACTAATAAATCATTTTCACAGTCAAGTCTTTGAAAAAAGCTGCAAAAACTGCACTTTCAACTTCCCCTGCCACCACCAGATGTCGCCCTACAGCAAGACAAGCACCAAACTCTCAAAGTCTCTTCCTTCACAGCCAATCAAATCGTCAACTTGATCACAACTGTAATCAGACAAAGGGCCAGAACTGAGAACGTTTCCTTACGCTTCCATTTTTGAATGTGGTTCAAAAGCTTCCCAGACTTCCTTCAAGAATTAGTGAGAAACAGATTATTTTTCAGAAATAATGTGACGACAGGCGAGTTCACAACAAAAAACGATAACTATAACTAAATTAGCGTCCACACGTCCTGCTTATAAGTGAGCGCAGCAGTATGTCGTCTGCCGTTAAATGCTCAAGCTCTTTAAAAGCACACTGAAGTGCCTTAAAACACGCAGCATTATTCAATGTGTTGATGTAATTTCCACGGTAACAGGAAGACAGGGCAGGACATATCGAACAGCTCCTCCTCTTTTTAAATTGGCCAATAGCATTTCCTTTATATCACAGCTCGGCCAGAGCAGTTGAGCTCGGTAAAGCCGCAGTTTCCTCCTAATCTCTAACCGTTTCTCCTCTTAATCTTCTTCATATTACATCAAAATGCAGCATTTTTCAAACGGGCCCGATACATTTTCTGGTCTGCGCCGACTCGCGCATATGATCCGCTCCGTGCTGTCGTGTCTCTGGACCGGAGCCGTGGTTCACGTGACATTACCGTGAAACCAGACTTAATTCGCCCCATTGGAAAGCACATTTACACTGTCTGAATCGTCCCCTATAGTGCATTATGTGCTATTCACCATGTAAAAATAGTAAATGTGTGGAGATTGACTGATTTTAGCCACAGCTTCAACGCAATACTATTTATAATGTAGGGGCCGGCAACTTTAGATTCTAGACAGCATTTGACTGGACAGAAAAACTGACGAGAATCTAAAGTTCAGAGTGACGTCATCAAAATCATTGATCCATATTGGTGGAAGTGAGAGACTGTACATTTTGAATGCTTATTTCTTCTAAACGTGAATTTTGTCATTGTTTTGGAGCACATTAGCTTATAGACAAGAGTAAGGCTAACATATTCATATTAAAAGCCAATAAACTTTAATGAAGGATGGATTCATAAAAGTTCTGAAAGTGATCCCAACGATATTGTTCTTCTGTGCTGTTATTATTATAGTCATGGTGTGGACTCTGCTACTGCTTTAAATTTATAACGATTTTTTAAAACTATGTCGTTAGCTAGCTACTATACCGTTAAAGGGGTATTCGGCAACTCTAGCTATTTCTTCGCTGATTTTCACTTTTGTAGTCGCATGTTATCTCAACGAGCTCCCCCTACAGATGCGAGGCGCCTATTTCACAACAATGTCGTAAAAAAACTGACTTGCGGCCCCTCCTCCCCCTTTCTACCGCTGCTCATGTGCATTTGTTATTATCGGAGCCGGCCAACTTTATCGTGTGGAGCAAGGTCTAAAGAGGTGGGTAATACATCATACACATTGAGGGCGGCGTGTGTATTTATGTCGAATTGCCATAAAGCAGTTTGTGTTTCTCGCTCGTTCTCGCTTCTCACGAGACTTCCTATTTCCAACTTACCGGGACGTTAGTCCCCATGTTGCAAGGTTGGTTTTCCACCTAGGAACGTTGGGGGGATCGGGGAAAGTCACGATGCTCACCAGAACAGGTTATTAAACCATTCAAATGATTTCTAAACGGTTTTATTAAGCCGAAATAGTTGCCGAATGCCCCTTTAAGATGCTGAACATTCTTCGCAGGTGAGGCGGACGTGTCAGATGCTCGCGTAACTTTTCACTTTGAACATGCTTGTTAAAAAAGAAAATTGCCTTTATTGTGTCATTCACATACCACATCAACTGCTGAAACCCTTAAAGGCAAAGCCAGTCCCGAGCAGTTAAATCAGACAAAAGCTGTTCTATCTTCTAACAGTCAAGGGGGGCAGATCGCACCTAAAGCAGTGTCATGCCAAAACAAGTAAGTATGGCTGAATTTCTCTAGTCTAGAGCACATTCTGCATTCCCTTGGGCTACTTGGTAGTTTGAATTAATTAGTGGCTTTTTGCACAAGGCAGACATTATGCCGGGGCAGAGGCTTCCTGAGTGAGTGGGCACGGGGCGCTCGCACCAGGCCAGTACGCGCAGTTGAGTCACGCTCCAAGTGCCAGTGTCTCGATCCACATTCCACCCGCGCCACCTCTGGAATGCATCAGAGTATCTGAATCTGTGAAAACTGGTCTGCCAGAAAAGGTGCGTGCCAGTCAATTACGAATAAGAGAGTCCACGATGCAGGAAAGGCTAAATTAGTTTAATAACATAAAAAACTATAACAGGAAAATAATGCAAAGTTTGTTTCGGCTGTATAGCAGATCTAGAAGAAAACAGTGATGTCATCGTCCAGCTAAGTTCAGTTCTCACATGCAGGCAGATCAATAACATCTGTGAATATTAAGTGTCCCCAACTAAGCAAACCAGAGGCGACAGTGGCAAGGAACCAAAACTACATCAGGTTACCGAATGGAGAAAAAAACCTTGGGAGAAAACAAGCTCAGTCGGGGGGTCAGTTCTCCTCTGGCCAACGAACGAACAGTGTATGATTATGATTCAGACAGGATTACAGGTCAGAAGAAAGATGGGATCCAAACATTCAGAATATTTATCCAGTTCCATTTAAAACACACGTGCCAATTTCTTAGAAAAGTTGTTGGTTTCATATGGTCAGAGGTTGAGGCCTGTACTTAAGTAAACTTATTTTTTGAGTATATGTACTTGAGTATTACTTTTTTTCTGGAAACTTATGACTTTAGCTTCACTACATTTGAAAGACAGTATGGTATTTTTCACTCCGCTACATTTCTATCAAGGTCCTCGAAGTCGAAAGTTGTTTGTATGTAGCAGCTTTGAAAGTCAGTGGATGATTTTTTTTTTTCTTTTTTAAAATGTGATTGGGGTTTTTACAGGCAGCGTATCAGTAATCACTCTTGCAAGGTCATGTGAAGTTCAAAGATTTCCCAGCATTTTACTAACACTGATCAGTTGATGGTAAAATGGAAGACGGTTCCTCGGAGCAGCGTGCGACCCAATGGCCATACTTAGAAAGTATGTTTCAGTTTTCTGAAAAGATTAAAGATTTGTTTAGTTTTAAATGTTAGTCTAAAATGAACCATATCACAGCCTTCAAAAACTCGCCGTCCATACTGCGCCGTCCAAACTGAGTTATGTAAACTTTTCATTTCTGGCGAAAGCTTGAAATGGAAATTGTCTGTGCTTTTACTGTAGTGCAATTCCGCATCCTTCTTAAAACTACTAAACATTTAGGGAAGTGTGTGCTGGAATTAATTAATATATTTCATTACTTTGTATATAAATGACACAAAAGATCTTTCACTCTTTTTATGAGAGCAGCTTGAGGTTGTGAGAGCGTAAACAAGGATCTGAAAGCCGTCGCACGTTGACTCTTCACGCAATATGTTCAACCCTTGGAAAAGCATTTTCTGTCATTCAGAAACACACTGACTGATCACTACATCATCCAAGAGATATAGACTTGCATGTAATATGTCTGAAACTAAACTTTACACATTGTGAGCATCAGACAAATAAAGATCTTTAAAATAAAAAGCCTCAACAAAACAACTGAAGCAGAGCCAACTCTAAGGCCTACATTACACAATCCTCTCCAGTAAAATGCTGTCCCCTCAACAGTTAAAGTTCCATCTTAAACAAAGCCATACAATATCTTGCTTAGCGAGGCGCGCCACATCTTTATAACTCTCAGGTGAATCGAAAACATCCATTACTGGGGTTGGCGTGTACAGCGCGGTGCACTTCTCAGACATCAGAGGAGAAACCTGGTCCCAGGTGCCCTTTAATCTGCAACAGGTGGCCTTTTAAAAAGCTTTCTTAATCACCTGCAGGAGGAGAAAAGGTGTGCTGGTAGCAGCAATGAAAGCCCCCCTTACCCTCCCACCCCCAGGCACTAATGGAGGCATGCCAGGAGCCCAGTGAGCACAGGAGCACAGTGGCCTTTTTGTGGCACATGGCTTTAGAGAGTGGAAACCAGACACGTGAATGGATATAACTGATGTTTTAAGGTTTCTTTAGTAATTAACAAATGCAACAGCACAATTTAAACAGATAGTTATGTGCCTGAAACTAAACATAACTTTCCTATCTGAACTATGGGATTATTGTATTAAGCACTGAGTCAGCTAATGTTTATCTACCGTTCCTGCAAAGCAAACACCATCAATGGATACCGGAAGGGACAGGTGGGCCTGTTAGAATGTGAAACACAGGATGTGTTTGAAAGTGTTTCCCTGCTTGTGTGTCTGCGCTTTCCATCACAAATCTCCCTGTTCATCCGATTATGCACTTGTTATGGCGCGTCGGGAGAGGAAAACATCAGCCCACGCAATTGCCCCCAGCGACACGAGGAGGGGCGGGTAATTCAACATCATCCACAAGCTGGAATGAAACGGGTCGACAATGCATTATTATTGTTAACCAAGACTACAACTGATAAAAACGTTTGTTAATTGAAAAAAAGCTGCAATAAAATAAAACAAATATTAAAGGGGTCATGAACTGAGAATTAAACATTTCCTTGATCTTTTGACAGTTAAGAGGTCGTTACACTATAAAAATATCCTGTAAGTTTCAAAACTAAAAACTTCCTTGTTATTCCAAAAATAGCCTTTATTGAAACCAAGGCCAGAAAATGACGGGATCTCAAAAGTGGTGACTTATGAAGTCACAGGGCAGTGAAAGACCGCCTTTGCAGAAGAATATCTACGTCTACATCACTGCGTCTTTGGCTCCGCCCACTGGAGCGTTAATGAATAGTGACATGAAAACGAGTAAAGATCGACACAGGATCAATACCATATGTCTCAGCGGTGCATTATTTGTTTGTATTCGGTGCATTTCACTGTGGATTATTTGGTAGTGGCAATTTCGACGCAGGCTTTGCAATCAGAATCATGTTTATTCTAATGCCTGATCTGTGATCAGTGATTTCTGAAGTTTAATTAATTCAGATAGATTATCTTTCTCTCAATATCGTTCAATACTGTTGTACATTGTTGTACAATACACATCGTTTCTCTTAGAAGGATGAAAATAATCTTATTTAAACTGATTAAATTATATACAAAAAGTGATCAAAGAGCGCTCCCTTCCAATCGCCCAAGCTGTCAATCAAACAGCGCGAGTTTATCTGGACACTTGCCAAAACTCGTTATGAAATCAATGACGCTGTTACACTGCACAATGAAGGTCTTAGTTTATTTACATTGTGTTAGCATTGTTATGTGGTAAAAGCATTTGTGGAGTGCAGAAATTGTGCAGACTGTCTGTCATCTGCTCAATGCTCATCACTGCAACCTTTCATGTGTTGGGAATAGATCTAAATATAATGCTATAATCATTACTTTTCACAATTTGTTAATATTGATAGCTGTAATAGTACTTCAAGAGAGTTCCAGATGTAATGCTAGATATTTCATATGCAAACATGTCATCCAATCACAGCAGTGGGCGTTTACACTGAAGTATCACACAGACACGCCCCTTAAAACAGAGCATTCAAATCAGAGGCTAAATCATGCTAACATTATAAGGGCACCCCAGGAAACATGACAGTTCATGACCCCTTTAAATGCAAAAACTTAAATTAAACAAAAAATAATGATGTTGCCTTGAAAATAAACTGGAAATAAACTGAAATATTTAAGTTAAAGCTCTAAAATAATTTCTGTCATGACAACTCTCGGAGTGTTTGGTATGGTAATGGATATGACAATGTTGATATGTTTGATCTTGGCGGAATAAATCTATGTATGGGACTTGCCAATACATACACAACGCTGCTGTGAGCATGTAAGACATGCTGCTGCTGTACAATATAGTTTACATAAATTACCCGTAGCAGATCTATACAGGTGGAGCTGGGGAAGGTGGAGGGTTTCTGAAAGTGTGCTGCCTGCAACTGCTACAGCAAATGCTGACCAAGTATTTGAGGGTTGGGCGAGCTCATTGGCCCGCTGATGCAGCTGTGGCCTATAGAAAATGATGTGATTGCAGGCTGAAAACTAAAGAAATTAATCCTAAATATCAATATTTAAATAAAAAAATAATAATAAAAATGGCAAAAGTAAATAACGAAATTACCAAAAATTAAACTAAAATATGAACTAAGCTAAATCAAAATAATAATAAAACCATAATAAAACTAAAATAACATGCAATGTATATACACATGTTTCATGCACAACTCTTTTGAAATCCGCTTAAGATGGGATTTGTCACGTTTGAATTGGTGACCAATTTAATCAGAGAAATTGCTTCATGTACCTCAACTAGATATTCGCATCTCATCTACAGTAAACTCATTGAAATAAGAAATGACATTAAATAATTTGCAAAACTTAATCTTAAAATGTCTCTCTTTTTAGAGCCTTAAGAAAATAGAACCATAAATAATGATAATGTGCTACAAGCTGATGTAGTACATTAGAAGCCACAAAGAAAGAACCGTTGAACCGTTGAACCATTAAATCCTGCTGTCACTGGATTGAGCAGCTTTAATAAATGTGCCAGTGTTGAGTTGAGCAGTTGGAAAGATTCGTTAAACCGCACACAGATGAACGGATCACTCCAGGTCTACAGTGCCTGTTACAACCACAGTAAAAAAAATTTTTATGTCTGTTTTAATAACCTCAGCCTCCTGCAAAAATGTGTTCAGAACACACTCTGTTTTTTTTTTATTTATCATTTCTGATTTTTCTTTTCTTTTTCAGATTTTGATAAAACACAATATAATACCATAAAACATTAAACCATAAAATACAATATTAAAACAGTTGTTTCATAAAACTATTAAGGGGGAAATATCTAATTTCTATCTTCTATAAGGGGGGGGGGGGGTTAATAAAGGGGGGAAAATGTATTTCTATCTCAAATTAATTTTACACATTTTTAATTATACTATTAAAATAGTATATAAAAATGTAATTAAAAGTAGTTTGAGTCTTCAAATTACATAAAAATGTAATTAAAAGTAGTTTGAGTCTTCAAATTACATAAAAATGTAATTAAAAATAGTTTTCAGAGTCTTCAAATTACATGTGACCCATAATGTGACATGTAGCAAAAATGTGATATAATGTCCTTGCTCAGTGGTTTTCAATTTTATTATTTTATGTTAGATTTTCATTTTAAAGTCTGCATTATTGCCCTAAAACCACCTCAAAACGCGACCTTTTATATATAATATAAATAGAATATATATAATATTCTGTGTGTGAACAGAAAGTGGGCCCTATCACTAATAAAGTGGACCAAAAAGAAATCAAAGGACTATTTTGCACTTTAAAAAATACATTTAAAATATTTTAGTGTTAAGCATATTATTATTCAAGACACACCCTGTGCAATATTTATAGACTGG
Source organism: Siphateles boraxobius (assembly GCF_051911475.1). Lineage (NCBI taxonomy): Eukaryota > Metazoa > Chordata > Actinopteri > Cypriniformes > Leuciscidae > Siphateles > Siphateles boraxobius. Next base: position 4,009,753 of record NW_027508975.1, read on the forward strand.
AAAATCATAAATCTTGTCACTCTCTGTGTGCCAGACACATGCAAGCAATCAGGTCATCCATGCTTGACACGTTTAACTGAGCATCACCCGCCTGAATCCTACATCTTGTTCATTTTACAGTCAGTTAGTCAGGATTATTAGTGAGCGAGATAGATAATGACGCTGTGCAAACGTACCGGCGTCTGAACATCTCAGCAAAGATGCAGCCGACACTCCACAGATCCACGGGAGTAGCATAGCTGGACTGAAGCAGCACCTCTGGAGCTCGATACCATAACGTCACAACCTGCGCACACACAAAAATAATGATTAGAAAATTAGAAAAATTAGATCATCTTTTTTACATGACCTCACTAAAGTGTAAAATGGTAGTAGACGCTCTTGTCTATATAATCAGTGACAATTATTTTAGAAAAAATAGTCCAAAAACAATATAATACCATAAACAAAATCAGATTTTAAAATTATACAATACATTATATTTAGATAGTCCATTTTATACATTCTACTAACTATAAGTAACTTTGCAACTACATCTCAACTAACTAACAGAGTACTAGTAGATTAAGTTGACGTAGTATTAGTAGACTGTTAGGTTAGGGTTCGGGTAAGTAAGTTGACATGTAGTTGCAAAGTTACTTATAGTCAGTAGAATTTCTGTTGTAAAGTGTTAACAGATATTAAGCAGAAAGTATACCAATACTCTAATAACTGCTAGTTGACATGTAGTTGCAAAGGTACTAATTGACATGTAGTTGCGAAGTTACTTATAGTCAAAAGAATATCTACAGCGAACCATCGAAATAGTGATACCTTATTTTTTTGTTAATTATAAACGTTAATTTTTCTATTTCTTAATTGTACTGTATAATCGACTGGAATGGCATAAGACTGAAATAATAGCTGGCAATGTCCACACACTCATTTGTCCAGTGAATATTTTATCTCTACCTCCGAACAGGCCCCACTGACCAATGGACCCTTTTCACAGACTGTGATCACGCATTTTAACAGCCATCAGCATCGTAAATCCTGCAAAGATGCTTATATTTTCTTTCTTTTTTTTAAATGCATGTACATTTATAACACTATACTTTGCATTATATTATCTTTACATCAAATTACAGTGCTGTGAGGGTGTTTCTAATACAGCGACTGTGGGAGTGACGTTAAATGGACATCTTTCTCTCTTCTGACTGCCGTTATCAATCCCCCTAAATTTTTCCCCTATTTTTGGAAGTAGTGAAAACACTATTGTGAAGTTTTTCTTTTGCTATTTGAGCAAATGGGAACACAAAAACAATATATTTAATGTAGTCTCTCATTTACCGCTATAGAATTTTATCCAACTATGATGACTTCCGCTTCTGAGAATGTGAAAAGGGTCTATCGAACGCCTTATACAGGCTGCAGGAGCCCAGGAATACTCAGTATGCAGGATTCTGCTGTTAACAGCTACAGTAGGGAGAGCCTCCAGACAAAACTCAATGACCCTGCACAGGGTGGACGGCTTCCAGGTGCTTTCCCTCCTCACAGCGCTCTCTCGCTCTCCACCCAGTAGGCTCTGGGCCTAGAAACCCCTAGCCTTATCAGCCAAATCAGTCAGGCCTGTTTGTAAGCAAAGCCTGGAGCGTATATCAGTGACTCGTATCCTAAAACGCGAAGCGCTCGAGAGTACGCCAGAGGAATTGAAGGAAAAAGAGGGCCATCAATGTACTGAAACTGACATTCACTTGGGTTATAAATACAGGATGCATCAAGGACTGGTTTGGTTTAATTAATCAGACGCATCTACACTGGAAAAAGGTTTGAAACTTCTACAGAAAAAAAAACAACTAAAAATGCTACAGTAATAACCTGGTCAACTAAGTTACCTTTCCATATACAGTGAAGAACTGTAAAGAAGAATAATTTTTACACATGAGGTGAGTTCAGACTTTAAATTCATTGAAAGTCTTTGGGATGTGCTGGAGGAGACTTTACAGAGTGCTGGACTCTTGTCAATACAAGATCTTGACCAAAAATGTATGCACCTCTTAAAGGAAATAAATGTTGTGATGTTATTTCCATGTGCATACATTTTGGATCAAGATCTTGTATTGACAATGAAAGAGTCAAGTAAGTATCTGTCTATTTAAATGCAAACAGTGACTTTTTTTGGCTAGGCAATGAATGTAATTTTACTGTAAATCACTGTCAGATTTATTGTTTTTGAAAGTAAAAACCTTGAATTCCTATATAATTTACGGCAAAAAAACAAACAGTAAAAGGTCATTCCCAGAAGTCCCTGCCTGACAGATTACATATGATTATATATTATATGAATATTTTTTTTATTATTATTTTTGTGGTCCTTCATTCATGCGTGTTACCATGATGATGTTTTGTCTTTTTGAGTGTGCATTGTCCCTATATGAGTATTGGCCGTGTTTTATAGACGGTCTACTTAAAATAAACTCTGGTTCATCATGTGTTTTTTTAGCCAATGCAGAAGTAAGCCATTTTCTGTGAATTTGCAAGACTTTCAATGCATTAGCCGCTATAGGTAAATAACAATATGAATAACAAAGAGAAGTAAATGGTAAACTATTTGCGCTACAATCCAGTTTTTTCTTGATTGCGATAATAAATTAAATATCATAACAAATACTAGTTGGCAATGTCAAGCAGCACAACAAACTGTTTTTGTACAGTTAAAATAACTGGAAGTGGATGATAACGGAAGCCTCACACATTAAAATTACAAATGACAGCACCCAGTCTTATGTTGAAATTAAGGTGGATTTTACTGTCTGTGTTATGATGGTAAGAGTAAAATATGAGATAACGTTGTTAAATATAGACCTAACAGAGATAAAGTAAACTGAGTTGCATTGCATACAATGTTTTTGTCTATTTTTCCAAGTGTATGGGAGCCACAAACTGTTTCTCTGAAGTAGGCCTCTGAATAGCAAAAGCCACCTCTGGTGATTAATATCAGTACATTTTAAAGTGAAAAGGAGGTTTTAGTGCGTCACTGGTATTTTAACATTGTCAATTAATAAAATATATGGCATAAAAAATAAAATATGCAGGCATCAATATGTCACCATATTTTTTACAGTGATTTTCTTTTTTTACCATAAATTTGATAGATATTTACGGTGTATAGTTAAATATTAAGACTTATCCTGTATATATTATGATCGTATAATATCTTAGGGTCTATAGGCAGCGAGAAAAATGCCCAACAACTGAAATGACAGTGAATTAATTCTAGATGATGACTACATCATCAGCACCAATTCATTCACACTGAATGCAAATCATTCTGATTCAGTCTGTAAATCATTCTTATTAAAGCAGCAAATTACTCATTCATGTTACAATGTTCGCGGTGCGAAATGCGTTCATATGTTTTTTTATATGTATAACAGACTATATTTAGTGAGAAGACCGCATATGCTGCGTTGACGCTTTCTCATTTGGGTCTTCCTGGTTTAGTGGAAATGGGGAGGAAGTTGAAGGTGAAATAAAAAAGGATGAAACATTTTGGCCTTTGTTGCCATGTGACCACAGCAAAAGCACATAACATATTCTAAATTAGATTCCTCTGGAATCTTACTCTTACCACAGCATCTCGCTAGCAGACTTGGACTCAAATTTGTTTACTGATATAAAAAAATACTATTATAAGCACAGTATAAAGTTTATGTTGGCTCATCTAAACGCCTCCTTCAATAATAAACTCAAAAGAATTCTAAAAGCCGGTTTTGACTGAGTCAAACGTGAACAACCGTTTCAGAAAACAAGTCTGCAGGCCCAAACTGACTATCATCTTCAATCCAAACATGCAATGAAACAAACCCTAAACTGTTGTCTTATCTAAATGTACACTACAAAAGTAAAAAAAAAGAGGGTGCGCTGTTTGACTTCTAGGAAGAACCGCATACCGCTTCGAACTGATGTTGAGCTGAAGTATATCCGTTTGTATGTCAGTGTTAATAAAAGGCCAGACCACAAAACATTCACACGCAATCGTTGGCTCACACAGCATCTCGCTAGCAGGCTGCAGCTTACTTAGCAAAGGTTTAGATACACTGCAGTGATTAAACACTGTAAACCCTCAGAAGTACAAGATGAACCAACTGACAGCACTACAGATGAATTATCTTAGCAAGAGGCATAATAAAACCCAATGCACTGAAAATGTCAGAATGCACGCAAGAGCTGCGGTTTTCTTCGTTGTTTCTCTCATTGGTGACACTCGAAGATGGCAAAAGACTGTGACATTTACCCACAGAGTTCCTCTGTCAAACGGCACATGCCACTGTTTGCATCACGACACCAATGGAAGTGCACACTGCAGTCTCCTCACGTCACTGGAGCTCATGTCAAACACTGCACAGACCACATGGCTGCGTATGCACTCAATGAACCCCATGTAGCTTCTGACGTAAGTTAAAAAGAGACGAGCAACAAGGAACAGTTTTATCATGATCATCATACTGTATAAGTAAGCTGTAGCAAGCTGAACGCAAGTTAGGCAAGTTAATAAAAGTCTTTGGGAAGTTTAAAATCAAGATTAACCCATTTAATCCAGCTGGCACCTCAATTTAAAGTGCCCCTATTATGCTATTTTAAAGGATCGTAATGTTGTTTTAGAGTTCTCCTATAGGTTAACATGCACTCAAGATCAGAAAACACTTTAATTTTCTCTTAATATAAATTACACAACCTTTTTTCTAAATGAGTCTGAAAACGTTTTTTTCGAAGGTTCAGTCTCTCTAAACATCTCCTTTCCGAGAGACTACTCTGATCTGATTGGTCAGATGGCCCAGTCTGTTGTGATTGGTCGACCGCTTACAGCGGTCATTCCCTGAATTTCAGCTCTGAAGGCTTCCTCAACACTTGATACACAGTGATACGAAAAGTAACGAAATTCTCTGTTTTACTGAATCAATTCGAGCCCTCATCCTTTTGAATAGCATGCAAAGTGGATTCACAGGGTTGAAAATATTGTCTTCTTGCCATGTCTAAAAACACAAACCAAACTCTTACATGCCACAGCTACAGCTACAGTGTTTGAGGGTCAAAGTAGACATCTTTCGCAGGCAGCCAATGAAGATCATAGGCTGGCATTAAGGATATTTGTTACATCGTTTCGCAAGTATGTAACAGGAAGAGAGACTGAAATTGCTGATGACTCGTTTCACCAGTTCAGAATTTATTCCTTCTTTTAGTAGACAATAACTTTATTAATTGTGCACTTTGAGATTCAAAACTTTGCAGAACTTTTGCATTCATAAACAGCTATATTACACACTGCATGAAAGGAAATATTCGAAAAAGCATAATAGTGGCACCTTAGAAAAGTTCTACCACTACATCTGTAAGTATTTTTTAGGTGACTATTAGTCTCAGATGTGATGGATAAGGCATAGAAAATGGGTAACACAGAGTTTCGAAGTCATAATCTGATTGGTTGAATTCTAAAGGATTTCCAGGAGATGTGCGTGTTGCGTTCTGTAACGGTCCACATGGAAACAAAGCCATCATGATCACAAAAAGCCCTTGGCCCCTATTTTAACGATCTATGCATTTGGTCTAAAGCGCAGGGTGCAATTGCACTAAGGGTGTATCCAAATCTACATGGTCGGAGCGTGCTGCGCATGGTCTAAAAGGGTTGTCTCTATTCTCTTAATGAGTAATGGGTGTTTTGGGTAATATCTTGAAATAAACCAACCAGAGACTCATCTCCCATTCCCTTTAAAAGCCAGTTGCGCTTGCGCCATGGCAGAATCACTATTTACAAGACGGAATTTGCAAGAGGAAAGACCGAACGCTTCTACAGAGCGCAACGGATCGGCCTGTGCGCGAGGTGCAAAGTACGCGAACAGACCATCTAAGGGACAAGCCGGCTTTTATATTTGGATAGTTTGTGTGCTGTTGCACGTCCCTGTGTGTGTAATGAGCAGAGTGTACGCGCATTGTGGACCCGCCAATAGGCGCACATTACTAAAGTGCTCTTTAAACAACAAAAAATATATTGCACCATTGACTTTAGACCAGGTTTTTGTTGGTCAATAACGCAGCCTATTTCAGTTGCAAAATAGCAACGCGCCAACAAAACCTCGTTTTCAGACTAGCACACCCATGGGTGCATAAATAGGTGCAAATGCATTTGCTATTTAAACAACGTGGTGCAGGACGTGAAAATGATAACTGTGTCAGGCTGAAACTAGCAAAAAACACTTGCGTCGCATATGGCGCTGCATTGCGCCAGGTGTATGACAGGGCACCTCGTGTTCACAACTATGACAATGAGCGCTTATCAGGATCAGCTGAACACTGGATTTTCAAAACTATGTGAAGTTCACGGCATAGACGGTCTAAAAGATGTCCAAGAGTTTTACATGCCGGTCTGTTACACTAGTGACTTGTCAGTCAGACTGCCAACGAAAAGCTGTTATGTTGGCCAGATCTTCTACCATCAGTCTGAAGGTCTGGCTACACAAGACTTGGTGACTATAGATGTTTTAAAGTCAACTTACATACAAGTAAACAACCTTTGCAAGCTTTTGTACAAGTTGCTGGAAAATGTGGTGGTGTTTAATTCATGCTGATTTTTTTTTGCTGTCAATACTAGCATATTTAGTAACCAGTGAGCAAAATGCCAAATTATCTTAATGTCTGCATAGTTTCCAATGGGAGTTTCTACATAGAAATATGTGCCCATCGGTCACTAAAGTTGTCAAATTTAAATCATCTTTAAAATGGCACGAGAACTGCACAGTGTGTTCATATGAAAGATTGTGCAAATAATTATAACGAAGGCAAGACGCATTCAAAAAAAGCTAGATGGAGCACAATGTAGTGGAACAGAATATAGGAGTTATTATAAATTAACTGAAAATAAAGTACTACCATTCAAAAGTATGGGTCAGAATTTTTTTTAAAGAAATTAAAACTTTTATTCACCAAGGATGCATTAAATTGATCATAAGTGACAGTAAAGACATTTCTAATGTTACAAAAGATTTTTATTTAAAATAAATTCATCCATTTCCATTCATCGAATTCATCAGTTTCCGCAAAAAATATGAAGCAGCACAACTGTTTACAACATTGATAGGAAATATTTTTTGAGCACCAAATTAGCATATTAGAATGAGAAGACAGTTGTTTTAAATTGCAACAATATTTTCAAAGTATTACTATTTTTACTGTGGTTACTTTTGATTAAATAAATGAAGCCTTGGTGGGCATCTTTCAAAAACGATTACTACATCATACTAAATAACATCTAGATTCACTAGTCAATCTTATTAATTGGTTGTTGGGCAATTAGTTGAATAGTCGACATCATGAGTGTGAGCATTAATGGATTAACATTTTGAAAATATTTTATCTTTGGATATGGTTTGCTTTGTATTTGATAGGATTAAGCAGTTGCTTTTGAAAGAATGTCCTTTCAGTGAAAAGATTCCAGCCCGTACCCTTTGGATTGAGCATGAATACATGCTAGCATTTAAAGTCTCTCTCTCTCCACTCATCTCTAAGTTTCGAACCAAGCTAGTGGTTGTGTGACAGGGTAGCCTACAGAGGTTTTTCTGAAACTAGCCGCTAATAAAAGGGTCAGATAAAACGGCTCTGGCTGACTCCAGATTAAAGGGAGCATTCTGTGCATTCCTATCTGGTGAGACAGTGCGGGCCCTCTCAGCACGAGGGAAACCAAGAAACTCTTCTCAGCGCCACTGACCAAGCATATCCACAACGGCCCAGCGGCACAACTCTTGCACTGGGCCACCCTGCACTTCTCCGTACACCCCACTCCAGCTAATGCACTCTAGCCCCCATTACCCAAACCCCTCCTTTTGATTCACCCCAATAGATTTAAAACAATAGAGACACAATGTGATTCAGAATAAGCCTGGCTGATGGAGTTGGCAAGGAGCCTCTGTTTACATTGTCTCTCTCAAAGGAAGCGAAGGATGAAAGGCCCCTTCAACACAAGACGTTCATCCGCATTCTTTCAGGCCGCCCCCGGACACTTTTAAAGGGGCAAGTCCGCTAACTTGGCAGAGCACAATGCCGCTCGCTAAAAATGAGCCTCCATGATGGCCCATTATTCAGTTGGTAATAGATCAGTGAGTGATATCATTAGCTAGCTTCTGAAAGTCCTCTGAACATTAACCATGTGCAAAACAACATATTCAAAACCGACTAGCTGGTTGTTTGCATGAATGACTAGGACTTTAGAAATACTTGCATATCTATGCATTTCTAATGGGGGCATGAACTTTAGACATTCTTTAAAACAGGTAGGCACTGAATGCAGGATTATATATATATATATATATATATATATATATATATATATATATATATATATATATATATATATATATATACACATTATTATATATACATATATATATAATCCTGCATTCAGCGCCTGGATTCTGCATTCACACACCTTTTTTTGGACTGGTTCTCAAAAGAGCACCTGGAGATCGTGGTGAGATGCTTGACTGGCTGTCGCTGTAGCAACGGTCCTTAAATGATAAATTATATAAAAAATACAATATATATTAAAAAGTAAATATAATATATACAAACATTATAATATAGTAAATTATTATGTTTATTCATAATAAATAATTATTAAATTATATTATAATAAAAAGCTAGAAAAACTAGCTGACCTCACTAATCGGTGACCCATTTCCGTACACTACTGTATATGGTGTTCTATAAATATCATGTATTGGCCAAGCCCATGAACAGGTCCATTTCTGCATGCTTTTAATCATAATTTAGTACTTATGATGGCAAAATAGCTAAGATGAGCTGTATTTAGATGCAGAAAGTTTTCAGTAATAAATTATTTTAATTATACCCTCACGGATGGACTGAAAACAGGCTATTTTTGAGTTCGCTGTGCTTGCACATGGCAGTCGTACTGAACAAGCCTCCCTCCTCACCTCCAGCCATGTTTTGTCTTAGGACGAGCCATTCTTTCCCTCCCAGTCAAACGGGCTGTAAACACTGTTATTGTGAAGCCAGAGGGCTTTCCCCTAAAAATCCATTTAAAATGGCAACAATACTACCAGCTTTAGAGATTGGAGAAAGATATATGAAGGCTCAAGTAAGCAGCATTCATAAACTGTATACAGTAAAGAAAAGAAAAAAAACTCCACAACTGTTGCCAAAGTATGCAGAGCTTACAGGAATGCTGTATGGGGCCCTCTCTGAGCGAACAAAGAAAGCACAGTCAGACTCCTTTTCCCTAGCGCTACCACATCCGCACATCATTAGTTGGAAAATTCCTGATATATGCTGTAATTTTTTTTTTGCACTCTGGTACAGGCAAAGCTTTAATATCCAGATTCCACTGGACCCTGCAACGTACCCCCAAATCAGTTCTCTTTTCCCCGGTTGGCCATCGGCCCGTCAACAAATAATCCTGACAAGGTCCGGGAGCAAGGGTTCAGCGCTCTCTCTATGGACCGCTAGCAAACGAGGTCACACAGGAAATACCAAATAAGACGCTGCTGCACTCTTTGTGTGTCTGTTGGTGTTTGGAAGCTCCCTGCTTTTTCCGCCGGAATTTTTTTTTTCTTCCTTTCTCCTTTTTGTAACACCGGGGGAGATATCTAAACATTCCCAAAGTGTGCCGCACGTGCTCTCCTGCGTGCCATGTTTTCCTTTTTCCAGACATGCCGCTGCCTCTGAGTCTGTCCAAAGCAAAAGCACATTGTCTGGCAACGAACAAGCTGCTGCGCTCAGCTCAAACCAAGACTAGTCCAAAAACCTAAACAATTTTTCATAATTAAGATTTATGATTGGGACAGAATGTCCTGCTAAGAAACAACTATTTGGAAAACTCAACGTACCAACCCCCATGCTTTTCAAAACTTGTTTCAATGGCAAACACCCGTAGCTTGTTTCAGCATGACTGCATATATTTGCTAAATCTAAGTGTCATGGTCACATGAAAGGTTTAATACGAACAAAACTCTTTCGGGCAAGTAGAAACACTAAAGCGCATGTGTCCGTGTATCTCCTGCAAAAGTGTGACCTCTTTTGAAGTGTAGGAGTGGGACAGGGGGTCCTGCCAAGCAATGATGAGAATGTGATCTTGTTCCAAACATACTTTCTTCTGTTGAACACAAAAGATGATGTGTCTGTTTATTTATTTATTTGTTGTCCCTACAATTAAAGTCAATGAAGTCTAATGTTATTTGGGCCCCTATTGACTTTTATCGTATGGACAACAACCAATTAAAATCTTCAAAATATTTTCTTTTGTGTTCCGTAGAAGAACGGTATGCAGGTTTGGAACGACATTAGGGTGAGTAAATGACAGAATTCTTATTTTTAGGTGAACTTTCCCTTTAAGAAATATTTAATAGATTATCACTAGCTTTATGTTGTCATGACACACAACAAACGCTCCAAACACAAAGCTAATATAGGACGGACACTGTTTAAACATGTTTAAACTATTAAGTTTCTTTCGGACTTCCGTTAACAAGTTTCATCTGGGCATCATCATACTCATCTCTCCCTGATCTATAGCTACATATTAGTTTAAAGGGGAAGATCTGATTGGATACTGTTGGTTTGCACTGGACAGTGAAGCTGAGCTCAAAATGGAAATCCCATTAAGCAGATTCATTTCGTAAAAGGGGTTGAATAATATCTTCTGTCGAACAATGAGTCATTTCCCCAGCCCACACATGTATTGAAACAACTACAGGCTCATTTAAAGATGCCTAGCTTAATTTTCAGTCAGAGCAGGGACTTTTAAACACAACAGGTTGTCTGTGTGCCTCTTCCTATTCATGCACATCACAATGATTATCATCTGCAACAGCCTGCACACAGGACAGATTAGAAGAGGCGTGAGTCTCCGACTGCAAATCTGACCAGACGTGCTTAATGAGAGGACAGATGGAGTGGACCGTTAATTGCATTATCAGTTAGTTGGACTGTGGCCATTCTCTGTCAAGCTGTTTGGATAGCCAAAAAAGCCTTTCTCATCTCATTTATCTGCCAGAAAAAGTAGCTACTATACACGATTGTTACAGTTGTCATGAAAGGATTAAGTACCAGTCAATTTTTGTGTAGGTTGATCAAAATTAAAAAATAAACAAAGTTGCAAAGTTGTTTGTTCATGAATCTGACCACATATTGTTTGCATGAGTCTTAAATTTGCAAGTCTTTGAGAAAGATTCTTTAAAAGAACTGGCTCATAAGAGTCATTTGTTCCTAAACCCCATCAATCTGTTTGTGTGATTTAGTCAAACAATTAAGAACTAACTCATAAGAGTAATTTGTTTGTGAATCAGATCGAACAGCCTGATTCAAATGGTTGCTCTCAATTTTGATAGTCTTGTACGATGCCTTAAAAATCACATCATAAGAGGTGATTTTCATAAAATGGGTCATGCAAGTATTTGTCAATTGAAGCCCCAACCTCATTCAATGTCAAGTGGCACAATCTGCATCATAGTTGAATATATCTGCCATCCACATTTTTTCTCTGAAACTCAATCAGCATTGAATTGTGGGATGGTTTGGGTTAGAGGACGCGAGTCAGGCAAGCTGTGGGCACTAGGTGATACAAATATAAGGGATTCATTCTATCATCAGAGGGGAAGGAAGCGACAGGGCCCACAGGACTCCCACAGCACAGACTGTTATGAAGTTTGTGGTATGCAGAAAAACGGTTGCAGGAAAAGAGGGATTCTTTTTTATCTCAGCATAATTTGAGCCATGACAGCCACTTGTACAGCAAATCTACACAACCCACCAAAAGCAACCTGAATTATCATGCACTTTTGGATCACTTCTGCAGATGGCATCCATTTCAGAAATGCCTATAAATGTGTTTTATTAAATGATAAAAGGCCAAGGGAAGCCCATTCACTTTGTTTAATGCAGAAATGGTTGGAGGTCTTGCAGAAGTATAGCAATAGATTAAAGTATGCTTACTTAACACTTAAAAGATCGTATGAATGATCTGAGACATTTGCTGCAGTTCTGTAAATCCAATTTCATGAGCAATGCGGTGCACATGATGTTTGCTTGAACAGGATCCTAATCGCTTTCATGGGACAATCCCAACTGCCTCCAGTTTTACAATAACTCCATTTGATATAAAGGAAAAGGCATCAATCGATTTCACCCCATCCAGTATCGCTAGATTACAGTTTGCATGCATCGTAGTGTCAAACGCAGCTTCTGACTGTACATGAGCTGAAATAAAAGCAATCTAGGCTCATTAGAAAAGCAACCCTGTAACTATATTTTTTAAATAACTCCAAAAACATACATATACATACAATTCACTGCAGTTTCCAGCTAAAATAAACATTAGTGGCAGTAAAACACCAACTTTTAATTATTTTCACACAAATTTGTTAAATTATGATTATAATCATAAATCAATATGTAAATTATGATTTCGGAGGCAGATTACCGATTATACTATTTATAATAGTACATGATCTGTAAACTAACACATTTTGACATGTGCATAACAACCACCTCCATACGAATGGCTTTTCTGATGTAGAAAACTTGCTTGGAAGCTCACCTGGTTTTGCACTTGCAATGTGGAGCGCTCAGGTACAAGTCCTCTGAAATATGCGTCATGATAGAATAGCTCAAAGACTTCTAGAAGCAAATTGCATCGTTGCTTCAGCAAATGCTCTTTTTTTTACACATACATAGCTTTTTTCGACACCGTCGGTTTAGTGTCGTATTTAGTGTAGGTGCCATGTTATTTTCGAACTAACCTATTAGAATGAACCTTTAAAAGTCACTCACATGCCAGCGTTACAGGCACATTTCCCAATGAGCCTGGGTTGGGGAAAAAGGCATCTAATGCACTCAAAAAGCCAAATGGGGAGAATGAAACGTTACTGTGTATTGTGTTTGTGCTTTAGGCTGTCAATCAGAGATGGACAAAAGCAGCAGAGAGAACCAGAGTCATTCTAACAAACAACAATGCTGCGGACCCATGAGATTTGTAGGGTCAGGCTAATCTCCACCTCTCGGGGCACCTGATGGGTGGTCCATTCAGCGCTCGGTCGCTGTGTGTCAGAAGTGTAAAGACCACCTGAAAAACATACTTGAGTAAAAGTAGATACCTTACAGCGAAAATGACTCCCAAGTCACCAATTCCAATATCACTTGAGTAAAAGTTTAGAGCATCTAATTTAAAAGTACTCATACTAGTCCTCAACACCAAAGATGCCAAATCGCAATCAATCAAGTTCGACAAAACAGCCTCTTAAACGTCTACAAACACTCAAGTCTAAGTTAAACTCAAGTGCTCAAAATGAGCACAAGTAAAACAATATCCTTCAAAAATGATTCTACAATATAACAGATAAATAAAATAATGTAAGTGAAAGTGACACGTGATGGCCAAGTATGGTAACCCATACTTGGAATTTGACCTCTGCATTTAACCCATCCAAGTAAGTGCACACACATTAGGAGCAGAGTAGTGAGTAGTGAACACACACACACTGCAAACGTGGATACACACACCCGGAGCAGTGGGTAGCCTTGAGTGGTGCCCGAGGAGCGGTTGGGGCTCAAGGACACCTCAGTCATATTCCTGCCGGTACTGGAATCGAACCAGTAACCTTTGGGTCACCAGTCCAACTCTGTTACCATTAGGCCATGACTGCCCTCATATAATGCTAAGTAAAATGAAATAGTTTTTCATTTGACGTGCTACACCTGCGATTCACAGCTACCTGCTAATGCACTCAATATTTATCAAAAGTAGCCTTGTTGACAAGTTTTGGTAAACAAGGTGCAAAAAGCACAAGATATAGAACATTCAATGCCCTGTAGATGGTATCAGCACTTTTTTTGTAGCAGAAATAATCTGCTGCTGAAAAAGGTTAGGTGTGGCACGCACCAAAATGCACCAAATGTAACAAGTAATTGCATTATTCATCACAAACGAATAGGAGTAAACAGTACACATAGGCCCTGTTTACACCTGGTATTAATATGTGTTTTTGTCGATCGGATCACAAGTCGACGATAAATACAGGTGTAAACGTGGTCTAAAACGTTTTGTGATTGTCCACTTTTGACCTCTTACAGAAGTAGTTGAAAACAATTTCGACCCGATTGCTTTCGTAGTTTAGAAGCTCATGTGGTCGAATGTATTTGAACAGCCGCAAAAGACCGCCTACTGACCTAATGCGTAAATATTTTGGGAAGTGCGCTAGCCAGACGGGATTTAAACTTTGTCGGCTAAAGACCCAAGTTTGTTTTGAAGACAAAAACGTACCAAGCACAATGTTCTCTCACTATTCCTGATTTCTAACACACACCCACAGCGGTAATGAAATGAAAGCTGATGCTCTCCAGGCGCGTTCATATGTAAATCGCACAATCTTCTTTTGTCCATTAGAACGAAAAATCTGAAAAAGCCCATACATATACCTGCCCATAGACGCTCCCTTCGAAGAAAATAGGACAGAAGTGGTTGAAAGTGGACAAAAGAGACGGATTAAAACACCAGGTGTAAACGTGAATGTCACCATCGTCCACTTGTGATCCGATGGCCCAAAACACATCTTAATACCAGGTGTAAACAGGGCCCTACTTATTCAAAAATGTAGCAGAGAGTAAAAGTTACTAATATATTTGAAAACTACAAAGTAGCCAAAAAGATACTTAAGCACAGTAACTAATTAAATTACTGACATACTTTTACCACTGCTCCATGTTTCTCATCTACATGGCGGGAGCAGAGGGGAAAGCCACTAAAGAGTTTCACAATCCCCATTAACATCTTTAACAACAATGATAAATATTTTTTTAAAAAGTATATTAGCATATTCTGTAAACCACTGTGAAATACATACATATAACATTAGGTAAGAAGTGACAAACACTGCACTCTACAAAAAAAAAAAAACCCGAGGGGATATTCCTTTATGCAAAACAGATATAATTTACTTCAGACAAACTGCCTGATTCAACCTCTTCGCATTGAGAACGGTAGTCTGTTTTGAATCATCGTAATTCCACATGAGTTCTGGTGGGCAGTTATGACTCAGCCAACCATGTTTGGTCCATTCAGCACTTCAAGTCTTCTAATGTACAGTTTATGTCAGCATGGCAAACTAGAAGCTAACATTGAGTGTTGTCATAGAATGAGGAGCCAAAAGCCATAACAGCACGTCTGCTTTTGCATACACAATAACGACATTCCTGTAACTGCCAAGAGAGAGGAAATGGATTTTTTTAGCTGCTTGAAGGGCGGGTGATAGGGGGATTCCAGGCACAGGAACATTAATCCGGAGAGCCAGAGAGTCCATGATCACTGTAAGCACCCACCACCCCCCCCCCCCCCTGCCTTATCTATCGCCCGTTTTTTTTGTTTCTCAGTATGTGTGGGGTGGGGAGAAACGGAGGGGATATTTTCTAGTGGTAGATTCCCAGGTGAACTCAGAGAGTCACCCGCCCAACGATTTAACAACCAGCAGCCCCTTATTAAAGAACTGAAACAAAATTTTTTTGCTCAGCAACCTAAACCACCGAAACCACACAACTAACAGAAGGCGCTGGCAGTCATTCAGAATCTGCAAACTGAATGAGATGTGAAAAAAGTGGGTTAATGTCACAAACTCTTGCATTCCTTTTTGCATGCAATATGGCCATGGCAACGACTATAATTAGATAGGATAACTTCAATATTCACTGCAAACATCTTGACTAAATGTAAAGAATGTGATGAATCAGCCATGTAAAATATATGCAAAATATTACATTAAAAAAACACTGATTTAACTTGCACAAGATCTCTAAGCAAAAAAAACAAAAAACAACAACACACAATGTCTGTTCAAAGCCTATGTGCAATCTTTTGACATCAGAGTCGTCCTCAAGAGAATGTGACTTCAAAGAGTGGCAGAAGGGAATTGATTGGACTCAATCGCAGTCCATTTCATCTCAGCTTAGGCCACTTTCTGAGGCCAAAGACATGGGAGAGCATCTGCAGGGATAACCTTACACATTATACACTCGCTTTCAGGCACATGTCTGATGGGTGGCCTTTCAGTGCTACCACATCTGATTGGACATCATCCATATCTGTCTAAAGGTCTAAAGGTATCTATTTGTCTATATGATGGCATGTCACAATCTTAAAGCTAACAAGAGAACATCAGATACATCGAAGATGTCAATAAAGTACTACAGTAGACAATGAGAAATGTTTGCAGTGTGTCATCTGCATACTTGAAAGGGGAATTAAGGAACCGAGGGATGGAACGGTGGAGAAAGATGACACTTACACATTGGGTCTCATACATTAATAATTGCACAAGTTGCAATTATATAATGTATATATATATATATATATATATATATATATATATTGGTCCTCGCTAGTTACAATGTTAAAATGCACACGGTTCTGTGATGGGTAAGTTTAGGGGTAAGGGTTGGGTTAGGCGATAGAAAATATCATTAACCTGATATAAAATCAATGGAGGTCTGAGCAATGTCCTTACTACTATAGTGAAACGTGTGTGTGTGTGTGTGTACGTGTGTGTGTGTGTGTGTGTGTGTGTGTGTGTGTGTGTGTGTGTGTGTGTGTGTGTGTGTGTGTGTGTAGCATTTTTATGACATCCTATAAAATTTAACAAATAGCACTGCTTCATTTACTATGGCAATCAAGTCGTCATCAAGAGAATGTGACGTCAAAGAGTGGCAGAAGGGAATTGATGGGACTCAATCGCAGTCCATGTAATCTCAGTTTAGGCCAGTTCAGTTGACTCGGACTGTTTAGGCAGGCTTTTATATGATTTAATGTTTGTTGCTGTACTGGTTTGATTGTTTAAAGTCTTTTTTTATGAATTTTGTAAGGTGTCCTTGAGTGCCATGAAAGGCGCCTTTAAATAAAATGTATTATGGCAGACACTTGTGCAACCCAGTTACTCACCACAGAAGTAAGCGCCATCTGAAAGCTGTAGATCCGCGCCAGACCAAAATCAGCCAGCTTGATCTGTCCTCCACTGGTGACTAGAATGTTTTGAGGCTTAAGATCTCGATGAACCACACGGTGAGAGTGAAGAAAATCCAGACCCTGCAGCAGCTGGTACATCATATCCTGTCAAAACACGACCAGAAGACCCGAGTCATTCCAAATATATCATTCCAAAAAAAAATTTTATAACCTAAAGTGGGGGGAAAAAAAACAGATCGAACAGTACTAATATCAAGAAGACCAGCTCAAGAGAAAGTCTAATATATGCATGTGGAGACTAAAAAAGTGAGCATGTCCCTTTAAAGTTCAAGTTTGGCAGATGTTGATAACCAACATGACGGCAGTGCAGGAAACACAAGCTGCCGTAAGGCTCCATCCCTGTAGGCCTCTGCTTCCCTGCAGCTGTCCCGGGATCACAGCTAATTGTGAATAGCCTCATTCTGCCAATATAGAATCAGACCATGATTCTGAAACTGAAGAGGTGGTGGGGAAAAGACAGCAACCTAACTGCCATCTCCTTTGGTAGAAATTGTCAATATTGGCCGTGGAAGGTCAAACTGACAAATAGATAAGAAAAAAAGGGAGCTGTGTATAAGAAGGGAAGAGAAAAAGAAGTAGGGTTGGAGTGCCGAGCGGGGAGCATTTGCTTACAGTTGCTGCTTGACTTGTTCCAAAGCAAAGGTATCAAGCGGTGGCAGCCTACCCCTGAGAAACCCGCTGCCAAGACCTCACAAGTGACATGGATCTGAGCCCACAGCACTGTTCATTCCCCAACCAGCTGGTGAGTGATTAAAACCACTGAAACAATGGTGTGCACACTCGAGCGGAAAACTGCAAACGGCGCGAGTCAGAACGGGCGAGGGGAAGGGGACGGAGGTCCTCACAATGTGTGCGCTGGGGGCCTGCACTAGGGAACGCGTGTGTGTTAGAGTCAGGCAGCCAGCATAAACAAGGAGTCTTTCTGAATGCCCATCCAGCCATGACCTCTTAGACCTTCAGGCACAGGCAGTTATTCCAGGAGCTCATGAAACGGCATCACCCCCTACCAGCTCCTCTGTCCTGGCCTAAAATGGCCCACGGTTGGCCCACTTTTGCTCAAGACAAAAGTGAAAAGAAAAAAGGAAAGGTACACAACCACCTCAGAAGTGTGACCCGAGGATAAACACTCATATCGCCTCCTCCAAATACTTAAGTACCATAAATGGACATGTTATCTAATTATCATGACAAACGCAGTCTGCGTGCCCTTACAGCACTGTTTTTGGAGGGAAATTCTGCCGATTATGTTATTTAAATGCATAAAGTGGTGGCTGAATTTAATATTATATAATAAATATGCACTGCTTTTCAAATGTTTGGGGTCAAAGAAATGAATGCTTTTATTCAGCAAGGATGCAAAGTGAAAGTGAATTCACTAATAAATTACAAAAGATTTCTAACTCAAATAAACGCTGTTATTTTGAACTTTCTATACATCAAAGAATCCAGGGGAAAAAAAATCACGTTTTCCACAAAAATGTTAAGCAGCACAACTGTTTTCAACAATAATAATAAATGTTTCTTGCAGCAAATCAGCATATTATAATTATTTCTGAAGAATCATATGACACTGAAGACTGGAGTAATGCCATCACAGGAATAAATATTAAAATAGACAGCAGTTATTTAAAATTGTAGTACCTTTTCATAATATTACTGTATTTTTTATCAAATAAATGCAGTCTTGGTGAGCATAAGACAAAATTTTTGACTCAAAGCTTTTGAACGTTAGTAATAATCCATAATGTATGAATGTGTTTTACTTGCAAATGTAGGCCGTTTGAATTCTGGAGAATTCTGCGGGTGCAGATTCCTCAATTATTAACAGTAAGGGTTAATATTATTATTGTATTATTGTTATTTTAAGTGATAGATTCTTTGGAAAGCACTTTAGTTAAGTGGAAAATCAAGCTTGATTTACCTGTCACACAATGTCATTATAATCTCAAAAGGAGTAACTTGACAGGTGGAATCTGAATGCTTCTTTGGAGACGGTTCTTTGTTGTAACAGGCTATTCACACAACAGAGGCACTGTAATTTACAATCAAAACATTTGTGCCATAAATTAAAAACCAACACTACCAACCTTGATATAACCAGGCTTTGTTGAGAAGCATTCAGAATCGAAACAAAGGAAAGATTTGATAGCACCTGTCCTAAAGCACCTCTTCTCGGAAAAAGGGAGGAAAATAAAGGAGAGGAGGAAAGATTGAGAAAAAAACCTCCCCGAAACCAGCAGTCAAAACAGAGCTTCCAGAAGGCACCCCCCTTTCTCATGCTAATTCATGAGAGGCAGCCATATTGTTTATTGTACCCCGGCACAATGCAGGACATCTGCCAGTTAGCGTTAGTGTAATTCCTTCCCCATGCTTCATTAGGCTCTCCTTTATGGGCCAGAGACAGGCTTCGGGAAGGCGCGGGGCCGAAGAGCCTAGCCGCACTCCCCAACGCAGGGCCAGCCGCTTGATCTCCTTCCAGCTCATTTGATTCCCGGGGCCTCTCTCATCAATTAGCATGCAGTGGGTCTGAAATGGGGCAGGAGTGGGCAGTTTGGGGGCTGGAATGGGGTGAAGGCTGGGACCTCTGCAATCTGGTGTCCCGAGGAGGGTGGTGAATGAGGTTGCCAGGCATCTTTGGGAGGGCCGCACAGTCTGCAACTGATGTCGGTTATCTGATGTCTGTGTGGCCTGACAAAATGAAATCTCACTATGCATATTCACGAGCTCTTAGGTTAAAATATTCTGACTCTGGAAGGTGTCTTGCATAAATTAACTATAAATGGTCACTTATTTATATAAAAAAAACTACCATCATATCGGTTAAAGTCCTTTAAATTGTAATTTAATGAGAGAAGAAATTTTCAATAAATGGTTTATATAATTGATATAATTAATAGAAGACTTATGTTAACAGAGATTGCATTTTTTTGATAAAAAAAATAACGGTAAGGGACCGGGCCACCGGAGGAAAATAGGGGAGGGTCATGTCTTTTTATTCTTTGTTGAGGGGAGGGTCATTCAACTTTTTTTAGTCTAGGGGGAGGGTCACCCAACTTTTGTATTCATGAAAACAGCAAAATTTCAAAGTGGCTTGTTTGGTGAATATTTTTTCTATGTAGCTTTATGTAGCTCTCTCGGTCTCGGTCCCCCTAACAGATGGGTCTGACCCAACAAAAATCCAGTTTGGGCTGTCTGACAGTGCGCGCGCACTTCAGTACGCGCTCAGAAAAAGTGCATCATGTACAGAACGCCAATGAAATGTTTACCCGGCATAGCTTTAAAGCACGAGCAAATAATGAACTTTTGTGATTGCGAATAAGTGCAGTGTCCTGTGAGTGTAACTCTACCGCGGCATTAACATGTGATATGAATGTACGTTGAGTGTATTGGGACTGAGGCGCCAGAACTGCTGCTGATAGAATGTACCATACTACCATATTTTAGTTTCCATTCTTATTGTGTTTCCACAACAATGTTAGTGAGTAAATCTACTGAAATTGCCACCATAACAGTGGAGTGTGATGTGTTAGACTTAGGGCTACCACATTTTTAAATTACTATTTGAATTTTTTTAAGTTAACATGATAAAAGGCGCAGACCTACACCAAAAATAATAGTTGAGGATAAATTCTTTAAAATTGGGCAATTCCAGCGTGGACGTGACATTTGCAGTCATAACTTGAAATATAAATTATCAGAAAATGCATTTAATACTGAATCTTTTTATATATCCATAACCCTTAATGAGGAGTCAAGACATTAGAAAAATATCAGTCTACACATGCGTTTTATATTTAATATGAGCGAAATACACATGTGACGTGACAACAAATCTTTAACTTTTAGGTGGCAAAATATTTTTTAATAATTCTACGAATTAGGCTAAACTGCGCAAAACAAAAGTAGGCTAACCGGATGAAGATGGGTCGGCCTCCACAGAACATAAAATATTATTTTTTATTTTATTTTACGTGTTCCATTTAAGAGGAAAAAAACAATGTTACGGACGTGACAGTTCTCCGTTATGGACATGACCGCTCTGAAAGCGACTTCAGAAAGCGCAAAGCCTTTCTTTAAAGTAAATTTCGTTTTTTATTAATTGTATCTTAATTTTAATTAATGTTTCATCAACCAATTGCCTGGATTTAATAAATAAGTAAATATAGTAGAAAATAGATCATCATGACACAGAGTCGCCGGCACGTGAACTGGACTCTCGTCTCATAAATGAACCGAAACTCAGCGTATAATGTAGGCTACTTGCCTCACAGACTTGAGAAATATATAGAAAGCTTGATGTCTACTTTTAAACAGAACATTTAAAAACGAAAAACAGACTGCTCTCTGCTTATGTAATCCGCATGAAATCTGCATCTCTCTCTGGCGCGTTACTGTGAAGAGCGAGAGTCAGCATCGTCAACTTCATCTTGAAGCCGACACACTGACACAGAAAAAATTTGTTTATTAATAAACAATTAAAATCTCTCCTTGCTATATTTGACATATTCATAATCATTACTTTTGCCGGTTCTTTGTGGCAGCTTTAAGATACTTGGGGAGCGCCACCCTTGTGACATGAACGCGTCACCACAGCACCGAAAATCTAAAAATCATGAAAAATCAAATAAAAAATTATGATACGAACCGAATTGTAGGTTTGATCTATCGTTACAGCCTTAGTAAGATGAGAAAGCAGGAGTTTAGTCGTTTTTCATGGTTGTAAAAAAACAATGGCTATCTGAACATCTTTGCCAAGCGCAAAGATGTCATGCCTTTTTCCAGGGGAGGGTCATGCCTTTTTTCACAATCATTTTGGAGGGTCATAGAAAAATGTATTACTGGCGAAGGGAAGGTCAAGTCTTTTTTGACTACAGATCTCAAGACTCCTCCGTTGGCCCCTTAAATAAATAACGAACAGTCCCTAAAAACTGTAAAATTGCCAAATAATTAACTTTTCTATTTAAATATATTTTACAATGAAATTTAATCCAGTAATGTCAAAGCTGAATTTTCATCATCATTACTCCAGTGTTCAGTGTCACATGATCCTTCAGAAATCATTCTAATATGCTGATTTGCTGCTCAAGAAACGTTTCTTATTATTATGAATGTTGTGAACAATCTAATATTTTTTGTGGAGATGATACTTTTTTGGATTATTTGATGAATATAAAATTCAAAGGAACAGAATTTATTAGAACAATGTATAATTCATTGCTATCTCTTTTGATCAATTTAAAGCGTCTTTGCTGAATATGAGTATTTTCATATTAAAACTTTTGAATGGTACTACATATAATGTATATAAATAAAGTTATAATAAAATAAATCAAATTATAACCGTTTTTCGACCAAAACTTAATTTTAAAAAAACTATAAATATTTTAAATATAACAGATTGTCACTGGGGAAGATGGAAATAAACCACGCATTTACCTTTAACATGCAAAACAGAGACTCAAACCAAGTCTGCGTTATGTTCAAAAGTCCCTCTCGATACATGATCCTTCCTTGCCGATACACAAAACTTGCAAAGGAAACCCCTTAGGTGTCACTTTTTAACTTTTGAGATGTTTCATAGCTTCTGTTTCTATTTCAATTTGGCACGAATGACAAAGAGAGAGATACGGTTCGTTCCAGCACTCAATGTAAGATGTCCTAGAGGGAGAGGTAGCGAAATATGATGAATGGATTTGTAAGACTAGCATGTGGGAAAAAGTCTAAATAGATTACAGGAGAGTAGATGATCAGGACAAAAAAAAAAAATCCAACGTTTCCGCTCAAACCTTTCCGGATGAATGTAAGAGGACACTGACACGCAGCAGGATTATTTCTTGACTAAGGAAAATGATATCTGGCCTGTATGACTTAAGTCCACGGGTTTATACTAGTGAAAGGCTGAGAGGGAGGCCGCTACACACGAACACAAACCCTTTGCATGCACACATACACTGAAGCAACATTCCTCTGGCCAATCTTTGGTGAAAGCCAGAGCTGAATGAAAATAGAGGCACACAGGCACCCAGCCCTTTAATTAGAAGCCCATCCACCACATTCACTGCCCATCAAAAGGACAAGACTCTGTGATCAGAGGGAGCTCCAACATTCATCTGCTGACTTATAAGGCCAAAACACTCATTTTTGCTCACAGGCCTCAAAGTAAAAAAATTTTTTTATAAAACAACTGATACAAAGATTGGAAATAAAATCTGCTACTTGTAACACAAGTTAATTGATGCAGCTTTTAAATTCAAGTTGCCCTTAATCTGAATCTCATTCTTTTTATTTACAGCTTAAAGGGATAGTTCACCATTCTTTCACAATTACTTTCATCATGTCGTTCCAAACCCGTAAGACTTTCGTTCATCTTCGGAACACAAATGAAGATCTTTTGGATGAAATCTGAGAGCTTTCTGTCCCTCCATTGACAGCTACGCAACTACCACTGTGACGCTTTAAAAAGTTCATAAAGAGATTGTAAAATTAATCCATATGAATTGAGCGGTTTAGCTAAAAAAAATCTGAAGTTGCACGATCGCTTTATATGATGAACAGATCTAATTTAGGCTTTTATTCATATATAAACATTTATCAATTCCCACATCAGATCTGATAAATGTAAGCTCAAACATGTTCGCTTGACGTAGGTCGCTTGGTAGCTGCATAGCTGTCAATAGCCGCTTTCCGACCAAGTAGTTACAGGTACTTAGTTATAGGAACTGTCCACTTCTAAACATTCCTAAGAACTACTCTCCCCCAAACTCAGTTTTGCTGTTTGCGTGAACTCGCACTGGCCAAATGGCCATAGGAACTGGTAGGAGGGGTAAGGGAGTGACGCAAGCACCGTAGCGCGGCCACATACAACAACAACAAACCAGCATGGAGGAGGGTATCGGAATGTTCCTGTTCTGTCTTGCCGGGACCTTAATAACGGAGTACGAACGGCGGCGTTTAAAGACTATGCTTGAGTTCTGTACAGAGAAACACAGAAGACGAAGGCCCCAGCGTAATATGATCCTAAATAATAGGATCAAAAATGGAAGAAGATAGAAGAGCAGAGCGCAGGAGGCAAACAAAACGACGGGTAAGTTTAGCTAGCATTAGCAATTAGCTGGTTTAATGCATTATGTTTGTCTTAAGTTCTTAAAGGTGGCATGTGTAAGAATTGAGTTCTCCAAAAATATCCAAAAAATGAGCTAGACGCATCAAAAGAATTAAGAAGAAATAAGTAATGTAATGAAAAAAATGACAAGTTATAGTGCTGCAGAGATATCAACCTGAATTAGCATGCTAAATTACTAGCCACGGCCCGACTGGAGTCATAATACCAGTTTTGGCCATGGGAGGCGGTATGCGGGCAACACCAGCCAAACTGCAATACACGAATAACTTGCACGGCTTGTGGGCGTACTTGAACCTGATGTGTTTGATAGTTAGCTCTACCCACAGATCCGATTTTCACCTGTTATCTACCAGAGCCCGTCTCTACCAAGCTGATGATAAAATGTAACATTAGCGAATTATATTAGGTTTATTAAATTGCTTTCCTGAGGTAAATCTGACTTATGTGTTCTCCAGCTATGTTATTGACCTCTACACGCTGTTTAAAAAAAAACATTGGTCGACATGTTTGAGGAATACATTTTGGTAAGTTGTAGCCTACTGTATCTTTCAACAGTGTTCGTGTTTTTTTACTATTAGCTAGTAGAGATGATTGGTTCACGTGCGCTAGAGATCTGTCGTGTAACATTTACAAGCGCCAAAACGGTATTTATTGTTTGAATTGCGTAATAAAATTGACAGAATCTGAGAGCTGAGATTTTTTTATATCATAACTAACCTGCTTTGTCTAGTCTGTCGGTCTGCGTGTCCTCTTTGCTTTGCGATTTTTCTGTGCATGACAAAATTGATGTGTGGCGTGACTGAGAGCGTGTGAAAAGTGTCAATTGTGTGTGTCTCACGGTGAATTCGTGAGAGTTGGCAGCTCTGAATGGCGCTAGCTTGGTCAACATCAGCGAATGCTGTCTGTCAAATTAATGTAATTCAAACTAACAATAAAAATGTAATATGAACAAAACGAATATTAACATATTCACTGGTGAAGGGGAGTAGCTTGAAGATGTCATATTTAAAAATCACTTGACATCAACCAACGTTCCTCTGGAGTCAAAACGTCCTCTATTAGGAGTTGGTTTGGCTTCGGCTATGGCTCTAGGGTCGTTGTGAAGGTAGGGGCGGAGGATAGAGACTATGCCGTTTCTCGTTTGTTACTCTAGAGTAGACCAACTCACTTTCTGGAGGTATACTGCCCCCATCTGGTATGGAATGTGGAGTATGAATTGATTTTTTGGCGGATATGACACAAGGCACCTTTAAGACAGACCAATCAACGTAGACCTAGAGAAAGGGAACTAAAAAAGTCCTCGCTCTAGACTAGGTACTGAAAGGGTTATAGGAACTACGGTCTGAGGAACTAAAAAATCCCCAACTTAGTCCGGTCGGAACACGAGAAAAAAAGGGTTATAGGAACGTTAGGTTCTAGGTACTGCAAAAATCCCTCCGGTCGGAAAGTGGCTAATGGAGGGACAAAAAGCTCTCAGATTTCATCAAAAAGATCTTCATTTGTGTTCTGAAGATGAACCAAAGTCTTACGGGTTTGGAACGCCATGCGGGTGAGTAATTAATCACTGACTTGTCCTTTTTGGATGAACTATCCCTTCAAGGTCAATAGCTATACGTTTCCCTCCATAGTTATGAATTTACTTTTGCGCAAATTGGAATATTACATAAAACATTTGCGAATAAAGCAGCATTTTCATCCCATGTATTTTAGAGAACAAAACAGTCACTTCCTAAGAAGTTGACGCAAAATATCTGTAATAAAAATGAAAGTTTCTGCAATTGGGAAAGCCATTGTGGCTCTTTTTTCCTCCATCATAAATGACTCGTCTCAGAGCGTGCACGTGCAGACTAAACGCAATAAACAAAGTTGTGTTATCTTGCGTTCGGATGCCTGGTGTTTGGAAATGCAGCCATGCGAGACACATCCAGTGATCCCAACAATCACATCCAGTGATCATAACAATCAGAACAGTTTTTTCTGCCACATCAAGGGATTTATTTGTTAAACCCTAGTTTATGCCCATGTCTTATCGAATAAAAAAAAAGCTTTTTTATGCACATTTTTAGAATTCATGTGCATGTTGGCGTTTCCATCCAGGTTTTTTTTTAATGTGATATCCCAAAATGCGCAACAATTTAGCTGGATGGAGAAACAGCTCATGTGAAATATTATTTGCAACCCGTTTTACTTCCAGAATCAGACTTATTTAAGAGTAAAACTATGATAAAATGTAAGAGGACATTATTTTATCCATTACAGTTGACATACTAGAATGTGGTTGAGGGTAGTTAAAAAGAGGGATTCGTGACATCAGCAGAAAAGGAAAGTCATTTTAGAGGCAGAGCAAATTATTACATTTTCATTTAAATAATATAAAACAAAATGAATAATGCACAATAAGACAAAAAGGGTTAATTTGGGTTCAAACAGGGTTAATTTGGTTTTCATGTTTTAACACATTACAGTGCTATGCTAAAAGCATCAGGTTACAGTTTCTTTGCCTGATCATAAGTGTTGCGATGAATCTGCTGGTGTGAATGTACCTTTATGGTTTCAGGTGGCACCCCTGGATCAGGTGCTTTCTCCAAATATGTGGTTAAATCTTGGTCCACGTGTTCAAAGACCAAAGTTAGTTTGGTTTCCCGGTCAGTCCTGGAAACTGTGCATACGTCAAACAACCTAGATGAGGGAAGGTCATAAACAAGAACACTTTCATTAAAAGCTGTTTGAGTGACAAGTATTTCAAGTATCAATTTTCATATAATACATATGAAGTACGCACATTTTACAATATGAATTTTAATGAAGAGTTCAACAGAGCTTAAACCTTCAAAAAAAAAAAAAAAGACAACCTGACACGTCCTCAAGCTGACATTGGCAAGACAATGCAAGAGGGCCAAAACCCCAAAATGACGACAAGGATGCATGCTTTATCACAAGATAATATAATTGTAAGAAGGGGAGAGGTTCTCTAATTGCATGACATCACTTGCAAAGATAATGAATTACCCCTGACTTTTAGTGAAAGACGAAGTCAAATATCCTTAATCTACGAAAAGATTCTTTCATGGCAAGTTACCCGATCCCATGACATCATAAACTTAACTTCTCCAGGAAACGCTTCTGCTGGAATCCAGATTGTGCCTCCACAATGAAGCCTCTTAACCAACAAAACATATGGCATGAATAATATTCTCATTATAAGTATTGAGAAGTTGCCTGCACTTTCACAGCGTTCCAAACACACGGCCCTATAGGAGTCCCTACATCCTTTAATACTGTTTAGCGTTTCATTTAAAGCAAGTTTCTAGCATTCCCTTCCCCACTTTGCACTCAGCAAAAATACCTGTTCTATAGATCCTGCATTTACTTATGTACTCAAAAATACATTAGGGTCCAAAAGTCTGGAACCCCAATGAAAGAACAGTTGTAAGTGGATCTAAAATGCTTCAGATTCTGTACTTTATCAAGGTCACTAATCAAATAAGAAAATTTATGACACTAATCATGTTCTTCCATTGAACCTCAAGATACTCATTGGATCATTTCAAATCATGCTGGAGAACATGATCATCGGGTTTTTTGACAAGTTCATGCAGCTCAAACCCTGCTGTCAGTAATGCAAAGGGGGAAAACAAACTGACAAACAATACGAAAAAGATCCATCTGCATCCATGGACAAATTACATTTGCATTTGCAATCCAGACCTTGTCTGGTCTAGTCAAAAGAACGAAGTGCACATGTTCAGCAGCTTTTAGTGCACAGTGCTCCATGGCAAGGTTAAGGCCTTGAGTTAGGCCAGCCAATGACGTGAGTTTTGTCATCAATTGAATCAAGTAGATAAGCCCTTCAAACCGAGCCATCAATCCATTAACTGCAAGAACTCTGTGTTTTTTTCCACCTACCATTTTGACATTTATAAGCTATCAAGCTAAAGAAAAAAAAACAACACACATTACCAAAACAATACAAGACGACCTTGATGCCAGACACAGACAATGAGGAATTAAAATGCATCTATTCGCTGTCGAGAAAGACGGCCGACTGCTCACAGATATTTGCGCATCAATGGTTTCACATCTGCACATAAAGGTCAACAATGGGTAACGTTTCAGTTGACCAGGAAAGGTGAATTGTCAGAAAGGTGCATGCGTCAATGGTACCATTTGCATTTGACAATCTAATTATCAAAACAATGAGACCTGCATAGCTGTTCCTTGAAGACATCCTCATCCTAAATGTTTTGGTTGACTAGATGATCTTTTGCAGAGATGCTTAGCTTTTTGAATATGTTTATACTTTGGAAAGATCACTAATTTCATCACCATGGCTAGTGATTGACATTTAGTTACAGCAGGGGGCCAATGCTGATAATATTTTAAAAGATTTGTAGAAACGCTTAGATTAAAGTAACAACCGGATCTCCCGATGACATGAGCAACAGTTCTTAAAGTCTGCATTAAACGGAAGTTGCGACAGTCTTTCCTCCCTATACTGTGATGAATATCTGAGGGAAACGACTTCTTGAACAAGAAAAAATGTTGGACGGAACTTGATCTTGTCCATTGCGGATTGATTGGATCATTGTGGTTTGGTTAGACACTGTATTGAATTTAAGTCGGATGAAAACGAGGCTGTGGTGGATAAACTTGATCACGTAATTTTCACAACTTTCAAAACTGTTTTATGGAGTTTTTGTCATCTGAAAGTTTTTTTAATTTTTTGGAAAGACGTTTCATCAGCTGAAAAATGTATGCAGTTAAACAACAGAACAATCAACTGAACGCACTACTTATATCCCTCACAGCCTTGTTTTCACTCCTGTCAAAACTTCAATCTGGCGCTACCCTGATTACGTTCTATTGCTGTGATGTCATGTGAGTGACAGCTTGTCCTGCCCTTGCGCCAATGAACACGTCAGGAGAGAAGAGAAGAGAAGAGAAGAGGTCATTGCAGGTGGGAAGGGACTTTTTTGATGAAAGATGACGAGGATACAGGAATTTTAAAGAAACAATGATGTGTACATAAATCATTTATAATAAATACTGTAATATTCCATTAAAAATAAGAATGGGGTCAATGTTGATTTCATGGCGAATTTAATGTAACCTATCTAAACATACTCAACAACTGGTAGGGACAGGATTTCGAGTGAAATAACCTCTGATATCAGTAAAAGTTTAAGTCAGCAATCATATTTAATATTGTGGGCATAAAAAAAGTGCAGGAAATTAAACTTCTGATTTGAGGAATAACGTTTTTTATTATTACTATAACACCAAGCTTTTCTTAACAACCACATTCTGGATCCGATCAATGTCCTCTGCCTCAGTTCTTCAATCACTGGTTTGTTTTAAAAACCGATCCTTGTGGCAGAGTGAAAATGTTTATATATCTCTCTCTCAAACAAGCTAATTTCAAGTATGGGTAGGTTGGTGCACTTTCCATGTCAGGTGGTACAACTACAGTAGCCTATGTATACATACAACTATTCGGTTTTACCGCCTGACATAAACAGTCAAAATTTTTATTTAAACATTTCAAAATGTTCTAAAAAAATACATGTATTAACAAGAGGTATGTGAAGTTATCATCTAAACAAAATAGGACACAACCAAACCCCACCCTTGCCCAGCCCCGCCCCACTCTTACCTGACCACATTGGGATGCTCAAAGGACTCCAGTTGCCTCAGCACCGCCACCTCGCGGATAGTTGACAGCGGCATTCCCTCTTCCTCGGTCTGCACCCGAACTCTTTTCAGGGCTACAAAGCGGCCTCCGTTCTTCAAATCCCGTGCTTTGTACACCTTTCCGTATGCACCTTCGCCGATCTCAGCCACCGGCTCATATTGTTGGGTTGTGCTTTCTTTGTCCATTTTTTCTCACACGGCGAGGTACTGCGGGGAATCCCGAAATGTGACGAGCGCGCGGATATTTCACAAAGGCATTATTGGGAGAGCGGCGCTGGCACGTACACTGCCTGTAGAGCGCGAGCACAAAAGGAGGCAGAGGTAAACACCAATGTGATCAGAGTTAAATCAAATCTTATCTTTACACTTAAGATAACAGAGATATATGGTTCTTAAACCATAAATACAACATACTCCAAGTTTCGCCGCTTTTATTGCATATCAAGGAAAGTTCAGTTAATATAGGCTATTAACATCTGGAGTCCACAGGAATAAAGAGTGTGGGTGAATGATGATGTCCCGGGTGGATATAGAGGAGAAAACTTCCTAGTTTAGGAGAAAAGGTCTAGTTAAAGCACATGTGTAAAACTCTTAGAATTTCAACCTTTGTAGCCTATTTCATACATTTTATATAGGCTACAAAGCATTTGGCTATTTACTAATGACATGTCAAGTGGTGAAACCGTCAAACAAAAACATATAGGCCTACTTTGCAGTTTGAATAGCTTATATGTTTTGTGATTGTATACAACTTAATTGTTTTCATAGAGTTCTATTTTTACCAATATTTTTTTGTCAAGAATATGGACAAGTTATTTATGTTACTAAATTTTACTTGAACAAAACATGATTTTTCATTAAGGTCAACATTAGCCTATATTTTTATTCAAAATGAATGACCTTATCACAGTTATGCGGGTCTACTGAAGACTTCACCATAACATAATTTCCTGTTTTATAGTTTTTCATGTCACATGACAACAAAATGGATTCCTGCATGCTGGTTAGACCACATTGACAGACAGTTTAATATATATATATATATATATATATATATATATATATATATAAAATCATACTAATTACATCTAATTATAAACTATTAATAAGCCTATAGGCTACTTCTAAAAACAATGTTAAATAATAAAAAAATACTTAAACTTTTCCCCAGAAGATGCACCACCCTGACTTTAAGCCCCACAGCTACATGTAAAGATTATTTTAAATATAAATTACGTTATAAATAATATATTTAAATCAAAATAATATCACCACAGCGTTCAATTCATAAGTTGAAAAAGTTCAAAGAAAAAAAATATTCAATTCATGATTTGCATTTTAAATTATTTTTTAATAACTTTACGTCACTAACACATAATTACTCGTTAACCTTCGCGTCAACACATATGCTTTATATATCTCGTTTCCGTACAGTAAGCGATTGACTCTAGCACGTGCGCACATTGCCAATAAAGTAAACGATTTGAGTTTTCTAATGACAAGTATTGCTCTTCTTTGTGCCGCACAGCCTTGAGCACGTGGTTGTCTACTGATTGCATTGTTTAGCTGTGCAAATCAATCAACGCTGGAACTAAAGCGCCTACTTTTGCTTCCACACTCTAATAAACCATCTGGTATGCAAAATCCCCAGACCTACAAACGCGCAATGAACGTACAAATAATAGAAACAACACAAGTGAATGGGAGTTTGTCCAGCATAGTTACCCCGTTTGTTAGCCTATATTCCGCCCGGAGAGTCGCGTCATTCATAAACTTCAGTAACTTTCCCAGCGTCTCCTCCACACGCATCACAGCTCGTGCAGTGTCCTCGCAAAGGGCCACACAGGTAGACGGATGGTGCACGCGCTAAGCCCCATCTCCCAGCAGTAGGCTACCACACACACCCCTGCAACAGCAGATCAAGTGAAAGATCGTCCTATCAGTCCCTCAAGAAAGCAGAGTGGATCAAAAAGTTACTGATTTTCATCGATCTGCTGCGACCGTCCTCCTTCCCCCTTTATGTTTTTCCCATCTATGCAGGAATATGCAGCGTGTGTGTGCTCGGTCTCCTCCTCGCTTTCCCACGCTGGCTGAATGTGCCTTGACCCCCTTCAGAGCAGTTTGACACAGAGCAGGAGCGTTTCCGCATTCCTCACCGACTACAAAGACTAACCGCCTCCCCTTGCTATTCCCTGCCTGCATGCTCGCTCCTTCACCATTCATACTGCTTTTTTGTTTTTGTCTCGGTGTCAAAACGGGATAACCGCGGGGGTAAGAGCTGGGACGCAGAAAGGTTATTGGATGCATCTTAGAAACTGATTGAGGCAACAGATTATCTCTTCTTAATAATGCATACAGTAAATGTACCTTATCTATAACTGCATAAATCGTATCTTGTTGCTTTTTTTTTTTTTTTTTTAAGTGGTTGTTAAAAATAAAGCTATAGGCTACACTGTGGATTGATAAGCTGAGATCTCAGTGCAAAAATGCTACAGTAAAATTGTTTTGTAGTTAATATTGCCATTATGTATACAGTGAAAATGTATTATAAGGGTTAAAAAATAGAATTGTGTGAATGAAAATTGATGGTAAATAATTTGTAAATAATATGAATTATTTGAGCAGATATGTACATTTATTGTTTTATGTTGCATATTATGTTTTTTAGTGCATTATTTTAGTGTCACGTGTCTTATTCCCTGATGTTTTGTTGTCTTTTAGTAACACTGCAAAATCTATATACACAAGTATTGACCACTGTTTATGGATAAGCCACTTATGATTCATCATGACCTATTTTGTCACCTGTATTTAATGACCCTACAAGTTTGGAGAAAATATTTGTAAGCATTTTAAATATGAGGGAAGAACAAAACACTAAACTCGGTGACAGATAAAAAACTATCTGACAAAACGAAGGCAAACTACAGCTACAGATTTTATTTTACAATGCAAAATACATAGAGAAACAAAAAGTTATTGATTTTTCGTTGGTTTTCTTGTTTTTGCATGTGTTCATCATTTATTTGTATGACAGCCTGCATGGCCAAAAATTATGTCCACACAATTTGCCATGTTTCATTCCGTTATCACAAATAAAACTATTGACTCCAAGCACAACTACGCAATATGCTTTAACAAATTTGGGCGAAGATGTCAATTTCCCTATGCTGGACATCATTTTTGTCCACGTATGTATGTATGGCCAAAAGTCTTGCTTAGACATACACTCACTGGCCACTTTATTAGGTACACCTCGACTGCTTGTTAATTCAAAAATCAGGCAATCACATGGCAGCAATTCAATGCATTTAGGCATGTAGATGTGGTCAAGACGATCTGCTGAAGTTCAAACTGAGCTCCAGAATGGGGAAGAAAGGTGATTTAAATGACTTTGAATGTGGTACGGTTGTTGGGATTTCAGAAACTGCAGATCTACTGGTGCTTTCATGCTAAACCATCTCTAGGGTTTACTGAGAATGGTCCAAAAAAGGGAAAATATCCAGTGAGCCTCAGTTCTGGACGAAAATGCCTTGTTGATGCCAGAGGTCAGAAGAGAATGACCAGACTGGTTCGTTCTGATAGAAAGGCAACTGCAACACAAATTACCAGTTGTTACAACCGAGGTCTGCAGAAGAGCTTCTTTGAACGCACAACAAGTCCAACCTTTAAGCAGATGGAGTAAAGCAGCAGAAGATCACACCTGGTTCCTTTCCTCCTGTCAGCTATGAATAGGAAACTGAGGCTACAATTCGAAGGCGCACCAAAATTGAACAATAAAAGATTGGAAGAACTCTTCCCTTTCTGATAGTCTTGGCGACATTCAAATGGTAGAGATTTTAACATAATTTGGTGAAACAACATGGAGCCATTGATCCATCTTGCCTTGTATCAACAGTCCACGTTGCTACTGGTGGTGTGGCAGATGTTTTCTTGGCACATTTTGGGCCCCTTACTACCAATTGAGCTCCTTTAAACGCCACATCCTACATGAGTATTGTTGCTGACCAAGTCCATCCCTTTATGACCATAGTGTGCTAATCTTCTGATGGCTACTTCCAGCAGATAATCTCAAATTGAGTTCTTGAACATGATAATGAGTTCACTATACTCAAATAGCATCCACAGTAACCAGATCTCAATTCAATAGAGCAGCTTTGGGATGTCAGGAGCCATATCAGCCTGTAGCCCAAGACTGGTTGCCCACTGAAGCTAAGCAGGGTTGAGCCTGGTCGGTATGGGAGACCTCCTGGGAAAACTAGGATTCTGCTGGAAGAAGTGTTAGTGAGGCCAGCAGGAGGCGCTCACCCTGTGGTCTGTGTGGGTCCTAACACCCCAGTGTAGTGACGGGGACACTATACTGTCAAAAAGCACTGTCCTTCGGATGAGACTTTAAAGCGAGTTCCTGACTCTCTGTGGTCATTAAAAACCCCATGGCACTTGTAAAAGAGTCGGGGTGTAACCCCGGTGTCCTGGCCAAATTCTCTCCACTGGACTTTATCAAACATGGTCTCCTAAATAATCCCCATCCATTGAATCGGCTCTATATTTCTCTCTCTTCTCCACCTATAGCTGGTGTGTGGTTTGAAGGGAGACCCCTGATATGTTGTAAAGTGCTTTGGGTGTACAGCAGTAAAGCGCTATATTTATACCTCATTTATTCATTCATGTGGTTGAGCGGGAGATGCTATCATGTCAATATGAACCGAAATCTCTGAGGAATGTTAGCACCATATTGAATATGCCATAAAAAATAAAAGCAGTTCTGAAGGCAAAAGGAGTCCAACCCAATTACTTGCATGGTGTACCTAATAAAGTGGCCAGTGAGTGTGTGTGACGTCGAACTGAGTTTTTGTACACTTAAATCTCTGTTCCACCAAAAGACTTTTAGCTGTTTTTCAATTCATATTTTATTTGAAAGCCGTTTAAAAGCTTAGTAAAGCCTTTTTCTCCATTGCACTTTTAAAAAACTGTGTAAAATGATTGTTTATCAAGCAAGGAATGTGGATGAATCTTCCTAAATTAATTGTATGGGGGGGGGGGGCTTTGTAGTTCTGTGAGGTGAATGAATCCGCTCGTCTTCACTATTCAGAGAAACTGAACGCTCGTTGATTTGAGTGAGAGCAGTTCGGCATGGGGCAGATGATGAGTTTGAAGAAGGATTGTCTGCAAATACAGTTTCCCCATGTGTGACCCCTCTTGTCAACTTAAAATTCAACCTTTTTGCATCACAAAGCACACTTTACACACAATGGCCTCTAAACCAATAACTGCAAAGGCTTCCCTGTACATTTATGCATCATGATTGTACATTTTAAATGAGCTCTGAGAGCCATTTACCAGATTGAATACATTACCATGCATACACATGCTTATTAGGCAGTGAAAAACAAAACAATTAAATTAGTTTGTGTGTGGTACGCTCACTGTCTTTTGAGCCATGCCAATGTAGTCATTTTGAAAAAAGAGAAACAGTCACACATTCTGTGTGAGACAGATGTCATAAAACAAGACTCAAATGAGTTAGTGAATGAATATGTAAAAAAAGAACGCAGCTAAAATCCAAAGGTTATGATCAAAATATGTAACATTAAAATATTCTTGGGGACAAGAATGTCTGTGAGATGAAACGAGAGATTTATACACCATGGTGGTGAGTGTGCTGTTTAAACGTTTGTCTTTTTGTGTAAGGATGAAAAGGAATTTTGTGGTTGAGATAATTACCTCGTACCAAGGCATTTTAATTGTCTCCCAGTAAACGCTTTAATGGTTTATGAAAACAAACACATGCTTCAAATCAAAAGTGAATAATTTAGTCAGAATATGTAAATGCGTAGATTTTTGTATGTATATGTAAATGTAGATTTTTACTTCTAAAACTAGTTTGACAGCCTTCACAATATTTATACTCTGTAAAAAAAAATTGCCTTAAATTTTATAAGTACAATGAACTTGGATTACATTAAAATGAGTTTATACTACGGGCCAGTTGAATGCTTGAATCTGATTGGTTGACGAACGTTCTAGGTGTGCAATTATTTTCAGGGAAACGCACGGCTAAAGTAGTTCCAGGCAGGTCTTGACCACATTACAGTTCCATATCACATATCACTAATAACTGCATTAGTCTGCTATCAGTGGCTCAAGTCTGCATTACTAGCTCTAAAATGACGTTTTGGAATTAGCAGCGAAGGATTTGGATTAGATGCGTAAGAAAATAGTCCCACACACAAGAGTGTTTCAAGGAAAATAAACTGACAGACATCTTGAAATAAATCATCTGAACAATGTTTTGGGGTGTGGTAACTATAGTATAAGCGGAATAATTGACTACTGGCCATTGAATTATTATAAAAATAACGCACCCGAGGTGTAATTCAATGGCCTGTGGTCAGTTATTCCTTACTTAAAAAATGAAAATTGCTTAACTTTTTAATTCATAGCCTATTCTTTAATCATAACTGATTGATTATAGTTTTTTGAATGAAGTAAAGGCTGCACAGCATTGCATAAAGCATCAGGAGATGTGAATTCTGTTGCCTCACAATTGTTAAAGCTTTCAGGCTTTTGAGGTTTTAAAAAGAGAATATATATATAAAACTGTCGGATTAGCCATTTTTTGCACAAGTTCAATCATTTTATGTGTCTTTTTGCATATGCTTTGCTTATCATTACAATGACTGGAATGAAAGGGTCCAATCATACACTATCAGTGCTTTTTAAATGACAATCTCTGCGGTTATTTGAGAAGCTTGAATGGCAGATGGGGATCAGTCTGTCTATGTAAGAGAGACTCTCTCCAATGGAGAACAGGTGACATTCTACCAGATTACCTTTCCACCCCATACACTTCTGACCAGACACCAGTCGGCCCGACAGCAGCCTTGCAGATCGGCTTTCTCAAATCAGATTCAGCCACACATGGAGGCAGCATTTGTGAAAGTGATCCCGATAGTCCTCATGTTACTCTTAGTCGATTCACTGTCCCCTCAGTGCACAGAATAACTGCTCGTCACCACACCCGAAACGCAGCGTCTGTGTGATTTGTTAATGATAAAACAACCTTATGTTTGGTTTACATCTATGGATGAAGGAGATTACATATCAAAAAGCATTACTCTGACCAATGACAGTATATGCTGTTAGAAAGGCATTTCGAAAATGTCTCAGTGTTTTGTTTTAGTTTGTTTTTGTCCATACAATTAAATGGTCCTGATGTTGTTTGGGACCCCATTGACATTCATTGTTTGGACAAAAACAGCTAAACTAAATTCTTTAAAATATCTTTTGTGTCAGAACAACGAAAGTCATACAGATTTGGAACAACTTATGCTCAGGCTACGTTTGTTTGGTCAAAAATACAGTAAAAACAGTAATATTGTGAAATATTATTATCATTCAAAATAACTGTTTTCTATTTTAAGATATTTCATAATGTAATTTATTCCTGAGATCAAAGCTGAATTTTTAGTATCATTACTCCAGTCTTCAGGGTCACATGATCCTTCAGAAATCATTCTAATATGCTGATTTGATGCTCGAAAAACAGTGTTGCTTCATATTTTGTGGGAAACTGTGATGCATTTTCTTCAGGATTCTTTGATGAATAGAAATTTTATCTGAAATAGAAAAAGGTTTGTAACATTTTAAATGTTCTTTACTGTCACCTTTGATCAATATACAGTTGATAACAGAATAACAGTATTACTATATTTCAAAAATTGACTGAGTTGCACATCACCTCATTCCTTAGTTATAGACTAAATAGTTCCACTCACACTAATGTAAAAGATATGAGAACTTTGATATGTCCTCCTCAGTCTCCGGAAGTCTTGTCTTTGTCAGTATAGATCTTACACAACTGTTCTATTTTTATTATTAAAGGGGACCTGTTATGTCCTTTTTGAAAGTTTTGATTTTGTTTTTGGGGTCTACGAGTACAGGTTTTCATGCGTCAATGTTCAAAAAACATTATTTTTCACATATTTGACATTGTTGCAGCTTCTCTCTTCCCAGTCTGTCAGTAATTCTCTGTTTAGTTCCTGTCTTTATGAAGCTCCTCCTTTCGAAAAGCGCAGCGCGCTCTGATTGGTCAGCTGAACCAGTGTGTTGTGATTGGTCAACTGCTTCGAGCTTGTTTTGGAAATGTTTCCCTTACCTTAACCGTGAGTTTCAAAACACTACTAACTAACTAACTCAGCCAGCCCTGCCACTGTTTTTGCGTATGCCTTTGGTGGGAATTATTTAAATTAGGAATATTGTGACCTGTTTCTTTCCCGGAAGTAAACTCAACGCTACAATGGAGGCGTTTCAGGGAGTTCAGAAACAGTGACACTGATATAGAGAATAACTCTCTTTGGAGTGACATTATTCTTGCTCAGACAGCAACATCACACACTGAAGAAAGTTGGAAATGTAAAAAAGCATAGGACCCCTTTAAATATAGGACATTTTAAGGGGATTAAATGATGTGAAAGGCCAGTACTCTCTCATATGAAACATCTGCTCTGAACATCTCCATTCAATCACAGCATCAGGCACAGAGACAATGCTCAGTTGTTTTTCCATGTTGGATTGATTTTTCATCTTTTTTACCCCTTTTTTTCTCCCCTTCTTCACTAAAGTCCGGTCCAGGCAGCTAGTAAAGCCTTCCCCGGCACAGGCCCCTTAAGACAAGACTCTTTCTGTTGAGCATTTCCATGGAAACCAAGTAACTAACTTGAGGAGGAACATAAAAACTAGCTTTTTTTTGAGAACGGAGGAACACCTGCCACCTCTGCAAATGGAGGGCCTAACGAACACACATCGCTTTAACACATCATACAGAACACACTTTCAGTGGCTCTAAATGAGACCCTCACATCTGTTATCGCTTACATGAATAGCCATTTATCAGTGATTTGTGAGGGGACTGTGCACTAGCGGAATAAACATCGTAAGGATATCCCATAGATCTCAAAGCTTTCACTGTTGCAGCTAGCGAGAATCAATGCTAACGCTGTGTTTTGTAGCAGATCTGAATTTATGTTCTTAGCAGAAGCTTTCTCAGCACAGGATGTTGCGTATATTGTGATGATTACATCAGCATTTGGGGCCAAACACAGTAACAATGTTGCATTAGTACTGTTTAAACATGAAAAAGACCATAGTGTGCTGACTCATGCATATCTGGTGTTTTTCAGGGGGGACTGTAATGATACAAATAGTCACTGAAATTTTCTGCCTCTCTTTCCCAAAGCACTTCTTCCACAGACCCGTGACGAGGGGCCTTTAAGGGTCAACACATCGCTGGCTGTGAGTGAAGAGTTCTGGAAAGTATCAAGAGCTTTCTTGATTTGTTCATTAACAGCATTAATCATTAACTGAGGTGCCATTGTCCCAGGCCAGCTGTCTACTGTTTATTCGAGCTCACACAGAGCTGCCCCTTTAAATTTCTAAACTGACACCTGCTCCTCACATTCATGTGAAAATGAAGCAATGTTCCAAAACCAGGGTACTTTTGGAGAAATTCAGACGTATAATGTACATCATTTAGGCTGTGAATTACTGTGAGAGTTCATTTGGGGTCAGTTAGGGTGACTCTCAAACTCTTCAGTTGAGAGAACTAAAAAATAAGTAGGGTTGGGTTATGTATAGGCATTATCTTTACTATATTGAGTAATTAACGATCTTGATAGTAATTGTTAAAATCCTAAGACTGACCCACAGAACGTTTCCCTAACATTAGTATTTGGTTCCCGTTTGGTTATCTTTTTGAGAATAAAAATAACTTAATCGTTCTCTAATGGTTATTTTAGGTTATTATTTTGCAACCATAAAATACCGTTCCCAGAACAGGGTGGATATTTTAAACAAAAATGTTATTTTTATCAACTATAAATGTAACAATAATGCTGGATGATTGCTGACAAACAGCGGGGTAATGATATCGGAGTAAAGAGGTTAGGGGAACGTTCTGGGAGTGTTAGATTAATGTTAACGCAACCTTAAATTACCGTTAGGGGAGCGTTAAAGTAACGTTATACAAATCAGAACTAACTAACATTCCATTTCCATTAAGAAAACTTTCAAACAAATCTTTAAAAAGAACATTCTAGGACCAAAAACTAAAGTTCTGGGAACCAAAAAATTGTTGTTTGGGGACCTTTTTACTCCAGGCGCCAGACAAAAGCAGCCGAGGTAAAAAGGCGCATGTCGCAAAATAATGGCAGGAAAACATGTCCTTCTGTTGAGTTTACATCGCGGGCTGCGTACGATAACACCCAGTGAATAGTGAATAGTTTGATCCGATTCACAAATGACTCTTGCAATCCAGTACTTTTTAGCGAATCAGAAGCATAGCGGAACCAATGCGATTCCAGAAAGGACTTTTTAATGAAACATTCAAGAAGATTCATTCTTTTCAGTATTTTTAATATTCAGTATTTTGTTTGTTTTACGGTGAAAATATTTTATCTATTGCGTTTTACTGTACCCATTTGTATGCCACTTGTTACATCAGTTTTGCAGAGTGCTACAGCTAATATTTATCTAGAAGAAACCAGCACAGTGAAGGAAGTGTGTTGGTGTCATTTTTTTTGTGTAAGATTAGTGCAAGATATCTGATGTTGTCGCGTAGCAACAGCTTTTGCTTTTGCTTGCTTTGTCAACAATTACATTCCAGTGGAAACTGTGGTTCACATCATATTCTCACTACTTTGCGTTATTGCTTTGTCACTACCCATATTGTGCAATATGCCAAGTAATCACACTGTATAAATACTGTAGTCATAAATTCATATAGTCCTTTATAGTTCCGTCCTTTATATATGCCATAAAAGGAAATAAAGGATTGTTTTATTTTAAAGACTTTATGGGCCTTTGAATGTGCCGCTACACGTACGTTGCATTATCATTATACAATGCACTGTCAGTTTTTCTCCAATCATCATGCTTGCTATGAGACTTGAATGATTTACCTGAAAAAAATTTAAGAGCTCTTTTTTCTTCTTCAAAATAATAAAACCACATGTTTAGAGATCTATCACATTTACGAATCACAGTTGTGTTAACCACAGAATGTAACATTGAACCTTTTGGTGAAGCAATTTGTGTGTGTGCCGTTGAATGATTTCCATCTGGCTTGTCTTTTTAAATAATTTGGTGACAGAGTAAACACATGAGCCAAAATACCTCTGGCTTTTTCTGTCAGGCAGCTAACGCATGCATGCTGCATATTTGGAAAACCATGTCTTTTGATTACATCACATGTGTGCAAACTTGCCCTGGCTTCCCTCTGAGTATTTTCATCATCTCTTGATCCACTCAGTCTGTGAGGGAGGAGAACAACACGTGAGTTGTGTGAGTGCATGTGGGAGGTCAGGTGGGTAGTTGCGTTGCATTTACCACAGCTGAGCAAAATAACTGGTCCTGACAGAATGATTAATAACAGCTACAGTTCTGAATACTCAGCTACCTCATAAAGACCTGACCTGTTTTACCTCCAATCTCTTAAATATGACATCATATTGTGGGTGTCTGGAGGGACTTTGGAGACATGTGTCACTCTTTCAAATGAACAACGACCCTGTCTTGGACCTCTGTTAAAACAACAGCAACATAGCAGCTTTTACGGTCATTCTATAAATCTTCAAATGCAGCTTATTCGATCATATTAAAGTCAGGTCACTCGAATGTTCAAATCTATGGTCTCTTTGATCTAGCTGTGGAAGAGTGGTTTGGTTGAAATGAGTGGCGTGGAAAGCTGACCAGTCTTCATGCTGTCAAGTTGACCAGTGTTCACCAGTGTTCACACTCTATCCCTGAAGGGAAAGTGGAGCAGACCAAACAATAATGACATAATTTGACGACAACAATGACTAACTTTGAAAACTGAGCTCTACAGAACTGCAGCTCAGAAATGTCAGCACTAAACACTTTAGGGGGAAAAAACATAGTTGCCCTTGAAATTGTTTATAAAATGGATGTTGCGATAGATTTTTCTCCCCTGTTGTGACGTATATCCGAGTGAAACAGCTTGACAAAAAAAATGTGTGGTTGTGGTTTGCTAATGCTGTGGTGTCATGTGAGTGACAGGTTGTTCCGCCCTCGTGCCAGTATAAACATCATCAGAGACGAGAAGATGTGGCTGCAAGAGGGAGGGGAAGTTATTTTGTTAAAGATTTTGAGGACACATAAAGTGAACAGATAAATCATTGATAATAAATACTGCAATATTCCATAAAAAAGAATGGTCAATTTTGATTTCATGGTGACTTTAAAGGTGCTGTAAAGTGATTTCTGAGAATCATTGTTGAACACTGTTGATATTTAAAATCAACGCAAATGCATGAACATGCAAAATAAAGCTTAGTGAAAAGAACAAAAAGGAAGAAAAAAAAGAACATACAGTATATGAGTATATAAAAAATAGTTGGTTGTTGTTAGTCGCCAGCAGCACTCACTCAAAATCAATGTTACGAATGTAAATGAAGCAGAAACAACGCAACCTCTGCATCCGTCTTCGGGCCTTTCCGCTTGCTGGGAAGCTTTTCTAATATTGACATGGGCTTGGGCATATGGGCTCCTAAACCTCTTGCCCCATCATACTCCTTTTTCTAGTGATATTCCTCTGAGCTTTTCTCTTTTGTAATGTCTCTAAGCCATCTCTCTTTCTACTGTCACGGTTCATGAATTCACTGTCTCTCTTTCTGCCCGTATGTCAGTGTGTGTGTCTGTGTGTGTGAGGGTGATTGCCAATCACCTTAATTATCTGTGCCAGCTGCTGTCTATAGCCTCGCCTATATATGTTCACTGTTTGGTGTCTTGTGTTGTCAGATTGTTGTGAGAGTTCCTGGTGTCCTGTCCTGATTCCTGTTCACCTTGCTACATTGCCTATGATGGATTTTAGTAGGGCTGGGTAAAAAATATCGATTTCTCGATTTTAATCGATTCTCATTTTTACGAACCGATATCGATTCTTAAATCCCAAGAATCGATTAGTCATCCTGTTTTCAGTTGATGAATGAATGGAACATTGTAGCGCGCATCCCATCCAATAAACGCAATAATCTTTGTGCTTTGTTACTATTGATATGAAACAAAGTCTCAGATTTCAAATTACGTCCATTTTCTTACGAAATTCAAAAACATAAATACCGTTTTGGCGCTGTGGCGTGAGATCGCTCTGG
The DNA here is from genome assembly GCF_051911475.1 of Siphateles boraxobius. Lineage (NCBI taxonomy): Eukaryota > Metazoa > Chordata > Actinopteri > Cypriniformes > Leuciscidae > Siphateles > Siphateles boraxobius. The sequence goes on from NW_027508975.1 coordinate 4,052,792, forward strand.
CGCAGCTCAATAGAAGCAGCAGCGCCGAGCACACATAATCTTCTCTTCCGCCTTAATATTACCAGTTACAGCGTGAAATAAACATGAATGAGCATCTGAAAGTGTGTTAAAAGATAGAGTATAACTTATCGAAATCCTTGTTGTCACATGGAATCGCTCAATCATTGTTTCAACCGAGGAAAGACGTCAGTGAAACATCTTGTAAACAATGTCATGTAACGTCACATTTACCTCAGAAAAAACATATCCAGTGACCATGAACTCGTTAGTCAGCTAGAAAAATTAACTCTAGAGAGGAGCATTTTGCTAAATATATGCACCATATTACATATGCATTTTATGTTATTTTATAATTATTTTGTTTTTCAATATTTAATGCATGTTTGAATAAATCTGGCAAGTTTTTATGACAGCCACCATTTAAATATTTATATTTCATATAACTTTATTATTAGAAAAATAAATAAAAGTGTAATTGTTTGTATACAAATCAGTAAATCTTTACCTTTTATATTAGGCTATAGTAGGCTAATGAAACCATTTTAATGATACAACTGACTCCCATAGTTTACAGCATTGGTTAAGAGATTTGTTTTCCTTGAGAAAATTTGCCATGTATTGTACCTGATATCCAAAATAATCAATATTGAATCGAATCGTAATCGAAATCGAATCGAATTGTGAAATTTGTGTCAATACCCAGCCCTAGATTTTAGTACCTGTTGTTCTGCATTCTGCTATGTGATTACTGCTTATCTGGAGGTTATTGCTTTATGCTGGATTTCTTGTGGATTCTCTCTTCACTTCTGACATCACCGATCGGGTTGCCTGTCGACGTCCCTGCGTCACTCAGAACCTCCAATGCTGCACCAGACTGTTTGGACTTTGCCCTACCCTTAATTTACCAATAAACTGTTGTTACTTGCACCTTGTATCCTCCATCATTTAACATGACAGAACGATCTGATCAAAGTATGGATGCAGCGAGTTCAAAAAAACTGAGTGTATTTATTTCGCGAAGTATTGCACACATGGATCAACAGGAAGAACATATTTCGAACACAGGTCATGCCACACCGCCTGTTATTTTTCTCTGCAACTGCTGACTTTGAACAGCGAGCGTTCTAAAGTGGCTTTTGTGCTGACCCTGCTGACTGGACGAGCGGCTCTCTTGGGAACTGTGGAATGGGAAAAACAAAACGCCCTGGACCTTCCCCAGAGTCTGAATGGACTGATCGAACTGGCACTGAGAGTGGATGCTCGGTTGAATCGGATGGAACGATGTACACGCCCATCATGAGCCCATGCAGGTGGGTGGAGCTCGGCTTTCCCGGGAGGAGAGAGAGAGGTGGAGGGCCAAGGGACTTTGCCTCTATTGCGGAGGAGCGGGCCGCTTCCTATACTCCTGCCAGGTAAAAGATTGAGCCCAGTAGTAAGGATGTGGCTACTTTCGGGTGGGATCTCCGCTGAAAAGTCCTCATCATCCACTCTTCTCCCAGTAAGACTGAGATGGGCAACCCAATCTCACAACTGTCAAGCCTTACTGGGCTCAGGAGTATAGGGTCATTTCATGGACCGGACCTTTGCTCACAAGTATCAGATTCCCATCACATCACTTGCTCACAAGATTTATGTTAACGCTCTCAATGAACAAGAACTCCCTAACATTTCTCTCACCACCAAACCTATCACACAGAATCACTGTCATTTCTACTTTTGGACTCCCCGTTAGCACCCATAGTCCTCGGCCACCCATGGCTTGTACAGCACAATCCCAGGGTGGATTGGGGTCAAAATTCCATCTCCACTTGGAGTAATTAATGTTACGCATCTTGTCTAGTGTCTGCTTGTTTGTCTTTGTCTGGTTCTGTGTTTCAGGAGGAGGCAGTGAATTTGTCAAACATACCCGTTGAGTACCTCGACCTGAAGGAAGTGTTCAGAAAGTCCCGTGCTGCTTCTCTTCCTCCGCATCAGCCCTATGACTGTGCCATTGATTTATTGCCAGGTAAGTCTCAGCCTAAAGGCAAGTTATATTCGCTTTCTGCTCCAGGTATATTTCTGATTCTCTAGTAACGGGGTTCATCAGCCATTCCTCTTCTCCAGCGGGGCGGAGTTCTTTTTTGTGGGGAAGAAAGATGGTTCTCTGCGACCGTGTATTAATTACCGCAGGCCCGGAGTGGGTAATCGGGAGAATCGGGAGAATTCCCAGTGGGCCGCTTCACTTTTGGGCGGGTCGAAGATTATTATTATTTTTTTTACATTGTTCACGTTAGTCTATCTTCTCTTAAATTAGGCTACACACATTTCGCATTCTAACACCGCAGCGCGCAGCCTATGCAAGGGTTGTACCATGTGACGGAGTTCTCACCTCCTAAATAGAGTTGGTTGAGTCCATAGCCCGTCTTTTTCCTAAACGTTTTCTCAGGTAGGCTACTGATAGCTGGGCCAGCCCTACCATAACAGTACGCGTCAGGGAGGATGGATGGGAGGAAGAGGCCAGGAGGGGTTAAAAAAAGGCATTGGAGGAGGATGCAGCCAAATGTGCCAAGCTTACGTTACTAATTTATTTTCAAGAGGACAAAAACAAGTGGCAACAGGTAAACAGAGATAGGCCTAGTAATGATTAGCAACACTGCAACGTACTTATACGGCTGATACAGTTGTAGCGTTGTCAACCTATTCACGAGCAAAATATTAAATTTAATTAAAATATTAGCCTTTTTGTATCACCCAATATATGGCAATTCATAGACTTTGCAAATATTGATAACAAAACTCAAGCTTGATCTGTGTATACAGTAAAATGACCTCTTAATTATTTTTTTTTAGCTTCTGAGCAGCAAATAAGCAAGTCCCCCGCTGAAAATGAGGAGGTCATGACTACAGGGACAGGTAGAGAGGATACCAGAGTAAACAATATGAATTAAAGTTATTTAATGTAAGAAAGAGCAGTATGCTTTTGTTAATTTATCAACCTATCCTTGTGGAATAGTGGAATTGTTTTTGTTAACTTCTCAGCTTAAGTGAATTATTATTTAACCTTTACATTATTTGTTGAACCATGGTATTAATAAAACTACACAATAGTAAGAGCTGAACTGCTGCTTTTATTCATCCAATTTCCACCACCATGGAAAAAGTGGGCCGATCTTAGACCTGAAACTCCCGGACTGAAAAGTGTCCCCACTCCAGCCCTGGATTACCGTGTATTGATGGGGATTGAACAACTTCACGGTAAAGAATACTTACCCTTTGCAGGTGATGTCTTCAGCCTTCGAGCGGTTGCAGGGAGCATCTGTGTTCACAAAATTGGATTTACGCAATGCTTATCATTTGGTCCGCATAAGAAAGGGGGATGAATGCGAAAATCGCGTTTAACACCCCCAAGGGGCACTTTGAATATTTGGTCATGTCCAACTCCCCAGCTGTTTTCCAGGTACTCGTCAATGACGTGCTGAGAGATATGGTAGATCAGTTCATATATGTCTACCTGGACGACATATTCATTTTTTCATCTTCTCTCCAGGAACACGTACAGCACGTCAGACCAGTGCTTCAGAGGTTGCTAGAGAATGGGCTTTTTGTCAAGGCGGAGAAATGCGCTTTTCATGCACAGTCTGTTCCTTTCCTAGGGAACATCATCTCGTCTGAGGGAGTGCGTATGGATCCTGACAAGGTTAAGGCTGCGGTAGATTGGCCAAGTCCAGATTTCCGTAAGGCCCTACAGAGGTTTCTGGGGTTCGCCAATTTCTATCGGTGTTTTATTCGCAACTTCAGCCAACTAGCCGCTCCTCTGACCACCTTCACCCTTACCCAGAACGACGTTCAGGTGGTCCGATTCGCCAATCTAAAAAGCCTCTTCGTTTCGGCTCCCATCCTGTTAGCCCCTGATCATTCACGTCAGTTCGTGGTGGAGGTCGACGTGTCAGAGGTGGGGGTATGTGCGGTTCTTTCCCAATGCTCTTCCACAGACGACAACATATCTGCACGTTTTTGTCCCAGCGATTCTCACCCAACAAAAGTAACTATGACATTGGTAACAGAGAGTTGTTAGCAGTCAAGTTAGAGTTGGAGGAATGGCGTCATTGGTTAAAAGGGTCGGGGGTACCTTTTATCGTTTGGACCGTTAACAAGAATCTGGAATATATTAGACCCGCCAAAAGACTCAACTCCAAGCAGGCTCGGTGGGCACTTTTTTCGGTCGTTTTGACTTTTCTCTCTCGTACCGCCCGGGTTCCAAGGACATCAAACCCAATTCCTTATCTCGTATTTTTGATAAATCCGAACACCTGTCCACTCCCGAGTGCATTTTACTCACATGGGAGATCGAATCAGAGGTCAAGACGGCCTTAGAAGGGGTAACGCCTCCGCCCTGTTGCCCACAGAGTTGGTTGTTTGTGCCAGAGGGATTACGGTCCGACGTTATTTGATGGGATCGTTGTTCCAACGTGGCGTGTCATCCAGGGGTAAACCGCACCAACTTTTTGGTAAAGCAAAGGTGCTCCAACTGCTGTCGTTCTCTTCGAGACCCTGATCCCACATAGCGCTAGATTTTATCACCAAAGGCAAGACGGTTGTTTTGACCGTAGTGGACCAGTTCTCGAAGGTGGCTCCTTTTATTCCCTTGCCTAAATTACCGTCTGCTAAGGAAACAACGGTGACTGTCGTAGATCACGTCTTTCGCTTACATGATGGACGTGGTTTCGGACAGGGGGCCCCAGTGTGTGTCCAAATTTTGGCAGGAGTTTTGTAAATTACTGGGGGCGAGTGTCAGTCTGTCTTTAGGGTTTCATCCCCAAAGCAATGGCCAAACCGGAGAGCCAACCAAGATTTGGAGAGAGTGTTGCAATGTTTGGGTCCAAGAATCCTTCCTCCTGGAATCAGCAACTCTCAATGGTGGAGTACGCCCATCACTCGTTACCAGTGTTATCCACGGGCCTCTCTCCGTTTGAGTGTAGCTTAGGTTACCAGCCACCAATTTTTCCAAGTGTGGAATCCATGGTACGTCGTTGGTCAAAAAGTGTAGCTTTCTACCAAGAACATTCTGCTCCGCTCCATCTCTAATTAATTACCGCAGGCCCGGAGTGGGTAATCGGGAGAATCGGGAGAATTCCCAGTGGGCCGCTTCACTTTTGGGCGGGTCGAAGATTATTATTATTTTTTTTACATTTGTCACGTTAGTCTATCTTCTCTTAAATTAGGCTACACACATTTCGCATTCTAACACCGCAGCGCGCAGCCTATGCAAGGGTTGTACCATGTGACGGAGTTCTCACCTCCTAAATAGAGTTGGTTGAGTCCATAGCCCGTCTTTTTCCTAAACGTTTTCTCAGGTAGGCTACTGATAGCTGGGCCAGCCCTACCATAACAGTACGCGTCAGGGAGGATGGATGGGAGGAAGAGGCCAGGAGGGGTTAAAAAAAGGCATTGGAGGAGGATGCAGCCAAATGTGCCAAGCTTACGTTACTAATTTATTTTCAAGAGGACAAAAACAAGTGGCAACAGGTAAACAGAGATAGGCCTAGTAATGATTAGCAACACTGCAACGTACTTATACGGCTGATACAGTTGTAGCGTTGTCAACCTATTCACGAGCAAAATATTAAATTTAATTAAAATATTAGCCTTTTTGTATCACCCAATATATGGCAATTCATAGACTTTGCAAATATTGATAACAAAACTCAAGCTTGATCTGTGTATACAGTAAAATGACCTCTTAATTATTTTTTTTTAGCTTCTGAGCAGCAAATAAGCAAGTCCCCCGCTGAAAATGAGGAGGTCATGACTACAGGGACAGGTAGAGAGGATACCAGAGTAAACAATATGAATTAAAGTTATTTAATGTAAGAAAGAGCAGTATGCTTTTGTTAATTTATCAACCTATCCTTGTGGAATAGTGGAATTGTTTTTGTTAACTTCTCAGCTTAAGTGAATTATTATTTAACCTTTACATTATTTGTTGAACCATGGTATTAATAAAACTACACAATAGTAAGAGCTGAACTGCTGCTTTTATTCATCCAATTTCCACCACCATGGAAAAAGTGGGCCGATCTTAGACCTGAAACTCCCGGACTGAAAAGTGTCCCCACTCCAGCCCTGGATTACCGTGTATTGATGGGGATTGAACAACTTCACGGTAAAGAATACTTACCCTTTGCAGGTGATGTCTTCAGCCTTCGAGCGGTTGCAGGGAGCATCTGTGTTCACAAAATTGGATTTACGCAATGCTTATCATTTGGTCCGCATAAGAAAGGGGGATGAATGCGAAAATCGCGTTTAACACCCCCAGGGGGCACTTTGAATATTTGGTCATGTCCAACTCCCCAGCTGTTTTCCAGGTACTCGTCAATGACGTGCTGAGAGATATGGTAGATCAGTTCATATATGTCTACCTGGACGACATATTCATTTTTTCATCTTCTCTCCAGGAACACGTACAGCACGTCAGACCAGTGCTTCAGAGGTTGCTAGAGAATGGGCTTTTTGTCAAGGTGGAGAAATGCGCTTTTCATGCACAGTCTGTTCCTTTCCTAGGGAACATCATCTCGTCTGAGGGAGTGCGTATGGATCCTGACAAGGTTAAGGCTGCGGTAGATTGGCCAAGTCCAGATTTCCGTAAGGCCCTACAGAGGTTTCTGGGGTTCGCCAATTTCTATCGGTGTTTTATTCGCAACTTCAGCCAACTAGCCGCTCCTCTGACCACCTTCACCCTTACCCAGAACGACGTTCAGGTGGTCCGATTCGCCAATCTAAAAAGCCTCTTCGTTTCGGCTCCCATCCTGTTAGCCCCTGATCATTCACGTCAGTTCGTGGTGGAGGTCGACGTGTCAGAGGTGGGGGTATGTGCGGTTCTTTCCCAATGCTCTTCCACAGACGACAACATATCTGCACGTTTTTGTCCCAGCGATTATCACCCAACGAAAGTAACTATGACATTGGTAACAGAGAGTTGTTAGCAGTCAAGTTAGAGTTGGAGGAATGGCGTCATTGGTTAAAAGGGTCGGGGGTACCTTTTATCGTTTGGACCGTTAACAAGAATCTGGAATATATTAGACCCGCCAAAAGACTCAACTCCAAGCAGGCTCGGTGGGCACTTTTTTCGGTCGTTTTGACTTTTCTCTCTCGTACCGCCCGGGTTCCAAGGACATCAAACCCAATTCCTTATCTCGTATTTTTGATAAATCCGAACACCTGTCCACTCCCGAGTGCATTTTACTCACATGGGAGATCGAATCAGAGGTCAAGACGGCCTTAGAAGGGGTAACGCCTCCGCCCTGTTGCCCACAGAGTTGGTTGTTTGTGCCAGAGGGATTACGGTCCGACGTTATTTGATGGGATCGTTGTTCCAACGTGGCGTGTCATCCAGGGGTAAACCGCACCAACTTTTTGGTAAAGCAAAGGTGCTCCAACTGCTGTCGTTCTCTTCGAGACCCTGATCCCACATAGCGCTAGATTTTATCACCAAAGGCAAGACGGTTGTTTTGACCGTAGTGGACCAGTTCTCGAAGGTGGCTCCTTTTATTCCCTTGCCTAAATTACCGTCTGCTAAGGAAACAACGGTGACTGTCGTAGATCACGTCTTTCGCTTACATGATGGACGTGGTTTCGGACAGGGGGCCCCAGTGTGTGTCCAAATTTTGGCAGGAGTTTTGTAAATTACTGGGGGCGAGTGTCAGTCTGTCTTTAGGGTTTCATCCCCAAAGCAATGGCCAAACCGGAGAGCCAACCAAGATTTGGAGAGAGTGTTGCAATGTTTGGGTCCAAGAATCCTTCCTCCTGGAATCAGCAACTCTCAATGGTGGAGTACGCCCATCACTCGTTACCAGTGTTATCCACGGGCCTCTCTCCGTTTGAGTGTAGCTTAGGTTACCAGCCACCAATTTTTCCAAGTGTGGAATCCATGGTACGTCGTTGGTCAAAAAGTGTAGCTTTCTACCAAGAACATTCTGCTCCGCTCCATCTCTAACAAGCTAGTTCCCAAATTCATTGGCCCGTTCGTTGTCACCAAAGTCCTTAGTCCGGTGGCAGAACGACTCAAACTCCCTCCTGCGTACAGGGGAATTCATCCCGTCTTTCATGCGTCTAAATTAAAGCCCGTTTTTCATTCACACATTAATCTGCCTGCCCTGGTCCCCTTTTCCCTACACTTCATTTACCAATAAACTGTTGTTACTTGCACCTTGTATCCTCCATCATTTAACATGACATCTTTCTTCAAATCTCCGTCTTGCTCACTCTCTCTCCTCCCCTATCATGAATGTATACGCCCTCTACTGCTGATTGGCTACAAGTGTGTTGTGGTGTTCGGTCTGATCCACTTTTCAACAGCGTTTCTCAGAAATCGCTTACTGCACCTTTAATGTAACAAGGGATCGGTGCAAAACTGAAAGCTATGGAAAAATCTAGCATTTATCCCAACTTTAATTTTGGAATTCTAGATCTATAATTGCAAAACTGCTGGAATTGGACAATATGGTGAGGCTCGACAAGCTTTGAAGAAGGCCTTCTTGGAGAGAGTGGTGCGCTGCATAGCTGAGAGCTGGATTTGACATCCTTGATTTCCTGTCACTGGCAGTCACATGCCGAGTGTGTGGGCGAGATAGCTGAGTGAAAGTGGAATGCGTTAAAGAGGCGAGGCAGAAGTGCAGACGTCGCAGTCTCTCTCACTCTCACACAACACTACAGTTCTTACTGTGTGAGCCGTTACGAAGAAAAGAATGTGGAGACGTTTTCAGGCAGAGCTGTGCAACAAGTCATCAGGGCGGGCAGGATGAGGCAAAGTACTTAGAGAATGAGGGAAATGTGCTTGATGTGAAAAAATAAATCACTTATGTAGACACATTCATATTTGAATAATAAATCTATACTGTGTATACTGTTCCCAAAGTATGCAAATTAATAAATACAGCACACAAAGTATTTACATGTATGTGTGTATGTGTACATGTACATCTGTTATTAGTGAGATGAAGTTTAAAGCCCAAGATAGCTAGCATAGCTCTGATCCCTGCCATCCTATCTAGAGTTATCCCTTCCTCCTTTCTGTATATTTTGTTTTTTATCTGTGTTCATGAATGGAGTCTCCATGCAGCATGCAGCATTGAATGGGGAAAGACCAAAACTGTTTGTCATGAGAACATGCATCTAGCAGCTTTAATCGTGCTAAATATATATATATATATATATATATATATATATATATACACACATATATATATATATATATATATATATACACACACACATATATATATATATATATATATATATATATATATATATATATATATATATATATATATCTCAAGCTAATCTAGCTAATGCACATGCTCATTGTAGATAAAATAAATTTAAAAAAAACATACAATGCCTTCACACTCTTGAAAAGTAGGAGAAGAACCTTTAAAATCCATGGGACTTTTCAAACGCACAGAAGGTTGTTTACCTGGAAAAATATTCTTTAGATCATTAAAATGTTCTTCACACTAAGAAAAAAAATATGGCTATTGTAAGAATGTTCACTGAAAGGTTCTTCAGTGGTTCAGAAGTGGTTCTTCTATGGCATCACTTTTTTGGAACATTTCTTTTTAATGTGTATTAATAAGATGATTGGCTCTTGTAGACTTTTGTTTCTATAGCTGCTATATGAAGCATCATGGCTTCTCCCATTCATTTTTATTGTGCTATGTCTTTTCCTCATTACTCTCTCTGAAAGCTCTTTTGTATGTGACGGAAGCAAGAGCTATGTGGAGAAGTATTGGTTACACGTATTCATCTTAACCAGAAAAAAAGAGATAAGGCACAAGCACTGTACCAAAACCTTGTATTTTTCCTCATTAGACTTATACTTAGTTGAGAATGTTCCCATAATGCACTGCAACAAGCTCAGTGAAATAAAATGAACCCAAAATGGCGCACAAAACAAAACTTATATAATAAAATTCAGGAAAACAAAAAGGAAAACAATAAAAAAAAATGGAATAATTGAAACCTTCATATTTACCCCATATTGTATGTGCTTGTTATATATATTTAAGCTTATTAAAGTATCACATCATTTCTCTTGTCACCTATATTAACATCAATCCGATTGTCAAGTATGACGTCACACGTCACCATTTCCAGGTCCAAACGCTCTATCAGATGCCAAAAGCAATCAACAATCAGTGCTAATATACACTTATGGTGTGCTGATTATGATTCTACCATAAAATCAAGATCCTAACTTTATCTCCATACCGAAATCCCAGATGGCCAAAGAGAGATTCATCTTTTAAAAATCCTTTAAAATATTTGTGTCCTGGACGCTGATAGCTGTACTACGCATTGAGTTTTTAAAAGTTTACCCTAAATGTGTAATATGAATAAATAATGCTCATAATCGGCTGTTGAGATAGTATTCTCAAGTGAAACGGGTAGAAGCTTGGACTAGGTCACACAACAAGCGGATAGTCTAGTCTTCTGTGTGCTTTGCATGGGGAGTGGCTGTATTTGTATTTGTATATAAAGCATTCCAAAATATCACTTATGAGGTTTGATTTCAGTCAGGATAATGCCTTGAGTTCAGAAACAGAGTTAGCCTATTGTATGACAATGTAAAAACATGCAACTTCAGCCATGACTAAGTACATTCACGCATTCTTACGCCAAAGACCATCAGTCAAACACAGCATTACTAAAGAAACGTAGGAGGAAAACTACAGCAGAATATGACGTCTGTATGGCTAAAACCTCTAGAGTGCATTGGCGCAGGGCCGCATGTACAGTCATGTCATTAAGATTGGACGTGTCGGACGATTATCTCAGTGTCTCACATGTTGTGGGATAAAATCCTGCCGTTGTGGGGAAAATAACTGATCAGTGAAAGTGCCAACTAGATTGCCTGACTGCAATGATAATCAAGAGAAGTGGAGCCTTTTCCCAGCTGCAAGTGTGAGGTACTGTAGGGGCTCAAGTCTCCAAGTTGGCTCCTAGTGTGAGTTAGCGCTGAGAGTCTGCAGCTGGAGCTTTTGGCCTCAGAGCGTCTGACAGAGAGGACTTCGATGTGTTTCTGTTGGAAGAACAGGGTCTTAATAAAAAGCTAAATAAAACTCGAGCGTTTGAGCAACCGAACACACATTTCCAACTCATATTGCTCTGTGACGTGTCAATGGTTGCTTTGGCCAGGTGGTATTTATAGCTAAGGAAGCGGGATGCTTTAGATTCTAGAGAGCATTTGATTGGACAGAAGATGTGATGAGAAGAAGTCTGTGGTTATGTCATAACAATCTGTGATCCATTTTAGCGGAAGTAAGAGACAGTAAGTTTTTAATGCTTATATCTCCTAAATGCAAAATTTTGTCATTGTTTTGGAGCACACTAGTTTATTCATAACCCTAAGGTTAACATATCCATGCTAAAAGCTAAAAAACGTAAAATTTTATTTCAGGAAGTTTGAGTGCAAAAACAAGTGAAATAATACGCCACATAGGCCTATTTTAAAAAATGAGGATTCTGAGAAACTAAATTTGTGTAGATATATATGTGTCTACAAATACAATACACAAATGTACAGATGTCACATAGGTCAAACTGCATTAACATATTAAGAGGAACGCTATGCATACATCAAACATTTAGTAACTTACTCTTTGCGCTATAAGTCAAGTGCACCTTCAAGCTGTGACAATATCCGTGTTCTTGGCTCATTTTAACCAGATCATTGAATCCGTGAGTTGTTGACTCTGAATCAGCCTGATTCAGGAATAAATCATTCAGATGTGATTTGTTAACCAATTCAGCGAGTTCTTTGGAAAAAATTAACTCATTCATGAATTAACATCAACCAACCCGAACCCTAACATCTAATAACCTAAGAGTCTAAAGTGAACTAAAACTCTAATGAGAGTTAGTTGACATGTAGTTGCAAAGTTATAGTTAGTAGACTGTCTAAAGTGGACCATTGAAATAAAGTGTAACCCTAAAGTGCAATACCTCATCTTCATTGAGGTGGGCTCAGAGCGGGACGCTCACAGTGGCCTCCCTCCAGTCGCTCTTGGCTCAGGCCGTGTCTTTCCATCCTGCACAGTGTCAGCTCAGAGGACCAATGCACAACACAACTATCCAAGCAAGTGTCAAAGTGTGCAAGCCATTGCAAAAAGAAAAATGAGCATACATACTCATGTAAATGCAAGCACACATACTCATTTAGATACACTCACATCTCTTAACATCTGCCTTTGTCACTGTACAGGAGATGACCTTCCTGTTTTCCTGTGAAGCTCAACACACACTGCAGCTCAATGATCAGTAGACATACACAGTGATTCAATGGCGCCATCTTGAGGTAGATTGTGGTACACACAGACTGATAAATGGCTGGGCAGAGGAGAGGATTTAGAAGATTATCCTACACAAGACTTAATAATATTACAATATCATATAACTGTTTTATATTTTATTTTAAAATGTAATTTATTCCTGTGATGCAAACGTGAAATGTTTAAGCATCATTACTCCAGTGTTCAGTGTCACATGATCCTTCAGAAATCATTCTAATATGCTGATTTGCTGCTCAAAAAAACATTTCTGATTAATATCAATGTTGAAAAAAGTTATGCTGCTTAATATTTTTGGGTAAATCATGATACAATTTCTTCAGGATTCTTTGATGAATAGAAAGTTCAGAAGAACATGTCAGGGTCCTGTCACTTGGCCCTCTGTTTAGGGTTTCATGACAGAATCCTGAAACTTATGTTCCTGTCCTTGTATTGTGCTCGGAATGCATCTGTAGTGAGGGGGGCGTGGTTTTGCGGTGTCTACAGCGGGAGAGTGAGGGAGGAGCCGAGCGGTAAGTAAGTGGATCAAGTGCAAAATAACGAACACCTGTGTCTGATTGCAGTAATTGGTGTGGGGAGACTGCATAAAAGCCAGCTGCTGCATGAGAGGAGAGAGAGAAGGACCGGGGACTCGTATTTACACTCGCGACCTGCTGGCTGACAAATGGACTGAATTTGTGCTACGGAGAGAGTTTTTATGAATGAAATGAGTTTACACATCGGGAAGAGTGTGATAAAAGTGGACTGAGAGCTGAACCAGCAGGAAAGAGTGTCTTTGAACTGTGCTGTAGTATTTCTACGGTGAAGCCGCATGTGGCGCACCTTTTCTTTTTATTTTGTTTTCATTTTAATAAAGTATACGAGTCCCCGTTACGCCGACCCTTGTCTTCTTTCATCCCTACACTGAACCTTCGTTACACTGGTGCCGAAACCCGGGATGGAAGAAGAAGCCGCCGCCAGACAGCCTCCGTCCCCATTTGCGGATGTCATCCACGCGCTCGCGGGTCTACATCAAGAGCAACATCGTGCCCTGCTGGCCGTGAAGGAGGAACAGGAGCGCCGATTCGAGGCGCTCCTCCGCGCCCAGCAGGAGGACCGCGAGCTGTTCCGGAGCTGGATGGACCAGGAGGGACGGGCCGGACCATCAATGCCAGCTTCAGCCTCGGCCCAGACCATCCCGCTTCACAAGATGGGTCCGCAGGACGACCCGGAAGCGTTCTTTAACTTTTCGAGAGGACGGCCGAGGCTTGGGGCTGGCCGCCCGGGGACTGGCCAGTGCGGTTGATCCCATTGTTGTCCGGAGAGGCACAGATCGCCGCACAGCAGTTGCCAGTCCCGAACCTCCTGGTCTATCAAGACCTCAAGCGCGCCATCTTGCAGCGGGTCGGCCGGACCCCCGAGCAAAGCAGACAGCGGTTCCGGACCCTCGAGCTTGGGGAGTCTGGTCGACCCTTCGTCTTCGCGCAACAGCTCCGGGACGCGTGCCGCAAATGGCTGATGGCCGAAGATCGCGACGTCGAGGAAATCATCGATCAGGTGGTACTGGAGCAGTTTGTGGCGCGGCTCCCCCAGAGGACCGCGCAGTGGGTCCAATGCCACCGCCCGACGTCACTGAACCAGGCCATCCAGTTGGCGGAGGACCAGATGGTGGCGTGCCCAGGGGTCGGCGAACCCCTTCCAGCTGCTTCTCTCTCTCTCTCTCCCTCTCTCCCCCATCCCTCTGTTTCTTCCCGCCCTGTCCCTCTCCCTAGGTCCCGTGGGAGTTTCCAGCCGAGACCGGCACCCCGTTGGATGACCGGCACCGGGGCAGAGCCTGTCCCCGCACCTAGGAGAACAGCCTCCGTTTCCGGCTTCTCTCCTCTCACTGCACCCGCGCTCTCCCCACGCCAACAACTTGACCCACTTCCCGCCAGGGGAAGGACTGGGCCGGCCTGTTGGCGTTGCGGGGACCCTGGTCATTTTATCGATCAGTGTCCAGTGATGGAGGTGGGGACCTTGGTCAGGGTCCCTGACAAACCACAGGCCGCCCCCGATCGAGCTGGGTTGTACCAAATACCAGTAAGTATAAAGGGGGGTACTTTTCAGGCTTTGGTGGATTCAGGTTGTAACCAAACCTCCATCCATCAAAGTCTGATTCAACCTGGGGGAGTGGATAAGAGCCGCATGGTTAAGGTAAGGTGTGTGCACGGGGAAGTGGTGGATTATCCCTTAATGCCTGTCACGATCCAATTTAGGGGCCAAAAGCATAGTGTGGAGGTAGCCGTAAGTCAGCACCTCCGACACCCGCTAATTTTGGGGACCAATTGGCCGGGGTTTAAAGTGTTATTGGGACATTTATGTGCGGGTGTTTCTGGGACTAAAAGGAGGCGGGGGAGGAGAGCGGTCGCTCAGGTGGGAGAGGCTGTGCCGGGACCATCGGATCCTGCACCAGAGGATCGGAACGCTATTGAAAGACAGGATCTTTCCGAGCGTGATGACTTTCCTCTGGAGCAGTCCCGAGATGAAACGCTTAAAAATGTATTTGATCAGGTCCGCACAATCGACGGACAGCCTCTCCACCCAGACCGACCTCTTTCATATCCTTATTTCGCAATTATAAAAGATAAGTTGTATCGGGTGACCCAGGAGGCCCAGACAAAACAAGATACAACACAGTTATTAGTTCCAAAGAGCCGTCGGGAAATGCTTTTCCGACCTTCTTGTTTGGTTTCGCTTCTGTGTTGGGAGATGCCCATTCTCCATGTCTGTTCTGTGTTCTTGTGCACATGGCAGGGGGTTGTTTCCCTTGTCATGTGTTGTTCCTGTTTTGAGCACATTGCTTATGACTGTTCATTTGCCATTGCTCTTGTCCTGTTATGTTTTGTTTGAGCACATTGCTTCTGTCATGTTGGTTTCTATGTGCCATGTGCTCTCCTGGCTAATGCCTTGATCCCACCTCATTGTTAAACCAAATTTGGTTCATTTGACAAATTATCCTCCCTTATTGTTGCTCCCTGGCTTAAAAAGGTAGATGCCTTGTTTCCTTCCCCATTTAATCTCCCTGTGTTCTATGTCTTGCCAGTTCGTTGTGGTTGTTTCCTGTTGCGGATGTCATGCCCTGCCCTGCCGTGTCCTGTCCTGTCCTGTCCGGCCTTGCTGTGATGTGTGAGTTGATGAATGTTTATATGTGAATAAAAGCCTATATTCAATCTGTTCAGCAATGAGTCTCTTTAGAAAATTTGTAATAAAGCGCTCAATTTATAATATGGATTATATGGATACAATCTCTTTATGAACTTTTTGAAACGTCACACTGGTAGTTGCGTTAGCTGTCTATGGAGGGACAGAAATTGCTCAGATTTCATCAAAAAATATCTTCATTTGTGTTTCGAAGATGAACACATCTTATGGTTTTGAAACAACATGAGAGTGAGTAATTGATAAAATAATTTTCATTTTTGGGTGAACTATCCCTTTAAATAAACTGCACTTGGGTTCTTTACAATTTGCCAACTGTGGACATTTATTACAGCTTGTTATACTATAAACTTATGTATTGTCAAAACTGTTGATCAAAGCTGAAATTTCAGCATCATTAATCCAGTCTTCAGTGTCACATGCTCATTCAAAAATCATTCTAATATACTGATTTGAGCCTCAGACAGATCCTTGTATTTTTCTCATCTGTTTTTTTTTTACAATGGTTCTTTTAGAGATTTTTCGAAGTAGGCGATCTTCTGGTTATGTGTTTACTAACATAATTCCTGTGAATGTAAATGACCAGGCTCTTGAAAGGCAGAGCCAGACTGAGACTTTTCATTGTGAAGGAAACATCTACTGCCCAGCTGAGAAGTTCTGCTGCAAGACAGCATCTGGCCAGTGGGGGTGCTGCAGCGGTAAAACTAACTTTCTCTTGCTGTATTCATCAAGCTAAAATAAATCGTTAGCCTCAAAGCATAATTGCCTAAGTCATAAACATTTAAATATGACTTAGGCAATTATGCTATGAGGCTAATGAAATGCGGATGAATTATAGATTTAATAAAACCTACCTGTATAATTATAATAACAACTTGTACAGCAAGTTTTGTGTTTGCTTATATTAAAAGTTGTATTCCTATTTTTTATAGGGTTGGTGTTGTAAGGAAACAACTCCCATGACTTAAGTGAACCTCTTATCAAAGACTATCAAAGTGCGAGACTCTTTCAAACTCTTGAGAGAACAGATTAACCCAACATCCAAACTAAATTCATGTGAAATAAAAATAGTTTTTTAATCATCCATCTATAGATGGCATTTTGTTCATGACTGGATAAAGGTTTATGAATTAATATTTTAAGGGGAAGTTAAAATCTCCTTCACTTCACTGAATTATTCATATATTTGTTCACTGAAGTCTCCTCAGCTAGGCTACATTCAGAATAGAATAGAGTAGACTACCACACTACTGGATGACTTACTGTTGTTGTAGCATATAGTAGACATATACTGTGCATAGGCGATACAGGAAAAACCTGTCAAATAAAATGTAAAAAATTTGCTACGTTTGCTGTCTCTCAAATTTCTTGTCGCAGGAGTTTCTTAATTTAATAGATGCTTTTAATGTTATTCCTAAACCATTTGTATCCAAGGCCAATAAACAATATGCACATCCTGATGTAATGACCATATACAATGGGTGAGCATGTGCAGCTTGTTATAATGTATATAAACTTATTCCAGTATTGTGCCAAAACAAGCATTACGATTGCATTCAGAAAGAAAGTTTAATTCTTATATGGGTTCCAAAATGGGTTGTGAAAAACATTTTGAGGAATTTTCAACCTATGCAAACTATAGAGAAATGAGATTGTGTCCACTGACAGAACAGTACATTAAAGACACTTCTACTTTTGTATGAGAAAACTGCATAAGCCACGAGGCAATGCATTGATTTCTCTTTATTGTTTGCTCCTGACCTCGACAAAGTGTCACAATGACAAAGTGATGACTATGACTATGATCATTTTCTTGTGATCTCCACATCATAAAATGTTTGTTTTCAAATGCCAGCACTAATTCAATTCTATACCTTACACTCTTAAAAATAAAGATTCTTAATTGGCGTCAATGGTTCCATGAAGAACCTTTAACATCTATGGAACCTTTCCATTGGTTCTTTATAGTGGAAAAAGGTTATTTAACTGTACTCCAAAAGGGTCTTTGGGAAACCAAAAATAGTTCTTCATGGCATCACTGTGATTATGCTAGAACAGTAAAGAGCGAACAAATCTAACAAACAAAACAGTTATATAATTTGGGAACAAGAAATAACAGACCAGCCAATACCGGAATAATCGTAAAATCTTTATTGAAAAGTGATGTGAAAGGGTGGCCAGTTGCGCTGGTGTTGAAATCTTTCAACACTAAAGATTTTGTAAGACATTTTGAGAGGAAGTGTTTAATTTTGCATAATAGTTTGGTGGGAACCTTTATTAACTTCTATAGAATGGCAAAATCCCCTATTCCAAAAATATGTAGATGTAAAAAATGTTGGTCTGATTGATTTGTTGAATGGATTGAGAAAGATAATAGCTAGATCTTTTAAAATGTTTATTGTTTGTTATTAATCATTTAATATTTCAGTATCATTATTCATAAATAATTGTTTTCCCTTAATCAGGAGAAAATTATTATGGTCAAGCTGTGTCTTGTTTCTTTGATTAGTTAGTCTCAGTATTTGAGCCCTGTATTTTGTTCAGTTCTCTGTCTGATCTCGCAGACGAGCCACCAGGGAGCTTTATGGGTTACGTGGAATGTATCGGCGAAGTCTGTGGCCACCATAGACTGAGCCTAGGATCATCCCAGAGCCCTAGCCCAACGTAACATCTGAACAGGTGTGTTAGCCAGCTACATCACTAGTACCTGTGGGCGATTTGGCATTTGATGACGTTCCATTTCCACACCTGGAACACGTGACAGGCATAAAATTGCCTGTCAGATCTTCCAGGACAAAATTGTCTGAGTTTGTGTTCCCGCCTTGCCTCCCACTCTCACCTCCTCTGCCTGTTTTGTCTGAACCTAGTGGAAGTTCCCTGCCTCTCCCTCGTCGACCAAGAAGGCTGTTCATGAATTTTATGCCTGTCTTGTGTGTTCCTGTTAAGCCTGTCTGTCCACCTCCTTCTGAACTGCTGAGATTTCCAGCACTGCCTTTCATCTGCCTCGGCTCCACCTGGGACCATCATCCCCTCGGCTCCGTCTGGGACCATCATCCCCTCGGCTTCGCCTGGGACCATCACCCTCCGGCTCCACCTGGGACCATCATCCCCTCGGCTCCACCTGAGACCATCATCCCCTCGGCTCCACCTGAGACCATCATCCCCTCGGCTCCACCTGGGACCATCATCCCCTCGGCTCCAACTGGGACCATCATCCCCTCGGCTCCACCTGAGACCATCATCCCCTCGGCTTCGCCTGGGACCATCACCCTTCGGGCTCCAACTGGGACCATCATCCCCTCGGCTCCACCTGAGACCGTCATCCCCTCGGCTCCACCTGAGACCGTCATCCCCTCGGCTCCACCTGAGACCGTCATCCCCTCGGCTCCACCTGAGACAGTCATCCCCTCGGCTCCACCTGAGACCGTCATCCCCTCGGCTCCACCTGAGACCGTCATCCCCTCGGCTCCACCTGAGACCGTCATCCCCTCGGCTCCACCTGAGACCGTCATCCCCTCGGCTCCACCTGAGACCGTCATCCCCTCGGCTCCACCTGAGACCGTCATCCCCTCGGCTCCACCTGAGACCGTCATCCCCTCGGCTCCACCTGAGACCGTCATCCCCTCGGCTCCACCTGAGACCGTCATCCCCTCGGCTCCACCTGAGACCGTCATCCCCTCGGCTCCACCTGAGACCGTCATCCCCTCGGCTTCACCTGAGACCGTCATCCCCTCGGCTCCACCTGGGACCGTCATCCCCTCGGCTCCACCTGAGACCGTCATCCCCTCGGCTCCACCTGAGACCGTCATCCCCTCGGCTCCACCTGGGACCTTCATCCCCTCGGCTCCACCTGGGACCTTCATCCCCTCGGCTCCACCTGAGACCATCATCCCCTCGGCTCCACCTGAGACCATCATCCCCTCGGCTTCACCTGAGACCATCATCCCCTCGACTCCACCTGGGACCATCATTCCCTCGTCCCTCTTGCTCCACCTTGCTCAGTCGTTACTCTGTCTGTGCTCTGGACTTCTGGTCCTTCACCTGTGCCTCAGTTCCTGCCTGACTCTTCCCGTCTTCATCTCCACTCTTGCCCTGCCTGTAATAAGATTTCACCAAGAAATAGGCAAGAATAAACCTGGTGTCCTCCATGATCTGCTTGCTGCCCACGATGTTGAAGCACTATTATTGATAACTTATTCAAGCTTAAATTTCCCTTTATTTGGATTAATAAATGAAGATTTAAAATAGGGCAAAAACAATCTGATTAAGTTTGCAATTGATACTAACAAAATTGTACTATGCAGTTGGGTCCTGTATAACATCAATTGTAAATCAGGTTATGTGACAGGCTGACAACCTCAAGGCAGTAACCGTGGATACAAACGTTTAAATGTATCATATTTCCTTGTATGGAGGTTAAAAAAAAAGTCACAATTTGCATTAAAAGACTGAAGTGAAAGTGTAGGCAGTTAGTGTGGTTTTGAAATATGTTTTTTTTTCTTCCAAATTTTACATAATCAGCAAACAGGAACCTCAACTTATAATATCTGGTTTGCAAACGTTGTATCAAAGCTGGAAGTTTTTAATTTAGAAATCTTTGTAATGCAATTTCCTCATCTCTCCTGGTATAAAGACAAAATCAAACTTTTTAATCAGACCAGGACATTTTAATCAGACCAGGAATCTTGTGATACAATTCTCATATAACAATTAATATTTGAATCGAGGCATGATATTTTGATTATTTTCAGGTACCTGTGACAGAACTACACTGCAAGAAAGGTTTTTCGATGTTATAAATAAAAAAAGATTATTTGAGTATACGCTTCACAAGTAAATACTATTTCCATCTTTCTACTTCCAAATTTGTTTCCAACATGCGTTACTGTTTTGTTTTTTTGTAATTGTTTGTGAAATTTACTAGCATGCATACATGCATACATGCATACATGCATACATGCATACATGCATACATGCATGCATACATGCATACATGCATGCATACATGCATACATGCATGCATACATGCATACATGCATCCATCCATCCCTGGGAAAAAATGTAAATCACTGCAAAAGGTGCACATAAAACAAAGACCACTTGATAGTTCGCACACGCCGAATGCCAAAGGTGTATAATTTAAAAGGCTTAGCCACTTGACTGTGTGCAAAACTGAGCAGAACGTATAAAATGAAGTAAACTCAGGCCTTAACCTTTAGAGGACCAGGAGCTGGTTGTATAAACATAGCCATTATGTTAAGACAGTGTCTTAAAGGGATACTCCACTTTTTTTGGAAATAGGCTCATTTTACAACTCCCCCAAGGTTAAAGTGTTGAGTTTTACCGTTTTTGAATCCATTCAGCCGATCTCCGGTTCTGGCGGTACCACTTTTAGCATAGCTTAGCATACATCATTGAAGTGGACAAGACCATTGTCTTGACCAAGCTATGCTAAAAGTGGTACCGCCAGAACCAGAGATCGGCTGAATGGATTCAAAAACGGTAAAACTCAACACTTTAACTCTGGGGGAGTTGTAAAATGAGCCTATTTCCAAAAAAAGTGGAGTATCCCTTTAAGTTCTAGTGTGACCCACTAGCAGTTAGTCAGGGGCAGTCAGTTTTACTTTTCGGTATTAAATTAGGCTAATCTACGTTTTTATGAAACTGATTTTAAAAAGCTATGAACAGTCTTAAAGAAAAAAAATTGGTGTCTAACTTGCAAGACTAGTCTTAGCGGTTCATGCAACCGGCCAGGTGCTGGGCTGAAAACTGGATACATCAGAGAAGATCAAAATCAGGTAAATCTGTCTTTGTGAAGCCTGAAGGACGTGTGACTCAAGGCCACATACAAGGTTATCCTGGAAGAAAGCTTGCTTCCTTCTCCTCTGACAAGAGCAGAAAAATAGAAGGATTGGTTTTCCCGCGGGACAACGCTCCACGCCACACAGCCAGGACGATCAAAGACCACCAGATCAAGACCCTGTCATGACCAGTCCAAACTCAAGACAGAAACACCATTAAAAACCTCTGGAATGTGATCAAGAGAAAGTCTTCAAACAAAGCAAAGCTGCTTTATGCACCAGGAGTGACATAATGGCATTAGGGGAATCAGGGGTATTCCACAAAATACGGATAGTTGAACCCTTAAAGTGTTGATTGGCATCATTGAGATTTTTATTTATTTTATTTAATACTTTTTTTCAACAAGGACACATTGAATTGATCAAAAGTGAGTAGAATGATTAGAATGATTTCTGAAGGGTCATGTGGACACTGAAGACTGGAGTAAAATTCAGCTTCGCATCAAAGGAAAAATAATAATTTTCTAATATATTAAAATCAGTTATTAAAATTAATAATATATTTATACTGATTAATTAAAATCATTAATTAAAAATTTAGTTGTTAATCATGTTTGGATGAGAGGAAGTGATCCTATAAGTGCCACTAAGTGACCTCTGTCTTACTCTCATTCCCATTCTTTTATATTACAGCCTGTTCAAACAAGTGTTATCTCACTTGGTTAAATTTTAACTCAACAAATTTCCTGTTTTTACAGTGGGAGGAGCCGTGTGTGTGTGTGTGTGTGTGTGTGTGTGTGTGTGTGTGTGTGTGTGTGTGTGTGTGTGTGTGTGTAACTATAAGAGATCCTGTCAGAACGTCACAGGACAGCACAGACAACAGCAAAACACAATCCACAATCCACAAAGAAGAGACCCTGCAAGGTAAATGTTCTAATTCTCACTGTCAATCAATATATTATTGACTTTAGAGCTTGTCACATTATCAGTAATATCACGTATTAGAGCAGATGGAAAAAGTTCAAAAAAAATGTTTTCAATAATTTAAAAAAATAAAAATAAATGCAGTAACATATAATATTATTTCAGATACTATTTTGATGTGATATTTTCAGATGGTTCCAGTGCTGATGTTCCTCATGGCAGCTCTTGTAGCTGCAGAGCCACTGATGGATCTCTCAGGCCCAGTAGAGTCTGATAGTGAGTCTGTCTCTGTGGTGCACTGTGATGCTTATACTGCGTGTCCTGATGGAACAACGTGTTGTCTGAGTCCTTATGGCATTTGGTTCTGCTGTCCGTTCTTAATGGTAAGTCAATCACAGTAAAATGTGTAACTTGTATATAGTATATAAAGTTTAGGTTTAACCTTTGTTTGTTCTGCCCACTCCTTCAGGGTCAGTGCTGTAGAGATGGAGTTCATTGCTGCCGTCATGGTTATCACTGCGATTCGACATCAACTCAGTGTTTGAGGGGATGGATGAGACTGTCTTCTTCTCCTCAGCCGGCCTCAAAAGCTATCCAGAAAACTCAGGTATGTCAGTACTCTGCCTATATGACTGCAAAGTAAAGCAACCTATGCAACCAGTAAAGCAACCCGTCATATTATGATGACCTACATACTTGAAAATCTTTACAGACCATGTCATATGACTTCATATCACCATTTCCCGCAGTTATAAAATATGGTTGAACATTTTCAAACTGTAAACAATCAACAGTGATCAATAAAAAGGCATAAGACTTTTGACACGAATTAAAGAAATATTTAGGGTTCAAAAAACATATGTTCTCAATTATCATAAATAGTCATTTAAATTTCTCTCTCTGTTAAAATAAACAATAGGGCAGTGAATTCTCTGTGGTTTCGGTCTTCAGTTCATTAAATGTTCTATTGTATTCATTTGAGCTGTAAAATTTTAAATGGTTCTTTTAGAGATTTTTCTAAGAAGGTGAGTTTCTGGTTAAGTGTTTTACTAACATAATTCCTGTGAATGGAAATAACCAGGATCTCGAAAGGCAGAGCCACACTGAGACTGTTCATTGTGAAGGAAACATCTACTGCCCAGCTGAGAAGTTCTGCTGCAAGACAGCATCTGGCCAGTGGGGGTGCTGCAGCGGTAAAACTAACTTCCTCTTGCTGTAATCTTAATCATTCCTAATCATCATGTAGATGTCGATGACTAATAGATTTATGCAATGTAAGATTTTGTGTTTGCTCATATTATAAGTTGTATTTCTATATTTTTTAGGGATGGTGTTGTAAGAACAAACTCCATTGAAGCTCTTGTCAACGACTGGCAAAGTGCAAGAGGCTTTCAAACTCCACTGTTACTAGTGAGGGAATAGATTAATCCTGTCCAAATTAAAATTGACAATACTCAAATTGATTTTTTTTATAATGTGTACTTTTACTCATTTATGAGTATTCTTTGTTCATTAATTAATTTGTGTTTATGCATATATCTTTTAAGGGAAACATGTATGCTTCACTTCAGTGCATTGACTTTATTAGAGTTTTGTTTACTGAGGTTTCCTCAGATACATTAGGAGGGAGGGGACAATTAATTCCCTCCAGTTTAGAGAGACTGTGAGCTTAATTGAGGAAGAATCCACGGGTTTATAATTCTGAGGTCACAGAGAAGCTTTAACAACTCGAAGATTCCACTGTCATTGTGAGGCTCTCGGTTATAAAGTGCCATGCATTTGACTGTGGTAGCTTATTCTTCTTCATGAGAAGTGAGTAAAGTACAGAAATTACTCACCAGGGTTCAATAATGCAGACACTGGCGCTCATGATTGAGTGTTTTCTTTCCAACTTCTCAGACCAGACAAATAAAACATGGGGTATATACACAGGATAACAAGGTGCTGCCAACAACAAGGAACAGGTGTGGATAATCAATAACCATGGTAACAAACAAGGGTAACTATGGAAACCGAGCAGTGAGCCAGGTGGCCAGGGAGGAGTTGGAGACCACCAAGGACCGCCACTGTTTGGTTATCAACATTCTTCAAAATATCTTCATTTGTGTTCAGCAGAAGAAAGAAATGAATGCTGGTTTGGAACAACTTGAGGGTGTATAAATCCACCAGACGGTGCTGTTTTAGTCACTAGAGGCATTTAATATTTTCCCAGAACTGTCAAGGGAAAGCCTCAATGGAAAAATAACACTTCAAAATAAAAGACAGAACATGGAACATACAAAACATGGGAAAAGTGAAATAAGCTTTTACCACACACGGTATTGACTAGATTAAGTAAAGGTAAATCAGGTCAATTAGTTACACCTCTACTTAAATGAACAACACCAGAATGAATGTAACAGAATACAAGAGACAATTCTTCAGGGGTCACTTGAAAATTAAAGCTAAGAAAAAAAAGAAATCATCACAAGTCATAAGATATCCCTGAGAATTTGGCAAATCACAGACCAAACATAATTCCATAAAAAGTACTCCAGTGCTTATCCAGAATATTATTGAAATAAATGTAAAAAAACAAAACAAAAACATTGCAGGAAAATCATCTTTCGTGTGTGTTTGTTTGTCTGATTGATTTATTTTTTATTTATTCAGTTTAAATTGATTAACATTGATGAATATCCTAGTATTCACCATTAGGCTAATTTCCAAGTCCTTTGTACAGATGTTAAAAGAACCATAAAACAATTAGCAAACATACATACAGACAAAACAGAGACCAAAATAAAGACCTTCTGGCAGCAGGCATTGGACATGAAAAAGTAAGCAGCAGACAAATAAATATTACTAATATTTTTAAAGGAATGCAGTAAAATTAATAAAAACATTCACATTACTTGTCAATGCTATTTTAGGGGAGGAGAACTCAAATACAAGGCATGAAAATGCAAAAAAGTGGTCACATGCCCTACAGAGGTCCATTTTGTGTCCTCTTTCAGTACATGTGCACGTCACGGCTCCATATTTTCTCCAATGAAAAGTGCCTTGTTCACAAATTTTCATCCAGATAATCACCTAGAAAACATTGGAGTCACCTTTGTTGATAAATAAATAGGTATTTTCAAAATCTCTACATTATATATTATTAAATGTATCATAGGACATTACTAAAAAACTGCATGTTGACTCGAGAAAACATTGTATAATGTAATCCCATATGGCCATACCAGGCATAAGTTGGAATACAAGTATTAGAAGAGTTAGAATTATCTTCATGCATTAGCATTTTTAGCCAGACAGTTATTCAGCTTTTAAAATTTGTTAAAATGTTGAAGTCCAGGATGCCGTGAGCCTGGAGAGACGGTCAACAGAGAATCAACAGTGCTCATAAACGGCTGTTATTCTCACTAGAAACAATTAGAAGCTTGGAACCGGAAACAGTAATCCTTACATCACGACCTAACATTTTATCTCATAACAGAGTTAAGGTGCAGTCACATTTAGTGTTCAGCCAATTTTCACAAGAGAATTTCATTCATTTCAACAGGAATCCACACAGTAAGGAATTTGATGTGAGGTAAAAAAACAAAAAACATCAGTATGGGTCCAAGTTGGTCACTCGAATTCACTGCATTGACAAACAAAAAGTGACTTCTGTGTGAACTGTGCTTCAGACTGTCAGAAACCAATCAGAGTCCACATCTCACACCACACAACGATCACTCTCTCCTGATTTCTAATCACCTTCACCTGTTCCCAATCAGCAACCAGCTCCATAAAAACACCCAGTTCACATTCAATCTTTGTCAAGTCTCCAACAGGAACAGACGCTTTACCACTGTTCCACGAAGTCTCTGATACAACCTGTCCTCGTCACGTCACGTAACGTATATTCACCTGAATTATACTAACCTCTGTGTCCTTGTTCTGATGTTCCTAGAAGCTTCAACTGTATCCGGGTCTCCTGAGTCCTTGTATTCCTCCTGAGTTCCACTCGCTCATGGCTGTATCTGAAAAATAAAAGACAAATCATCACCGAACTGTGTTTATCATTAGATAAACTGAAGAGGATCTGCTCACCTGGAATCCTTCTCGCGCAGTAATCTTCACCGAATTCACCTCTGAACTTTGAAAATTCTCACTTTTTGAACTTGATGCACTGATATAAAGCTTTATGTTGATTCACTTACCTCAGTCTCCGAGCCTGTATCCTGACACAGACATTACATCGCTACACTGTTGACAATGGACAATAGACCTTTTTGCCAACAAACTTTCACTGAAATTTCACAAATGTAACCACAACATTTCTCCGTTGCAACATAAAATGCAATCAATTAAATAAAATATTAATAAGGGACATTTGAGGTAATCAATGAGTCGGCAAAGTGAAAATCTGCAGCAGCTTCATTTTCTACCAGGCTTATTTTATCCTCTTTTTCTGTTTGTTTGTCCTGGCACTTGATTTTCAGGTTTTCATCCATGTTCGAACTTGTATTTCAGCGTACTGTGCAAAGGTCACGGCAAAAAACGGTTTTCTTAACGTGACAGTTGCGGAAATAAAAAAATTTCCTCATCCTTGTAAGGTCATGGGGATTTTTAATGTTTTGTCTTGAAACATCGCTGATTGTAATGTTGGTTGATGTGATTTTGCAAAGAAAGACATGTTCCTGGATCAACATCTAAACCTAACCATACCCATAATTTACCCCTAAAATCAGAAGAAAATGATAGGTGAATAAAACTGATGTAGAAGCACCTAACCTTGTTTACGCCTAAACTTGACTAACTCTAAAATCTGATTGATTCATTGGAATGCTGTTCCAGGAACAACACGGATGTTGATCCAGTAACTCGTTTTACTTGATGAAAACACTTTCATCTTGTATTGTTGCAGAACTGGACTTCACCAAGTGCAACATGTTCCTAAATCAAGATCTTTGTTGATCCTGAATCAACCAATCATATCTCAGAAACAAGTTTACATTTTCAATTTGTTTCAATTTGTCTGTTGTTGTACAATTATGGCTTTAGTTTTAATAAATAATTTTAAAAATAATGAAAATGCTTATTGATATTATCATGTCAAATTTTAAGCATGAAAAACATCACAAATAATTCTTTGCTCATTAGTACTGTATTGCAGAAGAGGGTTAAATGCGGTTGTGTAAAGATATTGAGTACTGTTTCTCATTTCATGTGGTATATGATATTTCACAATTGAGGTGCTCTTAAAGAAAAACGTTTATTTAGTTTAACCATACTTTTTGTTCAATTGAACTTTAACAAAACAAGCAAACGGTCAAACACAGAACTAAAATTATACATATTAAGAAAAAACAGAGGAGGTAGGCTAATCTTTTAGCCTAACTTAATTTAAATATGTAAAGGAATCACATATAGAAACAGTTTTAATTTCTTTCTTATTATATGAATGAAAATAGCCTTGATATAGGCCCATTTGAATCTTTTTTTAAAAAGGTTTGGTTTTACTGTATTTACATGTATAATATGAAATTTAGCAACAAAAATTAATAATAGCCTATATTATAATTTTCTTTTATTTAAGGGGATATTAGTAAAACCAAATAAAACATTTTCTAAACACAAAGAAAAATGGCATCATAGCCATGTATCTAAATTTCATGGTTAAATTTTAAATACAGTGGGAGGAGCCATGTATGTATGTATATATGTATAAGAGATCCTGTCAGAACATCACAGGACAGTACAGACAACAGCAAAACACAATCCACAAAGAAGAGACCCTGCAAGGTAAATGTTCTAATTCTCACTGTCAATCAATAATTTATTGACTAGACTTTGCCACATTATCAGTAATATCAAATGTTAGAACATTTTTTCAGCAATTTCTAAAAAACATACTAAATACAAACATATACTGTTTTGATGTGATATTTTCAGATGGTTCCAGTGCTGATGTTCCTCATGGCAGCTCTTGTAGCTGCAGAGCCACTGATGGATCTCTCAGGCCCAGTAGAGTCTGATAGTGAGTCTGTCTCTGTGGTGCACTGTGATGCTTATACTGCGTGTCCTGATGGAACAACGTGTTGTCTGAGTCCTTATGGCATTTGGTTCTGCTGTCCGTTCTTAATGGTAAGTCAATCACAGTAAAATGTGTAACTTGTATATAGTATATAAAGTTTAGGTTTAACCTTTGTTTGTTCTGCCCACTCCTTCAGGGTCAGTGCTGTAGAGATGGAGTTCATTGCTGCCGTCATGGTTATCACTGCGATTCGACATCAACTCAGTGTTTGAGGGGATGGATGAGACTGTCTTCTTCTCCTCAGCCGGCCTCCAAAGCTATCCAGAAAACTCAGGTATGTCAGTACTCTGCCTATATGACTGCAAAGTAAAGCAACCTATGCAACCAGTAAAGCAACCCGTCATATTACAATGACCTACATACTTGAAAATCTTACAGACCATGTCATATGAGTTCCAATCACGATTTCCGGCAGCTATAAAACATGGTTGAGTATTTTCAAGTTGCAAACAATAACTTTTGGGGAAAAAAAAGGGTTCAAAAAACAGGTAACACTTTCTATTTAGCCTGTTTTTATAAAGATATTCTTAATGAATTCATAATGCCTTATAAACAACCTTATAATATGATGTATTATCATACAATCAAAACAACAGTAATAATACTTACCTACTTATTAGATTTGGTAAAACCTTGTAATTTCAGTTATTATGAATAAAATATGATTTGTATTGTGTGTGTATTATTCCCTTGTACTTTGATTTTACCTTAAGGGAAATGTCTTATAACCACTTCACTTCATATCTCATGGTTGCTTAAAGGAAGACCCAACTTTTGTTAACTAAAGCAGACAAAAACCACTTATAAATATTACAACCTCATTATAAAGCTTTTTAGATGTTTAAAAGAAGACATTGTTTCTTTTCCACTTTACTTTCAGCAGTAAAAGACCACTCATAAAATGTAGTATATTGTGCAGATATTAAGTATGTAATGTCAAGATATGAGACTTGGAAAACTGTGGGATATATAATCCATCATAACTTCAGTGGATAAAATTATGTTCATTGCGTCCTCAAGCCATAATAAATCCACGAGGGTGTGCGGCCTTGAGGCTGTCGAGGGGTGGCTTAGGCTGAACAGTAAGTCTCCACGGGAGCCTGGAAGGGGCCAGCATCACATACCCCTTTTCAACCAAGGCAGTTTGAGTGCTGGCTCAGAGCCACAGCCTAGTTTAAAATCAGTTTGTAACGAGATCATAGTTCAGGGAAGAAGGAGGCAGGAAACAACAGTTCTTTCGGGCTTGAACAAACCATAACACAAACAACTTATGCCAAAATGTCAGTTTCGTCGAGTGTCCTCATAAGAATAGTATTACATTATTTAAATAAAGTCTTAAATTAACGTAGAGATTTGTGAGAAAATGGGACGCGTGTCAGATCGCATCTCTGTCAGCAGCGGCTGGTCTTAAAATGTGACTAATGTTAATCAAAGAACAAACGTAAGAGAGTAAATTACTCACTCAGACCCGGAGCCAGGAAGATTATTATACCGGTAGCCTAATAATCATGAATGCACTCCGCTATCTTTTAACACATCTCCGGCGAGCGGCTTCTTCACGCAAAAGAAAAACTCTTCATGAAGTGCAGTGAAAATCAGCGATCTATGGCGTTTCCTGATGGATCTTGTTTTTTCGTTAACTTCATTTTATACGTGCAACTCACGTAGCCTATAAGGACACTGACAACGCGCTGACAGACAGGACCGAGCAGGTAATATTTAATACGAAACAAATTCTCAACTTTCAAATTTGGTCAGTCAAAGAAAATGAAACAATAAATAGGCCTATTGTGGCTCTAATGTGTCGTGAGAGATTGCCTCAGTTAAAGCCAAGTTCAAATCCACCGACGTTAATCTCCCAGACAGCAAAATGTATTTGGGCCAGATTTGGGCCAGGTCTTCATTAGCATTTGGCGCAGATCCGCTAAACGGACCTGGGCCGGGCTCATTCTTTCCAACGGCCCAATACCGGAACAGGTTGGAATTACGGATCAGAGACAGATCTGGGCCAGCACTGGCCCAGTACAGTTATTAATGCCATGACATGTGGTGCAGATCTGGCCCAGATCCGTGACTCATATTTTACATCTGGGGCTCATCTGGCCCTGGTCTGTGATTCATATTTAGGCTATCAGACAATTAAGGCACAAACACCCAGACAATTTGTAATTTTCAAAAAACTTTTTTTATTTTAATCACATTTATTGCTCATTAGTTGGGTGTGACCGGGCACGGTGGCCACCCCCACGGTCGCATGCCAGATTAAACCACCTGATGTTATACTGGTTTATCTCGGTGTCTGTGGCTTTGCCAGACATGCGATTCTTCCTCACTGCTCCTGTAAGACGTACAAAAGCTAGCAGCGGTCACCGCTGGTAACGTTAGTGGGTAGGCTAACGTTATACGATTTTGCAGATAACACACAATGGACACGATATTCAGCAATTTTGGAGAATAATAAGCAAATACCACCCATTCAGCCTTAAAGCATATGTTCACATTAGTTGTGGATGTTTAAAATAACCTATACTACCAGCTAACCGCCTGCTACTACCCAGCTTATCTGACACGTCTCAGGTTGTAAGAATGTCAGTGTAAACGTTTGTAAACTTTTATTTTTAATATAATCATGTAACAGACTAATATGACATCAACACCAGTTTACTTTTATAATGTACTTACTAAATTATACGTGTATAATGCACTTACCAATTAGCAGAGACGGTGCAGCCTGCACTCTTCCACTCTTGTCAGCGGGTTTATGTGGGCTGGCGCCCGCGCGTCCGGTCTGCGCAGCTCGGGTCCACAACCGGCAGGCGGACTCAATTCAGTTGTGGCGCGTATGGTCTGCGCAGCTCGCACGGATCCGGTCCAAACCCGCCAGGCGGACTCAATTCAGTCGTGGCGCGTATGGTCTGCCCCGGATCGGCGCCGCACCCGCCGGACGGACTGTCACAGTCGAAGCTACTGACAAGTCTGGCGCAGAGTTGGTGCAGATCTGCATATTGAGTGCGACTGCTGCGCGAATCTACTGATTCGAAAACGGACCTGGCACAGATGTAAATGCTGTCTGGGCTACTAACTCTCCTGACTGCTTTGTCGGACAAAATATGGTGGATTTTGATTTGTCAGATCGCATCAAACTCCATGCAAAGGACGAATTGACGCTAATTTAAAAGTGAAGTGCACACTGCTGCACCACTTTTTTATAAGCGATGTAAAAAAAAAAAGTTTCGTTTTCAAATTAGCGCCAATTCAGCGCACAGTAACAAAACAGTGTTGCTCCGCACGACCACCATTATGCATGCCCGTGCAAACGCGCGCATTTCACGTTTGCCTTTAAATTAGTGATTTAAAAGCCCATTTCACTCACTGGAACGGACTCGAGAATTTCCCTCTTACAAAAGAACTGGAAACAAAACACTCTTGACTATGAAACTGAAACAGAACAACTGGTCAAATGTGACGTTAACAGAACAAAACACAGCGCTTAAATACAAAGGACATACAAAGGAACTAATGAAAATTAACTACACACCTGAACTGAAACTCAAATCAATCTGTAACTATGGTGACAAACAGGCAGGGAAACCGAGAGAACAGAACTAATTGACATACTATAATCAAATGACAAACTAAAACAGTAGGAAAACTAATACAGATATACAAACATGAATAAAAACAAACTCAAAACGTGCCAACATCCATATAATGCATTATAAATACAGGCTTTTTAGAAAGTGCTACCAAAAAACAAAACAAAAAAAAAACACACAAAAAATCTCTCGTTTGTAAAAAAAAAAAAAAAAAAAAAAATGTAAGAAGGTGAGTTTCTGGTTGTGTGTTTACTAACATAATTCCTGTGAATGGAAATAACCAGGATCTCGAATGGCAGACCCAGACTGAGACTGTTCATTGTGAAGGAAACATCTACTGCCCAGCTGAGAAGTTCTGCTGCAAGACAGCATCTGGCCAGTGGGGGTGCTGCAGCGGTAAAACTAACTTCCTCTTGCTGTATTATTAATCATGCCAGAGCCCGTCTAACGGAGAGCCTTGGCACTTCCTATAAGCCCCATTGTACATCATCTTGGTTGCAGTTACATTAGAATTCCACTGCAGGTGATCGCAGGCGAGTGCAGAATGAATGGGAGTCTATGGAGCTAGACGGCTTAATGTATCCCTTTCTCCTGCTTGTCGTTGAATCAACATAGATTTTATTGTTGATTCCGCAAGTTCAAAATAGATTATAGTCCAAAAGTCTTATGTCCAAGAGTACTTATGTCCTTTCGATTTCTTGTTGGCCGGAACACGCTAGCATTCTGCTATTATGTGACGTCATCACATTTTTGAACGGATTTTTAGAACAGATGAGTGAACTTAAAAATGCAATTTTCGGCTGAGTGTATTATCTTTTGAATGCAACTTACAAATTACTTGTCAAAAAATTACATCCTGAGAAAAGTGGATTTCTGGGGGTGAAACCCCATAGACTCCCATTCATTCTGCACTCGCCTGCGAGCGCCCCCGCATGGACAGAGACGTGTTACTGCAGCCAGTCGAGAAACCGGAAGTAACCAGACAGTGCCAATTCTCTTCTATACGCTTATTTCACGCAGCCGTTATTTTGAAATCGAAAGCAAGGCTCCGGTGGGAAGAACCCCGGAAGTAAAGAAAAACAACAATGCCTTGCACTACCAACCTGAAGCTGCCGCCGCGATTTACACTATTGGATGTTAATATCCACTATGTGATATGTATATAGTTCGTTCCTGCTTCTACTTTTACTTTCTGGAAGAAAAAAAATAATTATAAATGAATTTCTCTGTATATAGTCTAAAGTATGTAAGAAATGTGTGTAAATTTTTAGAATAACTAATTTCTACATTAAACACAACAATACGCAATCGCATTCGCGGCTCTCCTATGATTAAAGGCGACACTTCCGGTTTTCTTCCCACCAGAGCCTCGCTTTCGATTTCAAAATAACGGCTGCGTGAAATAAGGGTATAGACATTCTCTGATCATGCCTAATCATCGAGCCAAAATAAATGTTGATGAATTATAGATTTAATATAACATATATAATAAAAACTCATGCAATGTAAAGTTTTGTGTCTGCTCATATTAAAAGTTGTATTTCTATCTTTTTAGGGTTGGTGTTGTAGAGTAGCCTACAAACCCCCGTGAACCTCTTCTCAAAGACAAAGGCAAAGTGCAAGAGGCTTTCATACTTCACTGTTACTCATCTCGAGGGAAAAGATTAATCTTACATCCAAGCTTAATTAATCTTTTTATTAATTCCAAATAAAAATTGATTGAATTGCAATAAAATTGCATTGCACTTTTAATAAAAGATTTTGTTTTTGAGAAAGTGTTTTTATTTTAATCATCCATCCATTACTGGTATTTTGTCTATGAGTCAATAAGTGTTTATGAATTCATCTTTTAAAGACCCCCCTGTGGTGAAAATCACATTTTTAAATTTTGGTTATATGTCTTTCATATGCTTTAAGACAAACCTGTAAATTATGACAGAATTTTAATTTTTGGGTGAACTATCCCTTTAAAAATAGACTATTAATACGACACCTCTTACATTGTCATAACTTTAAGCGAGTTCATTATACGAGCAAGTTCGTTACAAAAAAAAGGTGATATAGCCAATCGACATATTTGAATACAGAATTTACCGTTCAGGATGCTGATGATGAGTGATCCCCACGTGTCACTACATTGCTCCGCCTGCATAACGCGTTTCTATAGCAACATCTAACGAAAGACCTGTAAGGTGAGAACCAAGAACTAGCAGAAAATGTCGGCAATGAACAGAAAAATAATTCAAAACCTCGCTGAAACTTTATGCAAGCAAGTCAAACATTGTAGGTATCTATGTTTTTTTTTCTTCTAATATGCCAGTCAATAATATAATTATAATAAAACGTTTGCTAGCAGCTGTTAGTTCATCACCCGGATATGTCCTGCTTTATAAAGTTAACTTAGTTTCAATAAATACCGTGTTTAGTGACTTGACAGTAGTATTGTGATTGTGCTGTAGTTAATAAAGCAGAGTCGGGGTGTCTGATAAGGCTGTTCCACGGTCTGGTGGGGGAGCAGGCAGAGAGAAGAGCGGCTCACGGGCTCGACCGGGTCCGCTTCAGAAATATCCTGCACAACACATTCGGGATGACCGAAGATGTGATGATGGATAGAGGTACGTGTCTGATTTGGATGAGGACGATCTTCTCTGCTGCATACTGTATATTATATAACTGTATATTATATTATATAGTGGTGTGTGAGAGTATAATATAAAAAATGCATGTAGAGTACCGGTGTTGTGCCGAATTCTGACCCCCGCCAAATTATTACCCCTAGTAGGCCTATGGTAGGTTTAGGATTAGTTGTGGGGGATGGGTTAGGATTAGGCAATCAGATACTGATTTCAACGAGGTGGGTAATAATTTGGCAGGGAGTTGAAATTCGGCACAACACCTGATAAAAGTTTGGAAACATTATTTTTTAATGTCTTTGAAAGAAGTCTCTTATGCTAATCAAGCCTGCATTTATTTGATGAAAAACAATAATATTGTGAAATATTATTACAGTTTAAAATAATTTCTGTGAAGCAAAGCTGAATTTAAATTACGCAGTTTTCAGTGTCACATGATCCTTCAGAATCATTCTAAAATCCTGATTTATAATCTTCATCATGTTGAAAAGAGTTGTGCGGCTTGATATATATTTTTTATAACCTATGATATTTTTTCAGGATTCTTTGATGAATAAAAAGTAAAAAAGAAACAAGAACAGCATTTATTTAAAATATAAATCTTTTGTAAAAGGTTTGGGGTCAGTAATATTTTTTCTTTCTTTTTTTGAGAATTAATACTTTTATTCAGCAAGGATGTCTTAAATGATAGTTGTGTTATAACGATTTATAGAAGAATGAATCCTGAAAAAAAGTATAACAGGTTTCAAAAATATTAATAAGCCCTAAACTGTTTCCAACATTGATAATAACCGAGTATTAAATCAGCATATTAGAATGATTTCTGAAGGATCATGTGACACTGAAGACTGGAGTAATGATGAATAATCAGCTTTGCACCACATAAATAAATAATATTTTAAAGTATACTAAAATAAAAAAACATTTAAAACATTTTTCTGTATTTTTAATCAAATAAATGATGAGCATAAGAGACTTCTTTCAAAAACATTAAATAGTTTCCAAACTTTAGACCGGTACTGTACATAATTATTTGTAGTTTAACAAATATATGGACATTAGTACCTGTCAATAATAACAAACCCTTGTAATATTTTCTTATTCATGAAGTAGGCTACTACTAATATAAAAATGTGTACTACTATATTAACCCCATGTGTGTTCAGTTTTTCGTGTCTTTGACAAGGACAATGACACCTACGTAACTGTCAAAGAGTGGGTGGAAGGTCTGTCTGTCTTTTTACGAGGCACGCTGGATGAAAAAATAAAATGTGAGTTTTTTATATTTTATATATATGTACATAAAGTTCATGTTATAAAATATATACATTCTGTAAATAAAATATTCCATATATAATGCCTAGTCTGCTTTGACGTATACGACCTGAATGGGGACGGATTCATCTCACGGGAGGAGATGTTTCAAATGCTGAAAGACAGCCTCATCAGGCAACCCACCGAAGAGGACCCCGACGAGGGGATTAAGGATGTTGTGGAAATTGCCTTGAAAAAAATGGTACTACTATGTGTCAGACTTGGATAATGTATATGGAATATTTTACCATTGTTAAGTATAAAATATATGTACCTTTATTTTTTCAGGATTATGACCATGATGGAAGAGTTTCGTATTCTGATTTTGAGAAGACAGTCGTAGATGAAAACCTTTTACTAGAAGCTTTTGGCAACTGCCTCCCAGATATGAAGGTAGAAATCACAAGCAACTATTTGTGCATGTAAAATGGATTGTAATTTTAAAAAGGCTCTTAAATGTTTGTTGTTTTTTTTGCAGAGAATACTGTTATTTGAGCAACGTGCATTCCAGGAACCACAGGAACACTAAAAAGAACCACTGAATTTTGTATATAAAGAAAAGGTTTGTCAAAAAAACATTTGTGGCTGTAAAATATTGTTCAATGTAAGACCACAGTTGTCTTATTAAATTCTTCTTCGTGGCTTTGCAGTTGTGGTCTTTACTGGTACAGGTTTGACCTCTGGAACAGATGAGACCTAAAAAAAAAAAGAAAGAATATGTATCAGCAATATACCATCATGAAAAATTGCACACAAACATAATGTACTTAAAGGCGTCCTGTTATGCCTTTTTACATTTCCAACTTTGTTTAGTGTGTAATGTTGCTGTTGGAGCATGAAAAGTTCTGCAAAGTTACGAAGCACAAAGTCCCTCCAAAGTGAGTTATTCTCTGACCAATCAGAGCTCACTGTGTTTTTCAGAAGGAGGGGCTTCATAGAGACAGAAACTAAACAGAGCGTTACTGACAGACTGCGAAGCGAGGAGCTACAACAATGTTGCTGAAAAATGTTTTTTGAACATTTAAGCATGAAACCCTATTCTAGCAGACCCCAAAAACAAAATCAAGAAATGATTTGTAAAAGGGCATAATAGATCCTATTTAAATAATATTTACAGCAGGAATAAAACAGACAAACTAACCTTAGTCATAGTTTGACGGATCAAATTGGCGGTGACATTTAATGAATGATCCTCCATGTCCACCTTGGGCAGCTCTGGTAATTTAGGGCCAATTAGAGTCTCAGTTTCATTCAAAAAGAACACGGTTTCCTCCAATTTTCTTTTTCTACTTTCTAAATATGTAGTCCTTGGCATAAATCTTACAGGTGGTGAAAGGTCTTCCTGCCTTTTACTCAAATCTCTCTCTTTAACACTTGAAGATGAGGAGGATGCACTCTGCTTTGCAGTTTCTGGGACAGGAGGGATGGAATTATGTAGAGAGCCCATCTTATCCTCTGTAGGCAATGTTGTTTTGGTGGTCCACTGAAATTGAAATGGCTGTGTAAAATTGGGAAGTCTATAAGAAACATCCACCATTGGGGGCAAAGGCTGCTCAGGAAAGCCCAAGTAGTCAGACTTTACATTCTCCCTTCTCACGCTTGCAAATTCTTTCTGGATCTCAGGAGCTGCAGCTTCTCGTGTGTCCGTGCTTGATGACTCTGTGCTTACTTCCGATTGCTGATCATATTGTTTTGCTGAAAAAAACATAACATAAGTTAGATAGATTTTCTACAGATGCAACCTATTAAGAGACACGATTAAAAGTACCCGTGTTTTGGCTTGCTCTGTTAACATATCTCCTCCTGTCCTGTAACTTCTGCCTCGTCTCTTCCACAGTTTCGTACTCCGGGGCATAGCAGACATGCAGCTGACCCCCAAAGAAGCTCTTTTCATCAGTACGCCGTTTAGCTATCCTGCAAATTTACACATTGTGACATACTGCATGCATGTTGTTTCGGGATACAAGTGCTTTTTGAGTTATGCATATAAAAAAAACTGAATGAAAAGCCTGATTTGATTGTGTTATTATAGGCAATAAATAAAAATAAATATAATAAAATGTAAATAAAACGATTCATAAAAGAAACAACTACATTAGTAAAAATTTCAGTATTAAATTCTCTTTATAACAATCAGCTTAAAGTGTCATGACCTTGTGTAAAATAGTAAAGTTTAAATTGTTTGTTAACTAAGGAAGCTCGTTCCTGCCACAGAATAAAAAATAAAAAAAGGTCATTGCGATCTCAAAATCTGCGTTTTTTTACCTCAGAATTGTGTGATATAAACTCACAATACTGAGAAAAAAGTCTGAATTGGACTTTATAACTCACAATTGCGAGTTTATATCTCACAAGTCTGTAAAAAGTAGTAGAATTGCAAGATATGAACTCACAACTGGAAGAAAAAAAAGTCAGAATTGGGAAATATAAACTCGCAATTGTAAAAGAAAAGCCAGAATTGCAAGTTCTCTCATAATTCTGACTATTTTTCCTTGCAATTACTTTTTATTTTTTATTTGGAGGCGGAAACAAGCATTGTTCTATAGTTCTATAACCCTGTTCATTTTGTTACAAAAGATTTTATTTAAAATAAATGCTGTTCTTTTGAACATTCTATTCATCAATGAATCAAGAACATTTTTATCAGTTTCCACAATATTAAGAAATGTTTCTATAGCAGCAAATCAGCATATTAGAATGATTTCTGAAGGATCATGTGACACTGAAGACTGGAGTAATGATGCTGAAAATTCAGGTTTGCACCACAGGAATAAATTACATTTTAAAAAATTAATATAGAAAACAGTTATTTTAAATTGTAGTAATATTTCACAATATTACTGTTGTTACTGTATTTTTGATCAAATAAATGCATCCTTGCCTTGGTAATCATGCATATGTATAGATGTATATGTATGTACAGAATTAGTAAAATCACCTATATCGTGGAATGACCCAGGTGAACTAAAAGTGAATGTTCCTCTGTGTCACTCAAGCACAAGCTGACTTTGAACATGTTTTAGTCTGTGCTTACCTTGCACTTGTCAGCTTCTGGAATTGAAATAAATAGACTTCAGTGAACTGCTCTGCTGGGTATTCATCAAGTGCCCTGTACTCCTCGACCACTCCATACAGAGCAAAGAGCTGCACCAGCTCTGCCATCACTCCAATAGCGGGCACTCCTTGAACTAGCAGGAACCGAGACTCCAAGTTGATGGTGTACACCTGAAACCAGCGATTCAGCCATGGAAATAGACTTATTATTTTCCCAGGCTGTGACTCGAAACCTAGTGAGATGACTCTGGGTGTCACTCTGATTGCTGCATTTTACGATAAGCTAAAATACAGTGCTAACTAAAACAATTTATAAAACAAACATACCTTAACAGCTCTTTGGCGTCTTCCCTCTCTGTATTTTGCTCGTGTTTGGGCAACATTTTGCTGCTCGTGGTGTTGATAGACTTTTTGTGTGTCCCACACAGAAGGATTAGCGACTGAATTGTCCATTGGTGTGGTGAAGTCAGACTCAGCGCCCGAAGAAAACAACAAGTCACATGTTTTCAAAATACAAGTCTCAATTTTTAAACAATCCTTTCATTTGCATTAATTCATCAGTACATTTATAATGATTAATTTAATAAATGTGATGCATTCAAAAAATTTAATCGAATTGTAGATTTAAATATAGGCTTGATTTAAAAAAAATAAAATTCAATGAACTTTTTCATTTATTTATCGGTTTTTCTTATTTATTTTTGTCAGTTTTAATACAATAAAAATATATTTGACTTTTGAGCCACCTTCTGCATTATTATACATTTATACTGTTAAAAATGAATTTCTCAAAGACCACAGAACCATTTAAGCGAACTTTTTAAAAAATGGTTAAAACGAACCCATTTTAATCTACTTCATTTCTTATTTTATTTCATTTAAAGTATAAGCGTTAATTTACATTTAGCAAATGAATGAATATCTAACACGAGTTCTAGGCTACTTAAAGGGACAATGTGCCGTTTTTCCAATAGTATCCAGCTGCAGACCCGCAGCACCACCAGTTTCAGAACCCCAGCGCCAGAACCGGAAGTAAGGGGCGGAGCTTACGTTCTAACACCAGCTCCAGGACCGGAAGTGAGGGGCGGAGCTTACGTTCTAAACCGAGTAACGCCACCTAACGTTTTGGAGCGTAATTTGCTTAGACACGAAACGTCATTATTACACGCGAAATGTCATACTTTATACTTGTATTTATACTAAATATGATACATTAAGGTATAGTACAATAAGCATTTAAAACATTGATTTTGTGTAATATAATTCTATATAGTTATCCGTTTTATTGTATTATGAGAGTTACTTCCTGATCGTGAAAATAATGCTTGAAACTTATGGTCATTTTATATAAAATATACTTTATTTCACAAGAACATGTGCAGCATGCATTTTTCTTTATGTAAAATAATGTCAAAAATCTAAAAAGAGAGAGAAAATCCGGCATTGTTTTAAAAGAAACCATAAAAATGTACCGTACTTCAAATAA
This sequence comes from Siphateles boraxobius, assembly GCF_051911475.1. NCBI lineage: Eukaryota > Metazoa > Chordata > Actinopteri > Cypriniformes > Leuciscidae > Siphateles > Siphateles boraxobius. The sequence goes on from NW_027508975.1 coordinate 4,093,164, forward strand.
TAGCCGAGTCCCAAATAGACGATTGTCTCTTTACACGCCTGGTGTGGCTGCAGGTCTGGGTAAATATAAGTCCGGTCTCAAATAGAGGTCGGGTCTGTTTTTTAGTTTCAGGTTGTATTAAATCTTCTAAAACCCGTCAGATCGTCCGCTTTTTGGCGGAATAGAATGACTGCTGCGCATGACAGGGCGCTTAACGAGCAGAGAGAGAGAGAGCCCCGGCCGCGCCCGCGCACTCTCACGTCTTCAAACAACACGAGCACTGTCTTGCTCTTTATTTGTCACATACCAGTTATAGTTCATACAACGAGCAGTGACTCACTGTGTAATAAAAACATACCCTAAATATTATTTAAAAGGTGCAACAATTTTTAATATTTGTAAATACTTGCAAAAATAACCATGCTTGTGTCATTGTAAATAATTCCGCCCCTCCCTCACTTCCGGTTCTGGCGCTGGGGTTCTGGCACTGGGGTTCTGAAACTGGTGGTGCTGCGGGTCTGCAGCTGGATATATCTCCGTTTTTTAGGTATTTTATTATCTAAAATCAACATTTTTATTCATAAATATGTCCTCAATGGTGTACAAATAATTATTTCTGCCAATTATCTGACTTATCCTCGTAAACGAAGAATTTATTATCTTTATATACATGTGACGGGTAGGTTGGTAGGTTCCCGGAGGCTTCCATGTCGTTCCGCCATCTTGAAAAACTATAATAGCAGAGAGGGTCAAAAAGTACTAGGCCAGGGGTAGGCAGGTTCGGTCCTAGAGAGCCACTGGGTGCTTCTCATTTCTTATTTGTGCATCCTCGTTTCCTTTCCTAGCGCCTCAGCTCCTCCCCCTGTAGGTTGTGAGGGAAGGACGCAAGGAAAGAAAATGAGGATGGAGGAATCGAATGAAAGCTTTATTTATAGATTGGAATACTTGATCATTCGAGCGTCACTTCACAGCGTCATCAGCAGCGCTCAAAGCATCTGCCCTTATGTTGTTGAAGTTTGTTTATTTAAGAAATTCATAATGAATAATAATAAAGCAAGATACCCTGTTGAAATATGTGAGATGTGTGGTTTATATAAACTGCATAGGTAAATATAATTTAAAAAGATTGTGACCGATGTGAAGGGGGAGGAGAATATATACGTGCGTCACGTTTAGTCAATGGAACAGTTCCGCATAGAATACACCTGTGTATCCTTGCTCATGACTCCTCTGAAAGCCTCCTCACTCCTCGTTCCTCGACTCCTCGCGGTGCAATTAGAGAATTGAGATGTCCTTCAAGATGGCTGTGCTTGATTGGTTTCCGGGTCATAGGATGGAGGACAGAGGAGCGAGGAGACGAGGAGGGATATTGAGAAGCACCCACTGTCCTGTAGAATTTAGTTCCAACCCTAATCAATCACACCTGAACAAGCTTATCAATGTCTTCAGGAATACTAAGGCTATGCAGGTGAGGTTTTTTCAGTGTTGGAGCCAAACTCTGCAGGACAGCGGCTCTCTAGGACCGAACTTGCCTACCCCTGTACTAGGCCAACGCGTTTTCGTTCAGAGCCAGCGTCACGTAACTGAAAGCAGCAGAAACTGATGAGCAGAGCAGTGAGAGGCACTTTTCACTGCCCCGGCAAGTTTAAAAGGCTGCATTGCACTGTTATTATTCATACTGTAACATCCGTTTGTTCGTTGTGTCAAGTCGCAGTTTGTTTGAAATAACAAACCTGTTCACCCGAAGGAAAACTCGACCAAGTGATGAAATCCTGTCATAGCTTTTTGGTACAGCTACCGTAGATGCAACACGCATTTGAAAAAGCGAGGCGCTGGAGACAATTCATTTGAATGAAAAATACAATTCCACCACTAGATGGGAGAAGTACCTACACAATGTCCCTTAAACGATTAAACCTAAAACAATTCACAGGGGGCCTTTCGTGCATTTGTATAAATATGCCTACAGTATGTTTCACAAGATAATGAATAATAGCCTATCCAACTTGAGTTCTACTTAAACGATTAAACCTAAAACAATTCACAGGGGTCATTTCGTGCATTTGTATAAATAGGCCTACTGTACAGTATAATTTCATAAGATGTATCAGATTCTTGACAGAAACATTAAAGTAACACTATGTTGTTTTTCAGCCTTCATAATATATTTCCAAGACCCTTGAGATGGTACATCGACTTACAATAGGTTAAATGACACGTCTTGCCATAGCCTGACGTGGTCTGTATCGCTTTTACTGGCACTATGTAACTTCGGGTTTCGGGTAGTAACCGGAGCACAAAAAGAACTACAAAATTCAACTGCTTTACGGCATACATAGTTTTTCTTCGCTTGTGATGTCTTTCATAAAATCATGCATCATACTCTACCTTGTCTGTGGCGTGTGGCCATTGTTGATTCCAAAGCCGGTGCTGGATAAACGGCGAGCGTGCGCGTGCGACAATAGGCTGCGGTAGGCTAAATTATTTACGACAGTGGTAATGGACAATTGTAGGGCGCCCAACCTGTAGGGTGACCGCAGAGGAAAAGTTCCTTGGTGTTGCTTTAAGTTTCCTCTTTTCGTAACCTTCTCATAATTTAGTCATCACATTTAGGCTACATGTGCATCCTTCCTGAATCAAATGGTGAGAAAAATGTCTGTGGACGTTGTCTACTCGGATGTCGTATTTGTGAAAAGAAACGAGGTTGGCACTAACGATCCTGATAAGAGTCAATTAGGTGAGTTTTTAGTAGGAGTTGTTTTTGTATTTTTCTTACTTCTCTTTCTGCATGCATTTTTGTAATGCTTCTCCTGTCGAAGAGAGATGACAAACAAATGTTTGCAGTAAAATTAAGATATTAAAATATTTAAGATATTAAGCTATTTGAGTTTAGAGACTCATCAGGCTAAATATAAATAACGTGAATCAAACATACCTCAAATAACATGACATAAAACTGGGAAGTTCATAGCAGGATGTTAATGTTCTTATGAAATCATAGCATCAGTAGGCTACAATGAAAAAAAAACATTGACCAATAGCCACTAGTTCAAACTGTTTTATTTGTATAGCCTATATTCTTGAGTAATTTGTATAAAGTAATTTGTCATTTGGTATAATAAAACACTCTCTGATATCAATTCTTGTTGGTGATTTCTTCTCAAGCTTTGAAAACAACCAAACCTAAAGAGATAGTTCACCACAACATTCAAATTTTGTCATCTTTTACTCACCGTCAAGTTGTTCCAAACCTGTATTAGTTTCGTTTTTCTGTTGGACACAAAAGATGATATTTTGAAGAATGTCGGTAACCTGACAGTTGATGGACCCCATTGACTTCCTTTGCATTTTTTCCCCTATAATAGAAGTCAATGGCTACCATCAACTGTCAGGTTACCAACATTCTTCAAAATATCATCTTTTGTGTTCAACAGAAGAAAGAAACTCACACCGGTTTAGAACGACATGTGTGAGTAAATGAAGACACAATTTTCATTTTTGGGTGAACTATCCCTTTAAGGTTTTAATCAAATATGCTTGATTAAAACCTTAAATTGTGATTTAGCATATTACAAACACTCTCTGATGTCAATTCTTGTTGGTGATTCTTCTCAAGCTTCGCAAAAGACCAAACCGTGTGGTGACTTTGTTCGACTGTTACTAACGGCTCTGTGTGTTCTCTTCACGGGTGGACTGATCGCACTCAGCTTCCAATGTACGTGTCCTACTTCACACTATTTTAAAATAAATCGCAATTTTGGAATTGATTGATTTTATACTTGGCACAAATTTTGGATCCAAATGAGTAACATTTTAATACACAATACTATGGAAGCCAATTTTTCCATGCAATTGCGAGCTTAAGCCAGAACTTTGCGTTCCCTTGCAAAACTTTTGGGTACTTTGCAAGTGAACGCTAAGTTTTGGGTCATTCTTCAATTGGGGTGGCAAATGAGAGGCAGAAATTGTAAAAATGCTTGTTTGTTTTCTTTTAATAAAATGTATTGCTATGCATTTAAAATTAGTTTAATATTCTATATCAATTAAAATTGAAGCTTAATAACATTTAGACTTTTAAATAATTTGAATCAAACACTAGTGAAACAACCACTTATGTCTATGGTGTTACCAATATTTTAAGTAACATTTTGATTAATTCTAAATAAACAGGCATATGCAACTTTAGGTAATAATTAATAAATAAATAAATTACTTTAAGGACTCAGTTTCATTGATAATTTAAATATAATTTTTTGAAATAAATGTTTAATTGTTCATCTTCCCCTATTTTTGCCAAAGAAAAGTTTTTTTTTTTATTTTTTAAATTGTATATACATAAAAAAGGCAGGAAAAATGGTCTGTGCTACATTTATAGTCTTTCTTCTAAAATATTAAAACCATTTTACAGTCTAAAAACATTAAATTATAAGATTAAATGGCTCTGTAGGAAAGAAATGTCGGATACGTTTTGAAGTAACACCACAGACGTAATATAACACCACAGACATATTGCATAAAAGGTTTAACAATTAAAAGTTTATTGAGCAAAATAATGAAATTAATCATGAGTAGGATTACAAGTAATTATATGATTACGGATGTCCTGTGTGTTGTATTAAAAATACAACATTATTGGTATATTGTCTGTGGAGTTACTATAGAGTCTGTGGTGTTACCAGGAAAGACAGTAACACCACAGACAGTAACACCACAGACAAATTAGCCTAAATCCAGACTTTTCTAAAATGGAGGCTGCCATCATGATGATTTCAAGATCAGAGGACATTCTAGAAATATTAATAAGTATGCATTTATCAAATTTTTGATTAAAATATGTAAAATCTGCAAGTTATCAACATAACACCACAGACACTAACAAAGTGCGACACATGAAATTGTCAGGAATTTAGCTAACTTTAAGAAAATGAATAAGAAAGAATATACTCACCATGCACCCCTCAGATCAACCAGCACCTGCAATGACCTTTACACACAGGAAGTAGTCCAAACAGATTTCCCCCTTTTCTTAAAGGGGCGACATCCATTGATGTAACACCACAGACATGAATTTGGGGAACACTACTTTTTTCGTGAATATTGCAAAATATGTATTTTTTAAAACAATTTAATAAAATTGTACATGTTAAATAAAAACTATATTTATAATATAACCATTTTTTTTTTGTTAAAAATGTTATATTGTTGTAATTAAATTCCATGATATCTCTCTGAGATAGGGTGGGAACATACATATTTTGTTATAAATGCAATCTCTCAAACTCAATTAAATATGTATTTTAAAACTAAAAATTATTTATTAATAGTGCACAAATTGTGTTTATCCTACAGAATACAAAAATGAAAACATTTTATAATTTATTGGTATTTAAAGTTCATTTCAACTGTTGTAAAGTAGAGGGACACCACTTGCCACCACAAATGAAGAATGACCCTTTTACGGAGCCCCTAAAGGGACATGGTGGTGTAAAAAAAAAAAAAAAAAAAATAGCCTAAGATGGGAGGAAAAAATATATTTAAAAATTGTGCGTTCTTTTGCGAGAGAATGCAAAGTTTCTTAGGGGAACGCGAGTCAGAAACCAAAGGCATATAGACATTATTTTTCCTCCCATCTCATATTTTTTTTCCATCACCATGTCCCTTTAGTGGCTCCGTAAAGTTTTTCGGGGAACACAAAAGCTTTGAAATATATTTTCCCACCACCATGTCCCTTTAGGTGCTCCCTAGTAGGCTACACATCTCGCAATTGTTTAGAATTGTATAGAAACTTCTATGCAATTTTTATGAAAGGTATCTAACTATAACTTTTTGTTTAGATGTGTATACAGAGAAAAAGCTTAAAGATCTTCAGCAGCTTCACTCTGCACTGAATGAAAACTTCACAGGTAAATACTCGTATTACAGTGAGAGTTTAAAACTGTCCAATAAACAAAGTCATGTATTTTATCTTTAATGAACACACACCACAGCTAATAGGGAACGTTCTCAGAACTTTAGTCAACTTTACTTAGAGAGAACTTTGTGGTTCTCTCAAAGTTATGAACAAATGCTTTTCCAGTAGCTAACGTTAGTAAAACATTCATTCAAATTTATCTGGCCTTTAATAATATTCTCACAAAGTTTGCACAAAAACTTTTATACATCGTTCATGGAACGTTTTTACCTGAAACATTTGGTTGGATGTTCGCCTAATTATTCCATAACGTTCCCTTGATGGTATTGTTTTACACAACCTTTGAGGACTTTTAACCAAAGTGTTACAAACTTTACATGAAGAACCTAAAACTTGTGGAAAATGGGGATCCGATGACCCCTTTAATGTTTGCATAACCAAGAATAAATGTTTTAAAAACATTTTAAAATGTCCAAAGAACATTAAAAAATTAAATCATTTCAATGGGAACATTAGCACAACATATATTTGTAAGCTGTGACTATGTTTTGTCAATTTAATATAGCATTTTCAGCGGTACTTCAAGACATGCATCACTGGAAACACAATCTGTCCAAGGCTCTGGATGACAGTGGTAAGTGATCATCATCACAAAATCCATCACTATGAAAGAGGGAAAAGATTGATAACCCATCTCAAATGCTATAAACTTCAGCTTGTCCAAAGGATTGGGAGTATCATGCCGGAAAATGTTACTACTTCTCCACAAACACCCTGGACTGGAATAAGAGTCGGGATACCTGTATCTCAGATGGCGGTCATTTGGTGATCATAAACAGCAAAGACGAACAGGTTTGTCTGTATACTCACACAAAAAAAATAAAATAAAAAAAATAATAATTGGAAAATTATGATATAGTAATGCAATGTAAATAACAAGCCAACACTTTGTCCTTGAAGGAGTTCCTGATGAGCATTATAAAAACAAAATATAAAAAGCAGTTCTGGATTGGCCTGACAGATGAGAAGAAAGAGGGTCAATGGCTATGGGTGGACAACACACAACTTAGTCAAAATATAAGGTAGATGAAATCTTTGCACTCACAATGCTTAATTTACAGTTATTTTCTAAACTCCAAATATTTGACCCTTTTGACAGGTCTTGAGAAGCTTTTCACTGACACGTATCATTTCTTTCAGGTACTGGTCCTGGAATGAACCAGATGACTGGAAAGGAAATCATAGAGAGTACAAGCTGGGAGAGGACTGTGTTACCATCATACCAGCTGATCTTAAAAGCTGGTCTGATGCATTCTGCAGTAAATCATTGAGCAGAATATGTGAGACCAGATCCTCTAGACAAACATAGTGGCCATGGAAAACAATGTATGGCATTGGATTATTTGGAAAATGTGTATATCTTTCTATTTAGGGAGCCATGAGCCCTAGTTGCTTTTGTTCTGACATCTCTTTTTCTTTCTGGCTGGAAGTCTGTATCACCCCACAGTTGAACTGGGCAGGAATGAGTAGACAGCTCTGCGGTGTCCTACTCAAACCAACTTCTGCTTGTAAGTTTTGAGGCCATGAGACTTTCTTGCCTCATGCAAAGTTCACTGATTTTGAATCTTAGCTCTCTAAATTGGCCATCTTGGATTTTGAAAATAGTTCACTGCTCTTATTACAAATTTTGACCAATCTTCACCAAAGTTGGCTCAAGTTGACTTTAATGCTAAAGTTATTGGATTCAAAACGTTCCAAATAGCTTCCATTCAAGTTAATGTCTTTCAAAGACGTAACGACCCGTGTGTTTAATGGGGTTTTCCTCATCATTAGACGGATTACTCCACCGTCCTACCTGATTGCATCGGTGACACCTGTTGCAAACTTCCCTTTTCACCTTTAAAAGAAGCAAGGGGTATAACAGACGTTATGATTGGTGATATTCTAAATCCTTTAAGTTCTGGATGTTTCCTAATGCAAATGATCTTCCACTGAAATGCAAAGCTCACTATCATTAATTCAGCCTGGACACACTTTAGCCCACAGCTGAGCTACCATTTCAGGAAAGGTCCTTCAATCAATTTATGACCAATTTAATGGATTTGCAATCAAACAAAATATATATATTTTTTCACCTGGATGTGTTTGCTTTGGCAAAAATATATTTGTCCTGCCATGTATAAAATTACAAGAAACAGTTATAAAAAAAAATGTATTTCATTTTCTCAAGGTCATTGCTTTGCTTGATCACAGGCAGCTTTTATCTTTTTTCTAAATATATGGTCACATGAGAAATGGTGCAGTTATAGTTATAAGTAAATAAAATTATTTCTAAAATCACCAGCAGGGCACTGTGACAAACAAAACTTCTTTTACAACATTTATATTATTGATGTGCTTGACTGCGCAATCTGAGGCTGGAATAAGTGAATAAAGTAGTGTGTGCTTGCATCTCGTGTGATTGTGCAAAATGCAAGTGAAAAGAGTTGGGTTTCTGCATCTCAAGAAAATAAAGATGAAAGGCTTGCAGAACCAGTTTAATTTTTTAATAAAACAAAAACAAGAGTTATCCACAGTAAATTGCAGGAACATTCCAATCTATATGGACAAACATGATTTGCAATGAAGAACAAATTCAAAATCTGTTTTTGGAATGATGCTGTCAATGTCTTTAGTGTTTAAATATAATACAAAGGCGGCGACTTGCAGCAACTGTGTGATTTCCATTTTCAATCTTCTTGTAGTTACAAGGATGCACAATGACAAACCACTTGCTTTCCAGCATTCAGAACTACAGTCAATGCCCAGAGGACGAGTTCAGGTTTTCTCAGTTTTGCTGTATTAAAATGTTCAGAAGTCCGAGTCAGTGTCTGAATCGGTCTCAGTGAGTGTTTTGTCCGTCTCCATGTGCAGTTCTCTGACAGTAAGGATACGCGTGAGCATGCTGTCCAGAGCCTCATCACTCAGCGAGGTGGCTGTAAACCACGTAGGACTGCTTGGTACACAGGAGCGCTCAGGGCTCAGGTAGAATTTGGTCGCATGATGTCTTATGCCTGGTGAACTGAAAGAAACAACAGATAGTACGACGACCAAATACATCATGACCCATTTGATTAAAGTGCCCCTATTATGCTTTTTCAGAAATTACCTTTCATGCAGCGTGTAATAACTGTTTGTGAACGTTAACGCTCTGTAACGTTTCAAAGATCAAAAAGCACGCTAAAAGGAGTTATTGTGTCCCAAAAAAAGAAAGAAAAAAGAATCGACTCATAACTGCCTGAAATGAGTCATCAATTCCAGTCTTTCTTCCTGCTCAAACCGAAGTAGGTTTTTAACAAATTTGATTAATACAAGTCTATGGTCTTCATTGGCTGCTTGTGAATGACGCCTACTTTGGCAATCAAACACTGTAGCTGAGACTGTAAGAGTTTGTGTTGTCGACATGCTGAGAAGATGAGTGCATCAAGTGCAGAGGAAAATTCAAGAGATGAAATTTAGATACGGTACTGGCTCTTTCATTTCTGACAGCCCTAAGTGATAGACCAATCACAACAGACTTGGCCGTCGGACCAACCAGAGGCTCTCAGAAAGGAGGGGTTTAGACAGACAGAATACTTGATTGAAACGTTTCTGACCTTTGAGAAATGAGGTCATGTGCAATGTACATTATGATAAAATTAAAGTGTTTTGGACTTTGGATGCATGTAAACCTGTAGATGACCTCGAAAACAAAATTAGGAAACTTTAAAATAGCATAATAGGGGCACTTTTCAAGTAACCATGAAATCCAAATTGACAAATCTTTTTTTTTTTTTACAGAATTTTGCAGTGTTTAACAGTCCCTCCGGAAAAACGCGATTGGCTGATTATGCATTGAATTCAGGGATCGCATAAAGTCCGCATATTCATGCGGGGGCCGCATTTTTTCAAATAAGCCGCACTTTCGCCGCATAAATTGTCGATTTCCGTGCAAAATATGCGGGGTTTGCATGATTTCATAATCCTCGTATTTTCATTGCAAAAAAGTCACATATATCTTATCAGAAAGTTGAAAAATGTTGCGTTTGCTTCACACAAGAGCAGCCATTTCCCCGTTTCCATGGGAACGTTATGAAGTGACGCAATTACACGACGGGATAGCTCACAGCTGAAGTTATTGCAGAGGCCAGACAGACTCACGGAGGCGATTGACATCTCACAAATCGAACTCGTATAACTGTCTGTCACGCGTTCTACCGTCACATCGTTACTTAATAAACAAAATAAGATAAAAGAAGCAGCATCAAACAGAAATTACCCGCACACATGGGGTGTTCGAGGCGCACATATAATATAACACTGCAGACAGTTCAACAGCGCGCAGCTCTTAAAGGGGCCACACCTTATTTACACTCGTTACAGTCTTAAATAAAACAAGATGAAAATTAAATATTCCCAGCACTTTCTATGATGTAGTATGCTTGCTTATCAAAGGAAGTAATAAGAAATGACTCTTTACATTAAGGTAGTAGCCTAGTGAGAACAGGGTGTTGGGGGAATCACTTTTTTTCTCTTTTTCATCAAACCGCAATTTTTGCAAGGTCCCGCAATTTTTGCAAGTTCCCGCAATTTCATTGCATAAAATTGCATAAATATCCCGCATATTCCATCGCATTTTTAAAGAAAACGGGCCGCATAATCAAGGATTTTTGCCCGCAACAATCACAAAAAAACTCCGCGTTTTTCTGGAAGGACTGGTTTAATATAAATGATTATCCATATCATTTTTTTTTAATTAACGTGCATTCATAATCATGACATGCGTCTAAGCGGAGAGTGGGGCTAAAAATCCTCCACAACTGACTGTAAATTGGCATTCCAATCTGCCTCCATTTAGTTGGCAAACATTGAATGATTCAATAAATTCCCAAAGGACGAAATAAATTCCCACCCAACTTTTTTTTTCTCATTCGAGAAGCCGTTTCACTCCGCTTTCTTCCCTATTGTGAGGTATATCTATTGCAACTTCTGTTTCATGCTGACTTTAAACAAACAGCTGACATACCATTTTGAGAGATAGAATTCATATAGCTTGACAGGACAGCGGAGAGGATTGTCTGAATTCTGCCGTATCTTTAGCACTCTTTGCCGTTCATCTTCCTTCTTCCTTTTCTTTACAGGAACACCATCTAAATTGAATAAAATATATAAGTAGTAACAATTAACAACAACAAATAAACACCATAAAACGTATGACAGACCACTGACCCCCACTTGCGTCCTCTTTCGGGGGGTAGAAACGCAGGTAGGATACTTTGCTGTTAGCTGGACCCCGAGAGTAGCGTTTGACATTTGCGAAAGAGAGGCGACGGTGCTGCTCCACGGTCTTGTAGTTGAAGAACTTGGTGAAGAAATAGAGCAGCGTGTTGAGCAGCACGCCAGGTGAAAACGCTCCCAGCTGCTTACAGTCCCAGAGATACTCCTCCTCCACACGAGAATGAACGTAACCTGCACAAACACACAGAGGAGTTTGTACCACAACAGAGACACAAGCGACTCGTGTGTCAGTTTCTTAAAATACTCACCAGTGGGCAAAATAGTTGGTTTCCATCCTTTGAGTATGTTGGACATTTCATGGCAGAATTTGGTGTAGAACAGATCCGAGAAGATGTTCTCCATCCGATTGTTCTCAAACAGGAACTGTAAACATGAACGATGAGAGACAATTAAACGAAATCACACAAACTCAACACATTCAGTCATGTTTTATTTATTCTCGTTTCACCTGCTGGATGCCCAAGCAGAGGTAAAAGACGCTGTCAGGGCTGTACTTCTCTCCGTTGGGTCGACGAACTTCAGAGATGAACTTGCAGAGGCCGTAGCTCAGTTCAGCCGTGCAACACTTCAACAGGTCCTCCTTTATTGTCATAGAATGTGCTATGGATGATGAAGAGGACATGTTTAATACGTAAATGGAACAAAGTCTGTCTACCAAATAAATTAATGTAATAATTAATTTCAGTCAAGGTGATGTGTACAGTATTGCTTCTGAATTGTAGAAATTAGTTTGCTTTATACCCAACATTTCATCCTCAAACTGAGACCTACAGGCAAATTTGGGAGTCTCCATGTTGGGTTGGGCGTTCCTCCAGCGCACCCAGTCCTTCCAGGCATTGACGCCATACTCGTGATGCAGTTTGGAGAGGCTGTTTGGAAGCGCTGATGCACATTTACGACCCTACATGCCAACAAAACACATAATAATCAGATTTTCCATAATGATAATGGTTAGGGGCTGTACGATAATGGTTAAACTGATAATCATGATTATTTCACACAAAAGTGATTAATCAAGACTTTTTTCTTTTTACATTTCATCAGAATTATTGCACTTTCACCGAAGCACAAATCAACTCATATGCAGTGTTAATTTTCCTAAATCAATTCCAATTCCAAGTTACGTTAAAGGTTTTCTATGAAATTTTTTTTTTTATTATAGCACAGAGGTTGCTTAAGTGCATTTATTTAAAAACCACATATCAAAACAATAAGTCAAGATTCATAATTGGATTTATTTAGTTTGTCATTGAGAAGGTCGAGAGGGAACAGAATGGCTGTCCATTTTTATTTCAAACATGGTCAATGTCTCACAGAGTATATGCAGACTTTATATTTCAATAACAGTCTTTTTGCCATTTAATACCCAGACAGTAGCCCATATTGTGGTTTAATTGTACAGCCCTAATTTTAATTTATCCACCCAACATTCTGCATTATACAGTAAATTCCACTATATTCCATTCGCATTTTCAGCCTAGCCAAAATCATGGAGTCCTAGAGTTTTAATGGAGGTGAGGAATAAAGTTGCTTTAGTTGTTCTTACCTTTTTCTTCTGAGGGAAGCCGTCGTTTCCTCTCTTCTGAGATCTTCGTTTGCCAGAATCAGTGTCTTTTTGTGTTTGCTCTCTGAGAAGTTCAATGCTTTCTGAAATGTGAAAGGATAAAATATGAATGGAAGAAAATAAACAACTTGGATTGTGTTTGTAAGTTTGGACCTTTGAACTCTTTCTCGGCAATTGACGAGATTTTCCATAATTTATGCCAAACGCTTCCCACCATTGACCCTTTTCACAGACTGTGATGACGTGTTTCCACAGTTCTCAACATCTGTAATATTTTTAACACTATATAATGTGTTACATTACCATGTACATAACATTACCAACTATGATGACTTCAACATCCGAGAACCCTGGAAATTTGAAAAGGGTCCATTGACAAGTTTTTCCAGCAATATGTGTTTTCACTGTTATGCGGTAGGGGGCATTGTTGTTGCCGCTGGCTGGCAACTTAAAAAAATAAATACTCTGGCAGGGAAAGAGCTAATCCCAGTAGAAGCTCTTACCGACTGGGAAATCAGCCTCCAAGTCCATCTGTGGCTCTTCTGGTGGGGTAGAGACGGGGGTCAGTGTGGCAGATCTTGTCGGAGGAGGTCTTTCAGGCTCTGGGGGTTGATCCCATGTCTGAGCTGAAGACACAGAGTCCTCCTCCCAACTCAGATTGTTGGAAAGGGCTTCAAAATCGAGGTCATCCATAATGTTACCAGTCTGATCTGTGTAACAAAACAAGAAGCTTCAAAAGATACATATATGACCAAAACAAATGTACATATGCAGATTTAGAACAGAGCCTAAACACCATAACCTTCAAATGTTCCATTACATACCACTAGATGTGATGCATTTCTCCATCTCTGTATCCTCAGCCACCATCTCCGCCATCATGAGGAGTTCAGCCTCCAGAGGGTCATCAGGGATCTTCTCTTTGATTTCCTGAATGGTCTTCACAATGTGCTCCGCGCTGTCCAGAGTCGTGGGGAAGAACAAGGGCACTGGAACCTACAAAGAGAAATAGAGACACATTTACATAATCAGACTACAAAACTACTAGGGCTGCCCCTGACTAAAGTTTTTTATAGTGGAAGTTCATTGAAGCCATTAGTTGACTAGTCTCACATTTATAATATTAATTTAAATACTGAAATATAAACTGGGGGGTGGCATCGAGAAATTATTTGAGTTTCAGGGCTGCATTGTTCTATATTACAGAGAAATACTAAACCATAATAATGAGGCATTAAAATATAAATTAAGCACTCAAGCGCATGCATAAAGCTTTTCAGTTCATCTGCAAAAGTAATGATTATAAATGAGAAAAAACAAAGACTATCTGAACATTTTAATAATTTATTAAAACATCAGTCAGTGTCAGCTGCAAAGGCAAAGTTGATGATGCTGACTCATCTCCGCAGTATAGTGGATGCGCATATAGAGAAATGCATATTAAGTCAAACAGTCATGCAGTAAGGTCGCTACTAATTTAGCTTCCACACTCCGAGCAATCACTTAAATATTTGCCTAAGTACAGTTATCTAGGTTAACAATTACGTTAGTGTGACAGCCATGTAAAGTTGCTAACGTTAGGCTATGTGTCAAATAAGCCATGTTTGAGGTCGTTGAATGTTAGACGACGAATTTCCTCCCCGACATCATAAATACCACGTTTCAGCCGCGTTAATGATCTGTCCATCACGGACTGTGACGTTGCCAATTCCTGTGGAGGTTTTTTTCTGCTACTAACTGACTAAATAAAATGTGGTTGTTTAAGCCTATTCTAGTCGACGAACGTTTAGTCGACTACAGGGGGCAGCCCTAAAAACTACATTGAACCAGAGCGGCAACTATTTACGCATCTACTTTTAACATACTTAAAGGAATAGATGCATTTTTAACATCGGTGACATGCTGTTCCTAAAGAAAATAATTTTTTCTTGAAAAGTGAGGACGAGGAAGGATAGAGAGTAGATGTACCGGAAGTGGAAGCCCTACAGACTGTGGAATGTATTGGGTGTAGAGATGCATGGGAACTGGCACAAAGACTGGCACCGGCACAGGCAGCACTATCACTCTAGGCTTTTCATCTGCAGGACAAAAGAGACGTCGACATATGCAACAGGTGTGGCAACATATTTTTTGTTAAATAATATTTGGAGATGAGAAAACAAATGTGGAAGATTTGTCCAGAATAAGGCTGCTCAAAAAAAAAAAAAATAGTCGGTGTCGCAGCTGGTTAATACCTATTTGTGTCTCAGCATCAGTCGTGTGGGGTTTACAGGATGTGGCTTTGTTTTTGCTTATGGATTTATATGGCAAGTCCTTGTTCTTGTGGATTTGGGATGATGAGACAGGAGCTTTCACAGCCTGTTTCTATAAGCAGAGCAAAGAACAAAAGATCTGTTCACAGCAAATCAGATGCATTGGAAAAAAATTAACTGAAATAACAATAAAAATTGGAACAGTGTGAATTCAGATTCTGCTCTCAACAACTGAGTTATAGAAAATCTCATGTTTAAGGCTGTCTGTAAAAATCTGTATTTACAACCACAAACTCACATGTTCTGTAACTTTCACAGTAACAGGAGCTGGAACAGAGCCTGGGGAAACAAAGGGTTAAATGTGAGTGATTTGAGCAACAAACAATGCATCTCAGGCTTTAACCATATGCATTATGTATAAGTGTTCAGTTCAGTTTAAATGGTTAATGTTCCTGTGGATAAATCACCTTTCGGATCTGTGATTCTGTGAACATCTGGCTGTTTGTTAGACTCATTTGAAAGTGAAACAACACTGGCAATGACTGGTGTGCCCTCTTTAGTTCTTTGAGGGACTGCAGAGGTTACTGGAGGAGTCACACCTGTGGAAAGAGTGACATCACAGGACTCCAGGCTAAAGAAAGTGAAACGTTTAGGTTTTGCCACACTGACCCCCAGCCAATTACAGAATCTACAGCATGAACCAAAAATGGAAAAAATAAAAGCAATGAGAGAAAAGCAGACCAACCCAAATATCTAAGTAATCTAAGTTAAAGGGGCACTCGGCAACTCTAGCTATTTCTTCGCTGATTTTCACTTTTGTTGTCGCATGTTTTCTCAACGAGCTCCCCCTACAGCTATGGTGCGTATATTTCACAACACTGTCGTAAAAAAACTGACTTGCGGCCCCTCCTCCCCCTTTCTACCGCTGCTCATGTGCATTCGTTATTATCTGAGCCGGCCAACTTTATCGTGTGGAGCTATGTCTACTGAGGTGGGTAATACATCATACACATTGAGGGCGGCGTGTGTGTTAATGTCGAATTGCCGTAAAGCAGTTTGTGTTACTCGCTTCTCACGAGACTTCCTATTTCAAACTTACCGGGACGTTAGTCCCCATGTTGCAAGGTTGGTTTTCCGCCTGGGAACGCTGGGGGGAGCGGGGAAAGTCACCATTCTCACCAGAACAGGTTATTAAACCATCCAAATGATTTCTAAACGGTTTTATTAAGTTGAAATAGTTGCCGAATGCCCCTTTAATATAAAAGAGAACATACTCTGTGTGGCTTGAGATCGGCTTGTAGCTTTGATGACGGCTCCAGTGACACCCTGCAGACTGCAAAAGAACATCAGGCACCGCAGGCTGCAGAAATGCCTTATCTCACCCAGCCATTTCACGGTCTCTGTCGTTTTCTTGGCCTGCCTGCACATGGAGCACTTTATTTCCTGTAAAAATTGTGCAGAAGGAACACTTAATGTTACTTTTTTTAGAAGCCACATTGTTTGCATAATGTCTTAAGTCCAATGATGCAGCAAAATGGAACTTAGTATGGGACAATATGTGACCTCTTCATGGCCTTTTCTATCTGCATAACTAAACCACTAACTAAATAACTACATAACTAAACTATACAACTAATTTAACTTAACTAATTCACTTAAATGACTAACAACAAAGTCAATAAGTAAATTACAAAGCAAATAAACAAAATAAATTACAAACTAAACGAAGGTCCAGTTTACACCTGGTATTAAGTTGATCGGATCACAAGTGGACGACGCTAAATACAGGTGTAAACAGCGTCTAAAATGTTTGAGCTTGTCCACTTTCAGAGGTAATAGCTTATGTGGTCGAATGCGTTCGAACAACCAGAAAAGGCCGCCTAGCCTACTGACCTAATTGGTAAACATTGTAGGAAGCGCCTTAGACAGAGTGGATTAAAACATTGTCAGCTGAGGATCTAAGATTGGTTTGAAGATGAAAAGCGTACCAAGCACAATGTTCTCAAACTATTGTTCACCGCAGGCTGGCGGCTGTCAAAACACAAATGAAAGATGATGCTATCTTTATGCTTTTCCGTCATTTCCTGGCACGTTCATATGTAAATTGCACAAGCTTATTTAGTCCATTAGATTGAAAGTTCTGAAAAAACCCATACATTTAGCCCTCCAAAGAATATATTTATTTAATTATAATTAATTAAATAAATTAATATATATATATATATATATATATATATATATATATATTACCTGACGAGTTAATGAACTATGTTTTGACAAGCAATCTTTCCCACAGAACTCCTCTTGCTTGCCATCAAAGACCTCAGTCACCACAGTCTTTGAGGCGCTGTCACAGTAGAAGCATTTGCGACAGTGTCTCTTCCCCCACCGCTTGAACAGGTCATGCTCAAAGAGTGACTTGCATCCTGTACAGAAATAAATAAATCCACAAAAACAAGGTTACATATACAAACTGACAAGCCACATTTGTGATTATAAAAAACAAAACAAATTCCAAACAATAAAATAATAAGATCTTAATAACGCTTTAGCTTACTCTCATTGCAGAAAGAACGGTCAACCTTGTTTATCCTCATCACTACTTTCAGAGTTTTATTGAGCTTGCAGTTTTCACAGCGAGCCACTACGCTGTTGATCCTTCTGAACTCCTCAATACAAGCATTATCACAGAAAGCATACATTTTCCTCTGAAAGACCAGATAAAAAAGAAAAAGAGGTTAAAGTCGACAACCAATATAATACAATATAATACACATGTATTGGTTGGTTCTTTTTCAAATTTTGTCGAAGTACTTTTAAATTTACTAGCTTGAGGAAAATTTGAAATTGTTGCATTCTGTCTCCATTTTCAAGAAAAATCTTAAGGAAAAATTGCTCATAACATATGATCGTTGAACATTTCGTAAGAGTTATACTTGTGTTGGGATCGTCTGTTTGTTTGTAGTGTTTGTTTTTGTTGAGTTTTTGGTTTGTATATTATATGTTGTATATTCAGGGATTAAAGTGAAAAAAATTCTTCTGACTGAAATTATTTTCAGGCCAAGTCATATTCCTTTAACTTTATTTAAAAAGTCGAGACCAATAGTGTTTTAAGGGGAGATGTTTTAAACCGCTTTAATATTGCCAGTTTGCGTATTTTAAAAGCTATTTTAATCTATGAAAAAAATGTAATTAGCTTGACAAATAATCAACCATCTACATAACTTTTCAGTGCATGTTTTTTATTTATCTTATAAGACTAAACAATGCTAAACTATATTAATATATAGTTTGTTCCATGGCAAATCGTTTTTGCTGAGGGCAAAGTGAAGTTTCATAACTTTATATATTGAGGCTATTTAACTTTAACTTTGTAGCCTATCAGAGAGCTGACTTATGTTTGACTGAATTGTTTGATTTATTTCTCATTGTATAGCTTCTTATAGCCTACCTATTAGGCTACTTATACTTTTATACTGGATATTATTGATCATTAAAACTGACATTTAACAAAAAGAGACAGGGTTGTGTAATGTTATATATTCTAAAATATATAAAATATTCTTTATATATATTTTACTATGCATTCTCTTTACTGTATGTGTACATGCATAATAAAATAAAACGATACAACCCTGTCTCTGTTTGTTAAATGTCAGTTTTAATAATTAATAATGTTTCATATTTTTGAAATGAAAACAAAAACAAGCAGGGTTGTGTTTTATATTTCGTGTTGTTATAAATATATGGAGTGAAGATAATCAATGTGCGTTGCCTGAACCACATTTGTGTGGCCATGTTTGTTTATGAGAATATGTTCATTTATAAATGAAAAGAGGTGTTTTATATTTCGTTTTATTGTTGATGAAAAGAGGCAGAGTTGTATTTTATACCATATTTCATTTTATTGTTGTCTAAAATATACATAAAGATAACCGGAGTAGCCAGAGCGAACTGAGTGACGCGATCAAGAACGCGCTGTTCCATTGGCAGAATAACCGGACTCGCGTCCTCGGGAATTGTTCTCCTGAGCGAACTTGGCAAGTCCGAAGTTTGCGTACTTGGTATTGAGAAACGGCCAATATTGGCCCGCGTTCTGTTTTCTATCATGCGCCGTGCACGTTTGCGATGATGTAATATGCACGCAAACGCACCAGGGTTGGACAGAATCAAGTTGAGTGTGAAACCAGACCAATGCGGCGGGGGGCGCCGGGAACAAACGCGTTCGGATTCGGACCGCAGCAAACCAGCTGTAGCCTGACATGCACTTATCCAAAAAGATTAATTGAGTGAACACGGAGCAGTTTTTCCGTGAGCGGGAATTGAAAACCCGGACTGGACCAAAAGCGAAGTGATTACAGAATGCTAGAGTGGAGAAAGGAACGTGCTTTCGCTCCAATCCAGGCTTTATCACATCCCCCTCAGCAGGGTGAATACACCTCGTCTTTCCTTAATTTAAGACCTATTCAAACTAAAATTAAGACATTTATCACACTATTTGAGAAATGAAAGCCTATTAACGGCCTTAAAATTATGAAAAGTGAATTTAGGACATTAAGGAACATTAAGGACAGACGGGAACCCTGCAATTGACGGAAATCCGTCATAGACTGGCTGCAATTAACGGAAATCCGTCGTAGCGACGGAGAACTTTAATCCCTGTGTATATTTATGTTATTGGGCCCCCTTCTAAAAGCTTTTAGTAGCTTCTTTGGGGTTCCTCATTTTCACGCGACTTACATATAACCATTGCTCCTTCTGAAATTGTGTATTATGATATAACGATAACGAGTGAAATAAACAAAACGAAATTACCTAAATTAAAGTAGCTGTATAGTTCAAGGGGTAATTAGATGAACTTTTTTTTTTATTATGTTCCTTGAGGTTCACTTATGTTAAAAAAAACAACCTTTTTTTGCACGAAAAAAACAATATGCTGAATAACTTATTTTCTACCTTTATTTTGACCTTGAACTGATCCATTTTA
Source organism: Siphateles boraxobius (assembly GCF_051911475.1). Taxonomy (NCBI): domain Eukaryota; kingdom Metazoa; phylum Chordata; class Actinopteri; order Cypriniformes; family Leuciscidae; genus Siphateles; species Siphateles boraxobius. The sequence goes on from NW_027508975.1 coordinate 4,113,173, forward strand.
AGCGGCGGCTCCTTTAAGGCTTGTCAGTAAACATCCACTGTTATGAACCACTAGCGTCATTGCACAGGAAACAGTTTTGAAAACATTATCCGTATAAAACCGTAATTTACAGACAAAGCATAGTGAAATAATTTACATGCTGCTGTCAGGTCCAAAAGAGTTGGCTGCCTTATCTTTCAACAAAAGTTTCTTTGCAAACACTATTACACAGTGCCTCATTTTGAAAACCAAAAGCTCTGAACTCTGACATGATCTGGAACCCGTGCATCAAAAACTGAACGCGGATCTAAATACTGTATCCAGTGATTACAATGGGTTCTATTTGCTTTTGACGCTCACATCCAGTGTGAAATGTCAGCCAGTGATATACAAATATATTTGTCACAGATCCCACAATATCAAACAAGCCATTTGTGGAGCTTGATTAAATAAAATGCTTTGTTTATAACGAAGAGGACACTTTAAGCTATGATGTTTTAATGGTACAAAGAGCTCTTATATGTCAAAAGATCAAGGCAAATTTTATTTCTCATGTCATGACCCCTTTAAAGGGTAACTAAACCCTAAAACAACTTTTTTTAGTTAATGATCTGTAAGACTGGGACTTAATTAATGCTGTTCATTGATTCGAGTAAATTTTTTGACTTTTGGGTATAAAGTGTTTTAATTCTACAATTTAAGCCTATGGTGTAAAAACGTTTGAGTGCTGCCCTCTTCAGGTTGAACGGTGGCTACTGCAGTTGAATTTTCCTAGTGGATGTTGTGGTACTGATTGACGAAAGCAGGCACCAGCTCATCGGGCCCTTGCCTACAAAGACACGGGTCTCAGGTGGGTGGAGTCAGGCTCTGACCAGGGGTTGAGTTACCCTTTAAAAATAAGCTTTATAATTGACCTAATAAAACAGGTGGGTCCAGTAGCAGTGAACAGGAGTACCTTGAACTCCAGCAGCTCCGGTCTGTGGAAGAATAGGTTCAGACACTGATAGCAGGGGATCTTGGTGACTGTCTGCACCTGACCACAGGGAGCGCTAGTCTTCGCTGATGAGCTGGACTCTGATGAAGCAGGTTTGGGGGCAGCAGGTTTTGGGGTTGATGTGGTGTTGGTTGTAGATGTTGCCATGTTCACCTGGTTGTTAGGTTTTGTCTTACTGAACGATTCCTGAACCAAACAAAACAAAGATCAACACAAACTAATATTCCAATCGCTCAACATGCACGATTCCTATAATACTATGAAGAAATGTCAGTCAGATATAATGGTACCATACCTTATACGCTAGAACACAGGAAAAAGAGCAGAAGTTCTGAAAGGATCCATCAAACATGGCTATGTGGTACTGAGCCACTAGTTTCAGCTTGCAGTTGTTGCATTCCACTGGAATACCTTGTTTGCATCCAAACAATAAAGACATTTTTCAAACATCACAGGAAAAACAACAGTTGTATATGTCAAATTGAATAAATACGTTAATGGCATTAAAATGTAATTTATAAAACATTTTATTTAGATAAAAAAAATACATTATGTAAAAATATGCATTAACTGTATATAAAATGTATATAACAAATACATTAACTTTAAAAGCAATACAGTTGAATAAACTAATTAAACCAGTGGATTTTATGATACCTGGGTGATTATCTATTCTGTCATGTATTTATAATTTAAGGGACACTTCACACAAAAATGAAAATTCTGTCATTTACTCACCCTCAAGTCATTCCAAAACTGTATGACCATCTCTTTTTCTGTGGAACACAAAAGAAGATATTTTGAAAAAATTTGCAAGTGTCGTTTGTTTATCGGTCTATACAACAAAAAGTCAATGGGGTCCAATATTTTGTCAAAATATCTTCTGTTGTGTTCCACGGAGAGAAAGAAAAAAATATACAGGTTTGAAACGATATGAGGGCGAGTATATAATTTTCTTATGGAGTTGACATTTTATAAAAAACATTAAATATACTCCCATACACTATATTGCACTTCAAATTTTATACACAACTGTTCAACATTTGGGGGTGAGAAAGATTTATTTTTAGAAAAATTATTTTACTCTACAAAGATGCATTACATGGATCAAGTGACAGTAAAGACATTTATTTTACAAGATTTCTATTTCAATATGCTATTCTTTTAAAATTTCTATCCATCAAAGAATCCTTCAAATAAATTATCATATATTTTATTGTTTTCAGCATTCATAATAATCACAAATATTTCTTGATCAGCAAATCAGCATATTAGAATGATTTCTGAAGGATCATGTGACGCTGAAAACTTGAGTAATGAAGATGCTGAAAATTCAGCTTTGCATCACAGGAATAAATTGCATTTTAAAATACAGTATATAAAAATAGAAAACGTTTACATGAAATTGTAATAACATCAAAATATTACTGTTTTTCCTCTATTTCTGATTAAATAAATGCAGCTTTGTTTAGCATAAGAGACTTCTTTCAAAAAGAATTTTAAAAATTCTTACCAGCCTCAAACTTTTAATGGTATTGTACGTATTGGCTAATATCTTAAAGAAATTATCGGAAGTCATGGTCTGACTGTAAAATGGTATCTGTGCATTCCAATAATTAAGCACACAGAGTTGTGGTAAATATATGTTCATGGTACCTGACGAACTGGTCTGGCCTTTACTCGCTGTGACACAGGAAGCGGAGCAGAAAAGCTCCCTGACGCCCTCTGAGTTGGGACTGTCCACCGCATCTGCAGCCGGGCGCAGGGTGTGACACATTTTGCAGGTGACAAGTTTCAGACTCCTCTACAAGTGAAGATCAGTTTATCCAATTTATTTATTTGCACAAATTCACGGTTAAAGTGCCCCTACTATGCATATTTAAAGATTTCTTAATTTGTTTTGGAGGTCTCCTGCAATAGGTTTACATGCATCAAAGGTCAAAAAACACTCATTTTCTCATAATATACATTGAACACCACCTCCTTTTTCTCCTCTGATTGGTCAGACCAGTTTGTTGGTGTGCAGCTTACAGTGCGTGTTGGAAACAAAACACCCATTACTGTATCTGAATGTCAGCTCCAGAGGCTTCCTCAGCACTTGATACAAACAGTAACGATGGCGTCGGTTTTTCCATATTAATTTCAGCGAGTCTTCAATCTTTTTAAGTGCAGCAATGTGGATTCACAGCACTGAAAACAGTGTCGTCTCGACATGTTGACCACACAAACCAAACTCTTCCAATCTCAGCTACAACTAGGTGTTTGAGGGTCAAAATAGACACTGTTTGTGGGCAGCCTATGAAGACCATAAGCTAGCATTATGCAAATTTGTTATACTGGTATATAAGAGTAAGACTGGAATTGCTGACGACGTTTTGGTATTTCAAAATTGTTTCAGATTCTTTCTTTTAGGAGACAATAGCTTTATTTGTCGTGCCCTTTGACCTTTAAAACTCTGCAGACCTTGAACAAATCACAAACAGCTATATTACACACTGCATGAAAGGTAATTTTCGAAAAAAGTCATAATAGGGGCACTAGGACTCAAAGCTTAATGAGTCCTATTACTATTCCCTTGCCGTTACCTGTTTAAAGGCTTGGAGGCAGTTTTGTTTGCAGAACTTCATAACACTGTCCTCTATCCGCAGAGACAGACACTGACTGTCTGTGCCAAAGCAGTATCCACCACAGTTCACACAGCTGTTTATGTTCAGCTTATTGGAGGAGCGGAACTGGTTGAAGCAGCTGTCGCTGCACAGCTTCTGGATGGAGCCCATGAAGTTCACTTCATGACTATGAGTCTGAGAAATGACACAATTTCAGATCTTTTGAAAATTGTATTAATTAGAGCAACAGAATATGCCTTTACACTTTATTAAGTCTATTTCAGATTAAGCACAAAAGAATATCACAGCCCTGCATCTTGGGGGGAAACATTCTACTGATTTGCAAAAAGGGCCTAATATGACCTATTTTGATGATGCCGAGTTCAAATATATCAATAAATCTTTCCATCACATAGGCCTAGTTTTGTATTTTTTCTTCACAAAATAAGATTTTACAAATAATATATTCTAAATGTATCAGCTTTAATGCACATATCAAAACAACAAAAGCAGTCAAATGTGAAAGTTTTGGTTTTAATGATGAATGGAAGAATTCTAGATGTACTATTTACATACAATCTGCAGTGGGGAAAATATATGTTTAAATACTAAACGACAATAAGCGTTGTGCTTTGCGACTTTTCTTATGAAAAAAGTTTCAACTTGAAAATTCTGTCAATTTTAAATCAACAATATCGTTTTGACGCTCTTTAATGTGATGTGACAGATCGCTGTAGTTTCTCAGTTTAAGCGGAATGTGAACTGATCATCTCTTCCTCTATACTATTAAGTCATAGCACGAAATAAACATGAATGAACATCAGAAAGGCATGTTGAAAGAAATCGAAATGCATCATGTCTCATGTTATTGCTCAGTGGAAAGACGTCAATAAAACAGCTTGTATCACGCAACGTTACATTTTCCTCAGAAAAGCCAGTCAATGACCATAACTTGTTAGGCTTGGTGCAGTTGTCAGTGTAACCAGTGTTAAAGTGTGTTCGGCTGTACACCGATTACATTACTTGTGGGGGACCGTGACACTGCCCCCATTGTTAATTTGTTTTTTTTAGAGAAAGAAAAACCATTTCGTTCAGTTGGACAACAGACGCTAAAATTATAAACTGCAAGTGCCATACAGCACGAGCTGCAGAGTCGCAACACAATGCAACAGGAATCAGATTTCACTTATCCCGAGAGTGAGGCGAGATGACTGACAGGACGATGTCAGAAGATCTGGTGTGCAACAGATCCTCAGCATCATCTGCAAATATCATATCTTGTAAAATGTGTGGATAGTACCGCCGCTCCCTATACACAGAGTACGTGTGAACGTGAATTCGACAGCGAAAGTGAAAAGCGAACGCGCATTCAAAACCGATATCATTAACACGGATACAGACAGCGATACAATAATCGAGCACTCCCATGAATCAATATCAAATCAAATTAAATCGCAAGTTTGTGAATTGAAATCGAAACGAATTGTAGAAGTCTACTCACCATTCCTGTCTTCTGACACACACTGCACTTGAAGTTTAAAGCACTGAGGCATTTCTGACTGCAAAAATCCTTCAAGGTCCCTAACATGTCCACTGGGCCAATTACGGTGTTATGCTGGTCACAAATCTCTCTGAAGGTAAAGAAGGTACATCAAGTCAATTGATTCAGGCAATATACAACTATAAAGTTGAATGAAATGTCGTAAGCGTACTTAAGGCAGCAGTGACATGTTTTCATCTTGCTGCTGCAGAGACATGCAGGTGAGCAGAAGAGTTTAGAAGAGCCACTGCGCTGGAATGCTGTTTGTCCCTTCAGCAGGACCTTATTACAGGCTGTGCAGAGCAAACCAATTCGATTAAAAGGTTTGGCTGGAATTGATGGTGCCGTTGATGGGACGCCTACTGGATCTCCTGTGACATGAAGAGGATCATGTAAGAATGCAAGAACTGACTTTAGACCCAAAAAGCTGCTTTTTATCCTGTTTGAAGGATGGTTACTATGAAATTATGACAAAGTAACATGGGTTTGGAACAAATGTATATTAAAAAAAATACAGATATATTTATATACAACTACTGTAATCCTTATACCGATGGATGCAGTGGAAGCATTTACTCCAACAGAGAATGCAGCTCGGATCTTGACATCATCAGGTGTTTGGTCAAAATCCTGAAAGCAGAAACGCATTGGGATAATCCACAGTCACTCATTTACAAAAATCTGTGTACTCAACAATAATAGAAAATAGGTGGCTAACATCAGATAATTATTACGAAAGGCCAAATTTCATATAGCTCACATACTTTTTATATTTAGTCACATATTTATTGGCTGGAAATGCCATATGGTGTCATATCTTCTATATAACAAACTACCACTCAAATGTTTGGGGTCAGTAAGATTTATTTGTTTTTGAAAGAAGTCTCACCAAAACTGCATTTATTTGATAAATATACAGTAAAAATCATTATATTATGATATATTGGAATCTAGTATAAAATGTTTTATAATGTTGCCTTTTTCAGTACATTTTATATTCATTTCTGTAATGTCAAAGCTGAATTTTTCAGCATTACTCCAGTCATCAGTGTCACATGATTGTTCAGAAAGCATTCTGATATGCTGTTTTGGTGCTCAAAAACATTTCTTATAATTATCAATGTATTATCAAAACAAGTTGTGCTGCTTAATGTTTTTGTTTTGTTTTGTTAGAACAGTGATACTTTTATTTCAGCATTTTTTGATTAATAGAAAATTCAAGAGAACGGCATTTATTTCAAATATAAACCGTTTGTGACATTATGTCTTTTGATTAAATTGACATTATGTCAATTTAAGGCATCCTTGTTCAATAAAAGTATTAATGTCTTTAAAAAACAACAACAAACACTTTCTGAGCCCAAACTTTTGAATGGTAGTATATGTTGCTTGACAAATTAATTTTTGACAAACAAAAGTATAACTTTTCTCAGCATTTGGAAAATACAAGTTTAAATTTCAGTATACTTCAGTAAAGTCTCAAGTAAAGCACCTCATCATCCTTAATGTTTCTCCCTGGGGTCTGTGGTGCTTTCTTCCACTCTTCATCCATTGGTTCATCCTTGATCTTCAAAAGGTAGAATGACAGAGGTTGCTTTAATTTTTTGTCAACAGCATGTATTTGACGGATAAATGTAAGTGATTTTATGTGCTCTGTGGATTAGCAAAGAAACTCAAACTTAATTTCCCTCAGCAGTAAACATTAAACAGTGATGCTGTGCTTACCGTTAGAGCAGATGATTCCTTAGTCCTGGTTTTTACGTCTTTGGCTTTCTTTGTTTCTGTTAAACAGGAAAAGTATACAAATCAAGTTAAAATACAAAAAATAAATAAACAGTATAACACTTATTATTAACTTACTATTATTCTTTAATGTAAAGTTTTAAAGGAACAGTAATTTGAACTAACTAAAATGTAATCATTGGTTCAATTACCTGAATCTGCGGGTCCATCGACTTCCATCTTCTCATTGTAATCCTCCTTCTGGTCCACTGCCATTTCATACATGCAGTCCTCAACTTTAGTGATCACAAGCTCTTCTGAAGACTGTGCTGTGTCCTCTGCGTTGATCTCTCCGTCCTTGTTCTCCTCTGTTTCAATGGCTTCATATTTATGCTCACAGTGTCCCAGTACACTCTTTTTTACCTCTCTGTCCTGGTCTAGTGACGTAGAGCCCAGCTGTGAAACTGTAGACTGTGACGGGCCAGACTTCGCTCCTAAAAATGGGAAATTATTACATTAATCGTTAACACTTTATAGTTTTGGTCATATCGCCCACCCCTAATACACAGGAACAAAAATAAGATCCTTCTTACCTTCTGAAGTAGCAGCAGAATCCATACTGACATTTTCATTAAGACCTCTTTTCATTTGGAGTCCTATCTCTGCAGGATCATTCTGACAGAAAACAGTCAGCGGAGCAATGTTACAATTAAGAAGTAAAACCTACTCGCTAACACTTTCAACTTTTGAGACAAAATACGTGAGGACTTACCACTTGGTAGTACCATGTGGGGGGAAGAGCATAATAGGTCCCAAAAATAGATGGAGATGGAGATGTAGACTGATTTGAAACCGTTAAAATGAGTTTTGACTGACATTGGCCACGTCGTACAGGGCAGATTCTGTGGTTCTTTTGCCTTCCTGAAGTTGACTGAGAATCATCTGCGAGATGAACCTTCTCATCTTCCTCTATATCTCCAGTGTCACCTGCTGACAAGGCGTCTGGATCACTCACAATCTCCTAAAACAGCAGCAAACAGAGGGTGTTATATTAATAGGTCAACCAAATATGAAAATGCTGTCATTTACACATCCTCGTGCAGTTTCAAACCTGTATGTTTTTATGATCACCACAACACGATTATTTTCAGTACAATGGCAGTTTATGTTGACCATAGAATCTCAAACTCCAAAACTAAATGAACAAAGCACAATAAAAGTAGTCCATATGACTTGTGCAGCATTTTACAAGTCTTATGAAGCCATACTATAACATTGTGTGAGAAAAAGACGAAATTACATAGGTTTGAATTTTTTATTTAATTGAAGACAGAACAAGTAGCGAACATAGGATTACACAAAATAGTACAATACAAAATGTAATATTAATTGTTAACAGGGGATTTGAAAATTATATTATAATATTTTTAAACAATTTCAAAGAAGAAATAAAAATCAAATTCCTCTATAAACACCTTAAAGGGATAGTTCACCCAAAAATGAAAATTAACCCATGATTTACTCACCCTCAAGCCATCCTAGGTGTAAATGACACTCTTCTTTCAGACAAATTCAATCGGAGTTATATTAAAAAACTTCTAGTTTTAGACTTCTAATTCGTGACTGATGTTTTGTTTTGCTCTATCCTCTGCGCTTGCACGTTCGTCAATGCGAAGATGACCAATGAGTCAATATGAAAATAAGACAACCGCATAAAAATCATCATCAGATTTTGGAATAGCGAAAAATAAATAAAATAACGTAAATCAATAGATTGTCATAATTCATTGTTAAAGGGACATTTCATCCCTGACAAATCTTTCATCTTTTTTTCGTAAGCTCTCTTGCCTGGTTCGATCAATAACAGCAGGATAATGAGCCTACACACACACACCTCGATTTGTTGCCCAGGCACAGCGGTTGAATTCAGATATCGTCGAGTTGGTCCTGTGAGATCGTCTAGTGAAAAATGGACACTGCAAACCCTCAATGCGCGGACAGATTCAATGGGTGAGTTTATATCCCGTTTGAGAGCGAGCAGCCACAGCTTCAGTCTTTCTGGATCATGCAGCGGCAATGGATCTCATTCATGAAACACGAGCAGAACGAATTTTTGTGCAAATCGTGTGTAAAGTGGTTCAGGCATACATTTTCGGATTCATTAAAATGTTTGTATTTTCCAAATGTTAGTTTGTACGCAAGAAATCTCCACCTGCTCCCAGCCACGCGTAAATATTGCGCTTAACACCTGAACGTTTTGCTCATTCATAAGGCTGCATTTTAATTCACCTTAATCGGGTACATATTTACACAGCATTTTGAAAAAATATTATATATAGTAATTACATACGTTTTTTCTTATTATGAGAGCCAGTAATAGCATCTGCGATGGTGGTCCTTCTCCAGTTTTAATACGATTTTTCCGAAGTGAACCAATTTGTTTTTTGCTCTCAAGCTTAATGTCGAACCATTTTCTTCTCACTTCTGGGAATGTTCGATTAACAGATGAAACTCCATTGAGTGCATCTGTAATATGCTCCCAAGCTTCCTTTTTAGGACCCGATACGCCACTATGTACGCTTGAAAATAAAATGTGGCGTTTTGAATGAACTTCTGATAATAAAACTTCAATTTCTGCATCTGAGAAATTTTTCTTTTTCATCATGTCATAATATGATGCCCATATATAGTTGTCAGTCGGATTTAATGGGCGGGATTTATGGTAATTCAGAATGAACGTGCACGCGCATCCCATATACGAATGATTGGAATTCATTAACAGACACACACACATTTCAGTATCACATCTGACGTTTACGAAGTATTTGTGAATCAGGAGAAGAGTTTTCGGGCAGGTCTCTTTACGCGCAAATCACTCGCATATTTACTCGTATATTTACGAATGTTTCATGAATGAGACCCAATGTGTGGAAAATCAAACTTTCCCCCTGTGACGATGCCGTTGGACGGAGTCTTATAGCTTTCTCTCGGTTGAAACATCCAGGAAAAGCGCACACACGTACCATTGCGGGGGGAAAAATCGAATAACGTTTTGCAGGGACGAAACATTCTTGTGGTTGTTTACAAAGCAACATATGGTGCATTTTCGCCACCAACTGGATTGGTGCCGAAGTGGTTAACCCTGAAGATTACTTAAGGGTTAGTTCACCCAAAAATAAAGAAATCCCATAATTTACCCACCCTCAAGCCACCCTAGGTGTATAACTTTCTTCTTTCAGCTGATCACAATAGGATATTAAATAATACCCTAGCTCTTCAAACTCCAAAAAACGCATACATTTATCATAAAAGTAATCCATATGTTTCCAGTGGGTTAATAAATGCTGTCTGAAGCAAAGTGATGAGGTTTTGTAAGAAAAATATCCATATTCAAAACTTCAAATATAATCACTGGCTTCCGGCAACGGTCATACACGCACTCACAAGGGAGTTAAAGGGTCATGAAACCTCAAAACACATTTTTTGAGATGTAAACAGATACAGGCTGCACGTCACTCAAAACATGAACCAGCAATGTGATGCACATACATTTAATCAAGTCTTCTTCAAATTAAATAACCCAGATAGCAAAGGTACGTCTCCAAGATGTCTGCTAAAGATCGCTTAAAGGACCACGTCACCGTTTTTTTTAAATAGGGGTTATTCACTGTCTCCCCTACGCAGTGGCGTGCACGGGGGACTAAAGCCCCTCCCCTTTTGTCTCAAAATGTATTGTGCCCTTTTCTGATAATTGTAAACAATAATTACTATTTTTATAAATATTATAATAAATAAAGCACACACACACCCTTGCCACTAACAATAATAATACAAACAAATATTATATTAAAAAAAAATTGTCGGAGAAGTGGTAGGCGGAGTTTCCTTTGCAGCGCCTCATACGCATTTAACGGTTCTGGTACGCACTACTCAGCAGTTCGCGCGAGTCTCTTTCTTCAAACGAGCAGCAGGTAACGTTTAGGCTAAGACGGAAAATTACATTTATCCTACCATCACCATGCTACTCTAAAAGATGCTGCAGGATGCGAGTTATTCTTAACTACAATAAAAGTATAACTCGATTTCAGACGCATTCTGAGTGACAATGTCATTCGTTTTTATCCAAGGAATAAAAGTGCAAGGGGAAAAACATATAACAGTTAGTTAAATTAAATCTTAAGTCCATGTCCAACTCTAAATTGTAAGGAACTTGCATCTTTGATTTCATAGTAACGCTTTACAATAAGGTTAATTTGTTCATTACTCATGTATGAACTAACATGAACTAACCATGAGCAACACATTTGTTACTGTAGGCTATATCTTAGTTAATACTACAACTGTTAATTGTTTATTCATGTTATGTCAAAGTCAGTGCATTAACTAATGATAACAAATACAACTTTTGATTTTAATGTTTTAGTAAATGCTGAAATTAATATTAACTAAGATAAATAAATGCTGTAGAAGTCCAGTTCATTATTAGCTAATGTTAACTAATGAAACCTTATTGTAAAGTGTTACTGATTCATGATAGCTAACACTGTCTTTCATACATATAATACATACATTAAATTTACAACATCAACAAAACTAAAAATTAATTTTTCATAATTACCTTCTTGATTATCACTGTTTTGTTTGGTAAAGTAAATAATATTTAGTAATATTATCATAATTTCCCTATTTTCATTTGATGTTATGTATTCTAATAATTGTATCAACATATTTTCTTAGAATGCCAAGGAAAGAAAGCATAAAAAAAAGTAAAAAAAAAAAAGTAGTAATAATTTTTTTTATTTAGTGCCCTTTTTGGTCCCTCCGCCCCTTCCCCTGAGGAGGTCTGTGCACGCCACTGCCCCTACATTTAGATGGACAAAAATGCGTTTGCCCACCTCAGTGCATGCATTGCCTTAGTCTGGCAGCGTCGCTAGCTTAGCTTAGCATAATGAATGGAATCCTTTGTTGCCGGATAGCATGTCGTGATCCAAAACAAAAACAACACCTAATTACTTCTTGTGTTCTGCGTATTCACAACAAGTACAAATAGCAATGCAGATTAAGACTAGGCGATTTCCTAGGGAGATATTGGGGTGAAGCACAGCTGAAGCACAGCTACTTGGGCGCAGAGATATCACACAACCCCCCCTGAAATCCCCCAACTTCCGTCAACAAAGCGGCATGAATATTCGCTGGCTATTTTTCCTACAGTGGACATAGTGAATGGCGATGAACATGGCGGATTTTGTGAGAGACGAAGAGGGTTACTTCCCAGACAGTCAAGATCCAGAACCATAAGTTACCTCTACGAACCAGAGCTTTCAAAAGAGGAGCTGCATGCTTTGGAAATAGAACCATACTCTATATACAGCTTCTATCTTACAACTGAATAAAGGCACATATTCACGCAAGGAAGAGTAATGAAAGACAACTTACATGTGCACTTTGTTCTGCCTGTGCTTTGAAAATGGATGGGACAGCCGTATCTTTCAGACGCAGTACCGTCTTTCTGGGCCCATATAGCATTTTTTCAACGTAGTCCTCCGGTGTAAAATGCTCTTCGCAAACACGATACTGGTTAATTTTGTAGAGAGGTGTTGAAGTACAGATATCCAGAGCAGCTAGCCATTGATTTCTCAGTTCCACATTAGATGTAATTCTGTGAAACATTACATTTGTGTACGTCTTTTGCTTGTTCTCACAACCTTTTGCTATGCAGGTAATTGCCATGTTTGCTTTAACTTCTCAAACACAATCCAAAAAGCAAAGATACTCTGTGCAGGTCACGCCGGTGTTCCGGAGAGTTCCGGAGAGTATGTTGACGGAAGTTGGGGGACTTCAGGTGTTGCGTGATATCTCTGCACCCTAGTAGCAGTGCTTCAACTGTGCTTCACCCCAATATAGTCCCACCCCAAATCAATATCTGACTAGCAAATCGCCTAGTCTTAATCTACATTGCTATTTGTACTCATTGTGAATATGCAGGCCACAAGAAGTAATTTGTTTGTTTTTTTTGATCACTTTTACTCACGACATTTTATCCGACAACAAAGGATTCCATTTATTAGCGTCGGCGCTGCCAGACTAAGACAATGCATACTGAGACAAAAATGCGTTTGCCCACCTATCTAAATGTAATAAGACAACCGCATGAAAATCATCAAATTTTGAAATAGCGAAAAATAAATAAAATAACGTAAATCAATAGATTGTCATAATTCATTGTTAAAGGGACAGTTCATCCCTGACAAATCTTTCATCTTTTTTTCGTAACCTCTCTTGCCTGGTTCGATCAACAACAGCAGGATAATGAGCCTACACACACACACCTCGATTTGTTGCCCAGGCACAGCGGTTGAATTCAGATATCGTCGAGTTGGTCCTGTGAGATCGTCTAGTGAAAAATGGACACTGCAAACCCTCAATGCGCGGACAGATTCAATGGGTGAGTTTATATCCCGTTTGAGAGCGAGCAGCCACAGCTTCAGTCTCTCTGGATCATGCAGCGGCAATGTGTGGAAAATCAAACTTTCCTCCTGTGTCGATGCCGTTGGACGGAGTCTTATTGCTTTCTCTCGGTTGAAACATCCAGGAAAAGCGCACACGCGTACCATTGCAGGGGGAAAAATCTAATAACGATTTGCAGGGACGCACTGCTACGCGCAACGTAAAGGAGCCATGTTTGAAAAGAAGTGGAACGAGACTTGAAAGCTATTGCATGGCACAAGATATCCGTCTATTCCTCTCATAGAGCTGCCTTTAGGAGGCTTTGAGGCGCACGAGTCACGTGGGCTATTGTTATGGTACTTTCTAGAGCTTGACAGCTACTGTCGTCATCCACTTGTCGAAAAGGCGGGGCAGCCTGAAACTCTTCTTGTGGTTGTTTAAAGTCCCCATGAATTCAAAATTGACAGTACTTACTTTGTTTGCCTAAATTGATCGTTTTGTGGTGAACAATTCATCCATGCAAGTCAATCCACACAAAAAATTTTTTTGGCTTCGTAATCTTTAATCAAAATCTGAAATTTCCCCTCCCCTCTGCATTGGAGGACCTTCCCTGATGACGTAGGTTTGACGGTTTGGGTGTCTGCTTAACATCCGTAACGACGCCCCTCCAACTGACAGTACACAGGCTGCCTGTGTGTTTGAATGAAACACCTACTTTTCTAGATCCAATCAGGTCCTAGTTGGAAAAAAAGCCACGCACACTATTTTGCCTCATTTAGTATTCCGTTTCTCTCGGAAATACGTCACAACACTGGAGAAAAGTCGTTTGCAACTTCCGGTTCACGGGGACTTTAAGGCAGGTTGTTTAAAGGCAACATATGGTGCATTTTCGCCACCTACTGGATTGGTGCCGCAGTGGTTAACCCTGAAGATTACTTAAAGGGTCATGAAACCCCCCTCTTTCAGCTCAAGTCTAGCTCACAATCTTTTTGAAAAATGCAACTTAAATGGGCGTGGATGGCTGTGAGAAGAAGGGAGGGAGTGGGTGTGGCACGGCAGGGGAGAGTGGGAACGGTCATCGGCCAGCAGTGTTGCCAGATGTACGATAATTATCGTATTTGTACAATAATTTTGACCTCTGTACAATGTACGATCAATAATGAACAATAATTTCTGAGTTTTCAGTCGTTCGTCCAAACACACATCCTACCGCTTCTCTCTCTGACCCCGAATCATTTCGCAGGCTCACCTGCCTGCACGCAAGCACGTACACACACACACACACACACATACACAGGCACCACAAGGTCAGTCCTGGCCCGCACGTCTACACTACACATTCACAAGTCTCCCGCATTAAGCATACTAGGGCTGCAACTAACGATTATTTTGATAATCGATTAATCGGACGATTATTTTTTCGATTAATCGATTAATCGGATAGAAATTAAATTAGATTTTTTTTTTATTATAACTAAATAAAACCGTAAATCAGGGTATTTATGTGTAAAAGTGTACTTTAAAAAGTGCAAAAGCCACACATTGAGTTTTACTAATATCAATATTTGCATTGTTTTTAATGATAATTGCTGATGGCAAGTTGACAAACATGATTATTGTTAAAAAAATGATATCCAACATATTATGTTTTAACACAATTTTTGTTAAAACAAATTTACACAGACATGTTGTTCAGATGTGAATATCTGAACTAAAAACAAACTAAAAACATCTAAAATATATAATTCATTTAATTTTTATTTAAAATTAATTATATATAAGGAATATAAGGATAAAGAATATAATATATATTATATATAATATATAAAAGAATAATATAAGGATAAATTGATTAAATAAATATAGAAAGACTGAAAACAATTGTGTGAATGTAGAGCCGCAGTAGATCGCGTTTGAAAAACAATTAAAACTTAGTAGACAAATGCTATAAAAAGAGAACGGAATGGAGGTAACGTTACCCAGCAAGCTAACAGGCTTGAGTAAAGGACAGGAGAAATTATGCATTAGTGCACAAGCATTCGCTGAAAACCACTGAGTACAGTGACTAAAAAACAATATTTTACTGCTGCTGTTATTAACTGCCTTTATATTTAGTGCTTCGCTTTGTAAAGACCGTTTTAATTTAACCTATTTCTGCGGTAGCGCTATTTTAATCCATCACTTACGTTGCGAGCGAACTGATTGCACAACCTGATGCTCGAGACAAAATACAGACATCCCGGAAGTCCCGGGAGTCTCCCGCATATTGATTGCGGCTCCCTGATGCCCGCGAATTAGTTCAAACTCCCGAAATCTAGAGCGCGCAAGCAATGCAGACAGAAGGAGGAGGGTCCGACTGCGGCATGGGCGTTCCAGACGAGCCACAGAAACTCCCCAATGGGCATTCCTGTAGCGTTTAATAAACCAATCAGAAACAGTTTTGCACTGCCTTCTGGGAAAGGCGTAATTTCCGCTTTTTGGCTTCCGCTTTTTTAGTCCTAGATAAAAGTCTTTACGAGTCTATGGTAGTAGCTATGGCAAAGAGTTAGCGTAGGTCTATTTGTTTCTTGAGAAGTTATGTCTGTAAGTATAATTTATTTGTACAGTTTGAGCAATTCCAGCGTCATGTTAGAATGTGGTTGAAACGAAAGCAAGCAAGTTAGTTAACGATGTCATGGCAGCTAGCCAGAACGGAGTTAGATTGTTTGGTTTTATATACAATCTATGATTGCTTAGCCTTACGTAAGTTAAATACTGACAAATCTAACTTAGTCATCGTGTTTTTGTGGCAACGTTAAAAACATGTCAGCAATGCACATTGTTTCTTTCCATCTAAATGTCATTCAAAGTAAAGAAGTAAAAAACATTATGCATCCGTGTTGCTTGTTTGTTGAACACGTTAGACAACGCATCAAGTTCAAGCAGCAGCAAGATGGTATAAGAATACATTTGAGTTTGGTTAATGTTCTCCATATGTCTTTCTTCCACTGTAGTTACACTCTTCAGTCCTGTCCAGCGGTCAGAAGCCGCAATACCAAAGATGCCCAGACCCAGGCTGCACACTGCTCCACTGCCCTTTCTGTCCTCAGTACAAAGGGGACTATGCGAGGGTGGAAACCCACATGCAGAGCCATCTAAAGACGGTGGTGCATCATGGAGGTATGTTTTAGATAGATAGTTAAGCCTTTGTTGTCTCCAGAGTGGAGAAATTCATCTTTGGGAAGTGAGAGGCTGGCACAGGTACACTTAAAATCATGTTTAAAAAAAAAAAAACACACACCCACACATAGACATGCATACATGGAGAGATTCCCCTCCCCATTACAAGTACATATATAAAATAGCCCCATGATAAGTATTCAATTAACGCACAGTTCACAATCTGCATCACAATCACAATCTTCTATTGCACACTGCCTCATTACCTCATGTATTGCACACAGCCTACATGCATCCTACCCTATATCATGGCCTTCCTTAAAGTATTGTCCCATCAGTATATTAAATAAATAAATGAATGCAGACACTCATAAACACACACACAGACCACATACCCCTCAACCAATTACGCATCATAAGATTCTCCCCATCTGTGTTATGCACAATACACAAATCTGCATCACTTAATCAGAAGATCATAAAGTTATAAAAAGTGTTTGACCTATGTTGCACACTGATATTGTACACAGCCTGTCGCATATATTGCACTATGCCCTGTATCATGGCCTTCTATGAAATCTTCTATTGATTTGTTATAAAATTACAAAAAACTGCCTTCAGGTAATTGTACAGTTTTCAAGATGTGAAATTGGATATTGCATACATGTGCATTTCATATAATTTGTTATTGAAAATCTCTTATTCCAGACACACACAGCTCTAGGTCGAGCTATTGAAACATGTGAGCTGACCTCAGGACAAAAATATCCCAACAAAAACACTCTGATACATGGGTACCTTCATTTTGAAGCGTTAACAGATCATAATTATGATTTTGCCTGTGTTCGCTGTGGACATCACCCACCTATTGTTGTCATGGATCTTCACAAGAACTGTGTTTTTAGCATGGCAGGTACTGTCCAGGTTTTATTCTAGAAAATGCCGACCCCCATTTATTGTCAACTATATTAATATTTCTTATAACTTGTAGTCAGTGAACTAGAGAATCCACCTGATGGTTTTGATGGAAAGGTGGACATTGGTGACTTCTGGGACTCTGTATGTCTGGAGAGAATCGCAAGGGCTTTTGTTCCAAGTAAGTGGCTTTAATCTTAAATAATTGCCATGTAACCCACTGAAATACAATTCTCCACTTCACTTCCTGTCTATCTATTGCCCTTACAAACCCTAAGTACAGACTGTTTTCTTTCAGGTGACAGGCAAAATCCTTTCCAAGTTCAACCCACATACAACCACTGGGCCCCTTGGATTGGCTCTCATACTCGCAAGTCGAATATGGTGCTCAATACAGAGCATGAGAAGGTCCACATGTCCATGCAGCCAAATGAATGCAGGGAGATGGACATAACAGAGGACCGGTTACTGGACGAAATATCCAATTTAAAGGTGAGCTTATCTGCATTTCCTGAACATGATCTGAACCTTAAACTCATACTATACTGACTTTGCACACATTCACTCTTTAGCACTTATGAACACATCCAAACACATTGCACCACACACACACACACACACCTGACTTAAAAAAAAAAATATATATATATATATATATTTTACATCTCCCTCCCTATTTCATGGACCTGTCTTACATATCTCCATGCATAATATTCCTCTACCCTCACTATCCTATATCCCCTGGCATTATAAGTAAGACCTCTCACACCCTCCCCCCTCACACACACCAGCACACTGCTTCACCTCTCCAGTCACCAATTCACCAGTAACCTCAACCCCCTCCAGCATACACAGAGCAAACTATGCATGTGACATAAACGTTTTGTGTCTCTTTTTTTTATTCTGTTCAAACAATACAGCAGTTGGCAATTACACCTTATTTTTTTTAATACATTACAGGTCCATGCCATCCGCAAACTCTGTAAGGAGTGCAGCATTGATTCCAGGGGCTCAAAAATGGAATTAATCTTGCGTCTAAGAGAAGAGATGGCAACTAGAAGCAAGTACGATAAAGTCTTTCAGAAGGTTTGGGGTGCATCTGGTAAGTTAAAATAACTGGCTCAACACAAGTGTTTATCACAACAGTGTTAATCTTTTGGACTGTCTACTGGTAATGTAGTTGGACATCATTGAGGTCTTTCTTTCTACCACAGGTGGTTGGGCTGTTGTTATGTGCCCCTGTGGACAAGTTGTTTCTTTAAAATGCAAAATTAGGGCAGAAAGTCCGCGAGACTTCACAGACTTGTTGCTCTCGTGGAAACATATGCCAAATATAAGCATCTACGATTTTGCCCGAGGGCTTGCAGTACATGCTAACCTGAGAGAACCTGAGGTGGTCCCTTTCAGCCCTCATGAGGGTCGACTGCTGGACCCCAGCCCTGAAAACCTGCAGTGGGCATCCAAAGGTGGCACAGTCAGTTTACCCTGGCTCAAAACCAAGAAAACTTTCCCGGACCCGAATGGCCATCCTTTGACTGGGTCGGAAGAACACTATTGTCTTTATGACACCTTCCACGAGAGAAACACGAAAGACCCAAGAGATATCCTTCGGAGGTTAGGGCTGGTACCAGAGCTTGCCGGAAGAATAAACAGCCAAGTAGCTGAACAGCTCTTCTCCATCATGAAGAAAAATAATTACTTCATGAATATGCTCTCTCCTTCTGCACATGTCTTCACGATGCGAAATATCATTCATCACTACAATCAACGGAAAAACAAGACAGTCATGGAGGAATTAAGGAAGCTTGTGAGCCCTGACATTCCACTGACTCTCAATGAGTATGGACAGGCAGAATTCTGTCTCTTGCCCTCTTCTCAGACAAGAGAATGTGATCTTCTCCCAGACACGCATGTTGTCATGGACACTTTACAGACAACAGAATTAGACCCAAATTTCCCACCACAATGTCAGCGTAAGAGACATTTTCAAGCTGTTTTCACTAGTGATTGTATACAATACAGTATATATGTTTCCAATAATACATTCTATTTTTTCTCTCTCTTCAGCTGTTCACCCCACTAATCTTGACTCCACAGTTGCAAATTGGAAACAAACACTACATGCAAGACTCTCTCAAGCAGTAAGTTGTAATAGTAGTATTTCTCAATCAGCGTCTTCAATCATGCATGCATGTATATCATTTTATGCACATTTCCCCATAGCTAGACTATGTGTTGGACATTAATGCCGACCCACATGAGCCAATTGTCCTAGCCAACTCCCCGATCCTCAAAAGGTCAGACTTTTGGACACTTGGCCTAGAAAGAGATATAGAAGCAACGGTAAGTAAAAACTTAGTGTCTATTCTTTGATCTGTATGTGGACTTGCAGTATGAATAATCTTATTTCTTTCTTTTTAGATAGCAAATTATTGTTTCAACATTATCACAAACATTGCAAATGCACATGTAAGTAAGTGGTTTATTCATTTTACGAAACAACCTTGCCCTCTGATTTTGTGTTTTTAACCGTTGAATTTTATGTAGTGTAGGCAAAGTCTGTTTCTATGATTAAAAAAAAAAAAATTTTATTAAAGGGCATAGCAACCATTGCTGTGGATGCCTATGTGGTAGTGACGTGGCTTCCTCCATTATCAGCTTGCCCTGCTGATTCCATGATTGTGAGTAGTGATGTAAAATAATTTGTATCTACCTTGTCCTATCTACCTATTTGTATTTACCTCATATCCTTCAAATTCCTCTCTGAAAAGTTTTTGTTTCCTCCAGTGTGACTTTGCATCCAAGGATGTTGTGCTTCTCCCGGCCTGGCAGCCAGGACACTGGACTTTGTGTGTGAGTAATCTCACCTTGGCATATTGTTCTTTGAAATCATACTATTTTTATACAACCATCATCCTTACTTTGTTGCCATGTACTGCATCAATTTGTTTCAGGAATGTTTAATTCTAATATGAAATGGGCACAAAATCCAGAAAATGCTAATTTAATATATTTAAAAGCCTATTTCTTTCATCAGTTGCCTTGCCTAGGGTAACTCAAGTGCTCAGTCATAAAACATCTATGATATGGGGGTGATAAGCTCAGGAGGTAGATTATGGCTGAGTGAGAAACATCAGCTGTAAAGAGCTTTATGGTTGTAATTGGGTCCTTAACCAACCCATGTCTTGCTATTCCATGAAATTAAACTTTTAACAGGTTCTCAAACCAAGACAGAGGACTATGCACTTTTTTGACTCCAGGGATCCTAGTGGCTTTGGAGATGGCTGCTACCTAGATGTCTTCAGGTTTTTCCTAGAAATCTGATTGCTGGTTCTTTATGTTCATGGAAAACTCGGAGGGTCTTGAAGCATTGTTCTTTCCTATGTCTAAACCTTTAAGAGAATAGTTATGTAGTTTTTTTTTTATTAAAATGAAGACAGTTGATCATTTTTTCCCTGGAAACATCAGAGTCTTTACTTTTTAGAAATATTATGTGGGCTTTCAAAACACTGCTTCAAGAACAGAGTGTTTTTTTAATGGAAGTATAGTAGTTCTGTTTTAGACTAACTTCCTTTTTTTTTCAGATAAATTGTTTTCACTGTTCACACGTTCCATATGTTCCTAAGTCTCTATTAGGAAATGCTGTTACTCCTAGGCCAGTTACTAGTATGGGTATAGTGTAGACCTTATTCATTACACTTATAAGCTGTGCTCTCAAGGTGGGTATGTGTAGTCAAGGCAGAGTTTTGGCAATTCCTTATTAGGGCTCAGTGTTCCATTTGAAAGAGGTGAATTGCAACTAATATTTCTTCAAAATTATTTTCAGTAACCTCGCACATATGGTGTCCAGTGAAGAGTGGAACATCCTTTTCTTGTCAGACTATGAGGTAAAACATTGGCATGTGTGGATGGAGCTCTAATCCATTACAATTAGTATAGCAGCATAGACAATCATGTGTTGCTACTTGCTGACCGTAGTTGCTGTTAAAAAAATACCTATTAAAAAACCTATTAAAGCATATTGTGGTAGAAAGAAAGAAAGAAACAAACAAACGGGCTTAAATGCAATTTGATTTGGAGAGTGAATGCAAATATGTACGGATCATCATCATTTACCATGCTCTGTTATGATTTTTCTAGGGTGCATCTCATCAGCATCTCAGCAATAATTGTGGGGTGTTCATGCTGATGGTGAGTTGTAGCCTAATGTTTTCTGTAACGTCTTTTATTGACTTCTTCTGAATTAGTAACTTTTTTTTTTATCTTAATTTCAGTATGCTATGTATGCTACCCTCCAAAAACCATTTGACTTCAGTGAGGTGGGTTTTTTATCTTAAAATCTTAATCCGATGTATAATATTAAATATTATATGTTCAGTCATTTACTCGTCCTATTTGGAAGTTGCTGACCACAATATGTATTGCTGACCACAATTCTTTTCAGGTGGACATGACAACTATCAGAAGGTGGTGGTGTGCGCAAGTGTTGCAGACATTTACTGTTGAAAGGTATCACATTGTATCCTTAGTTTGTGATTGACCTACATTTGAGGATGTAGGCCAATATGCTAAACTCTCTCCATCTCTCAGCAACACTGAAGGACCAGTGGTCACACCTGCTGCAACGGAAAGGGACCAGAAACAGGACCAGCCATACCTCCCTCCAGAGATTTTGCAGAAGATCATTGGGATTACCCTTAGAATGGACATGACCATGCTGGAATCATTTAATAGGGTGTCTAAATTGTTTCGAGATCTTTCGAGGCCTTTTCATCCAATGATCAGCATTAATGATAGCGTGGCTGAGGATCTTGAAATTGAAAGTAATCTGGTGCATATTAGCATTGGCAAAATCTACAAGGTGGCAGGCCGTGGCAGTGGCCTTGTGCTACGACTAGCACATTTGTTTTCTTCCAAAAAAAATTGGATGAAGGCATGCTTGGTGCTTAGACACACAGGCTATGGAAGGTACTTGGTACAGGATGTACAGTTTGCAAAGTAGGTCCCATTGCCTTTCAGACATCTTAAGCATGCATGACACACACACGCATGCATCACACACACACACGCATGCATGACACACACGCGCGTGCACATGCATGAAACACACACGCGCGTGCACATGCATGAAACACACACGTGCATGCATGATACACTCTTGCGCACACACGCAACACACACACACACACACGCATGCATGCAACACACACATGCAACACGCATGCAACACACGCATGCAACACACACACACACACACACGCATGCAACACACACACACACACACGCATGCAACACACACGCATGTCACACACACACACACACTGTTCGAACTATACCGTGTCCTTTGGGGGAGCCCACTTGATTAGTTTGTATCACACACACACGCAACACACACCCATGCAACACACACACACATGCATGCAACACGCACACACACACTTTACCGTTCAAACTATACCGTGTCCTTTGGGGAGCCCACTTGATTAGTTTGTATAGTTAGTTGATATAACTTGAGTTTGTATTTATAAGTTGTTATTTTATTTTTTTACTGTATTTTATTTTGTATTTTATACTGCATGACAATAAAGTTTTAAGTTTGCTACGTAAAATAAATTGTCTGTGTCTTTACTGAAAATATCCATATTCAGCCAAGTATTAGTGTGTGTAAATAAGGGAACCCTTGTGAACTATGCTGTCTGATTGTAAATAAATGCTGCTTGTATCTTAAGTATACAATGGTAACACTGTTGTAATATTTGTTATGAATGCAGTTTTTTTCGTATCCAAATTATTGCACTTACAGCAGTACTA
The DNA here is from genome assembly GCF_051911475.1 of Siphateles boraxobius. Taxonomy (NCBI): domain Eukaryota; kingdom Metazoa; phylum Chordata; class Actinopteri; order Cypriniformes; family Leuciscidae; genus Siphateles; species Siphateles boraxobius. The sequence continues at coordinate 4,136,346 of NW_027508975.1, forward strand.
CAACTGTGTTGAGGTGCAGTAGCCTATTCTGCAGTAATTACTGTACTGTAGGAAATACTGTGTTGATACTGCAGTACAATTTATTTTATTTTTTATCATAAGGGGCATGTAAGCTATTTGACAAGTAGAACAATGCACTGCACAACCCAACATTTTCAACTGCTACTGCGACGTTCGGTAGCTGGCTTTACGTTCAAACTTAAGTTCCTGCTTTCCTATGTTTGGTTCAATGCTAACGTCAATGCTAACCCAACCCTTATTTTGACATAATATAGACCGGATGTTGACAGTTCCTTGTAGGAGAAGAAGAAAAGGGGGGTTTTCCCGTTTACGGATAAAACGCCCATTTATGTTCCGAAAAGTGGGGGTGTTCCCGTTTACGGATAAAACGCCCATTTTTGTTCCGCAGACCGATGATATTCGACAGAAGAGACTGCTCCAAACCGTGTAGCGCGCGCGCTCGGCAGAGCGCCTGAGGGAGAGAGACCTTGCGTGTGTGTGCGTACCAGTAAACGCTCCCCGTGACGTAAGCAGACCAACTAATCGATAATGACATTCGTTGACAACGATTTTCATAATCGATTATAATCGATTTTATCGATTAGTTGTTGCAGCCCTAAAGCATACAATTGATATATCATCGAAATATCTAAAATGTTCATAACAACCGCTTATTTAACAAAAGGCAAGTAAAATGACCAGGGTTACATTTTAGACACACACACACATACCTCTGAAGGGATAGAAAAGTCCTCAGGACTTGGTACCGCATTACTCGCAAGATGTAATGCATTGGTCATCGACAAGGCCGAAGTCCACCATTCTCCAATTCTCGAAGCTCTCTCGGGTAAAATGTTTGCGGCACACGTACTGATTAGATGTGTCCTTGGTTGATGGCCAACCAACCGTCCGGAGCCAGAGTCCAGCCCTGGCAGCATCGCGGGGAAATATATTCAACCCACTTTGACTTTTGCACCACGAAAATATACACTTGCGTCCCATGATTGTCTCTCTCCTTTCCTACGCGAGATCACAGTTTGACATTTCTGTGGAAAGATCCACGTGGTGTCATGAATAATTAAGAGACAGTGTCTTCTCATAGGATATAAAAACTCAGTCTCATTAATAATTATGAGAGACCGATGAGTCATCAACGCACTACACTGTGCTCTGCCACGTCACAGCCTGCGATGAAGATTTTAAACCCGGAAGACGAAAATAGCGGGGGAAAACTAAAATTTAACCATTTTCACCCTACTGTTAAATCTAACAGATCCTAACATTTTCTTTAATGGTGTTCAACACAAATACCTCTGTTAAAATCTCAGCAAATTTGGTTTAGGGTTTCATGACCCTTAATTTCATGAGCCTTAAGGGTTAGTTCACCCAAAAATGAAAGAAATCCCATAATTTACCCACTCTCAAGCCATCCTAGGTGTATAACTTTCTTCTTTCAGCTGATCACAATAGGATATTAAATAATTCCCTAGCTCTTCCCAGCTTTGTGAAAGCATTGAATAGTGCTTGATTTTTCGAACTCCAAAAACGCATACATTTATCATAAAAGTAATCCATATGACTCCAGTGGGTTAATAGATGCCTTCTGAAGCAAAGTGATGAGGTTTTGTAAGAAAAATATCCATATTCAAAACTTCAACTATAATCATGGCTTCCGGCAACGGTCGTACACGAACTCACAAGGGAGGAGAACTCCGGACAATTTTTAAGTTAATCTTGATCGTTATACCTTTGTGAGTACTGTCTATAGAAAAAAAAAAAAAACGGATTGGTGCTTGCAACACGGAGCTGCTACAGCTAAAGTCAATGCCCAGAGCTCCCACTCAGCTAAAACGGAAGTTATGGGGCATATACATAAAGAGTGTCTTTGTGCCTCTTAACAGACACAAAATGCAATTAAAATGTCTGTCCAACATGAACAGGGCCCTTACTTGTGAAAAAGATGCGTTTAGCAACTTACCCATTGTTTAAATTCACCTAAATAGTGTTTTAGACGGCTAGCTGTAGTCTCGGGCTGAAGTCCCGTGGGAACTCCCCATACTGCACCCTCCCACACACTTTATTCTCTCTAGCAAGTCCATTGTATTCTCATAGAAATTAGCACAACACAAATATTATTGAAGACATAGAAGTTATTGAAATAATTAAAGTTTTGCAAATAAGACTACAAAAACATGCATTACTGCACATCTCTCCAAGCCGTGTGTGCCCAAATGGAAGAATAAATAAAGCTTACATTACCTCCACCAGTGTTGGGAAAGTTCACTTTCTACTTGAACTAGTTCAAAGTTCAGTTCACAAATTTTAAAATCAACTAGTTCAGTTCATACTTAAAATTTTGAACTAGTTCATAGTTATTTTTTTGCGGCAAGCTATTATTTTTCAAAATTATTGCCACAGTGACACACGCACACACGACTCGTTTAAATACATTTATGTTGTTAATAAATAACAATAAATTGTTGTTGTACCAGCAATATCTCCAAGTTTTGTTTTTCACAGTAGAAATCTCAAATGTCATGATTTGCCAATGCAAGAGAGTACCGGCACCTTTTGCCCCCCACTTCAAGCACTGGCCACAGCCCATATCTATGGGATCAATATCCCGCCAAATGTATTGCGGCCCCGGATCAAAATATAATACGTGTGAATCAAAAAATAACACGCATTTCATTTTCATTAATCTTTTGTCAAATGGTACATCTAGTCTAGAATTAATTTACCAGGCTACATAGGCTATATAATCGCTTAACAACAACAACAACAATTAAGAAAATATTTGAGGATGGCGTATTTAACTGTAACGGATCACCAGGTAGGCTGTGTGGGGTTTTTTTTTCTTTTACAAAGGCTACATGTTTATTTTAAATTTTAGTTGTTTCTGTTCTTTGTTTTACATACTCTGAACTGTACCACAAATGCCTTGGTATTTATCTTGTACTTTTTGCACTGTATGCCTTGTCTGTAATGGAACTAAATAATAATAATAAAAAATTATATATATATATATATATATATATATATGTAGGTAGGCTGTGTGTACTGTTGAAAGGTCAAAGTCCTAAATCCTTCAGACGGGTAAAATAGCCGTTTTTAACTTAATTTTTGCAAAGAAATGTAGTGTTTCAAAACGGCATGATGTTTCAGAGCTGCCTTAGCATATTAACATCATGAGCCAAGTATTGTTTAACACCTATTATCAGTGTGCGCATTAAAATGTATGCTCTCAAAAAAAGAGATTTGTATATGTCCAGGATTCAGATGGCTTTACTGCTTAAAGGGATACTCCACCAGTTTTTCTTATTAAACTATGTTATTCCCTTAACTAAGACGAGTTGATACATACCTCTCTCGTCTCAGTGCGTGCACTATATCGCTCTGTATTGCCGCAAAACTATGTTAGCACTTAGCTTAGCCCATGCATTAAATATGGGCCAAGCAGAGAAGCGACCAAACACTTCCACGTTTTCCCTATGTAAACACAGTTACTCGAGTAGTGTAACTTGACCTGGGCTGGTGACACAAAATAAACCGTTGCGCTTTTCTAAGCGTTTAAAATTGATGACTATATTGTATGGCGGAATACCATAACAAGTGCTTTTGAGCACTTCGACTTGGCGCAATAATATCTTCACTCGTGAAAAGTCCTCTTACCGGCTCCCGCTTCCTCTCCCCCTCCCTCTGACATTTCCGTGAATACAACCAACGTGACTTTTACTACCTGTGCTATTAGCAAACTGCAGATCTTTGGCGGACTTTGTAGATGATTATGACTTCTTTGTAGAAGACCCAGAGCCATATCTGTTTGAACCCGAGTAACTTTTTATTTCCTGTCTCAGAAGCGCACTGATTTCACAGATATGTTACTCAGCTAAGGTTACTGACACTTCCAGGACAACTAAATACCATGCAAAAGTACACTTACAGCGTTGGGTGATGATCCTCTTTCTTGTGTAAGTGATCTGAATATTGTTGGTGTAGCCTCATCCTTTAGGCGTGTTCCTGTGCAGGTATAGTCCTCCTTTGTGAAATGTTCGGAGCAAACACGCCACTTCTTCAGAGTCATCAATGGTGTTTTGGGATTCTTGTTCAAAGCAGCTAACCAAGCTCTCCGCTGTATGTGGTGTGTTGGAATTCGGTGAAAAATGACAGCACTATGTACATTCTCCTTATTTTCACAACCCTTTACGATGCACGCTTTAACCATTATTGTACACAAACTAGCTTCCAACAACCTGTTACTTCGTCAACTCCGCTCGAACTACTACTACCGGCGCATGTCACGTTGGTTGTATTGACGGAAATGTCAGAAGGAGGGGGAGAGGAAGCGGGAGCCGGTAAGAGGACCTTTCACGAGTGAAGATATTATTGCGCCAAGTCGAAGTGCTCAAAAGCACTTGTTATGGTATTCCGCCATACAATATAGTCATCAATTTTAAACGCTTAGAAAAGCGCAACGGTTTATTTTGTGTCACCAGCCCAGGTCAAGTTACACTACTCGAGTAACTGTGTTTACATAGGGAAAACGTGGAAGTGTTTGGTCGCTTCTCTGCTTTGCCCATATTTAATGCATGGGCTAAGCTAAGTGCTAACATAGTTTTGCGGCAATACAGAGCGATATAGTGCACGCACTGAGACGAGAGAGGTATGTATCAACTCGTCTTAGTTAAGGGAATAACATAGTTTAATAAGAAAAACTGGTGGAGTATCCCTTTAAAAGTCCTTGTAAAGTTTAAAATAAACTGTTATTTTCCCCTGTAGGAGTGAGCATCAGTAGTGTGAGTCGCATTTGAGTGACGTCAACTCCCCTCTTCGATTGATTGGCTAGAGATGGAGCTGTCAATCTAGAACTAGTGGACCAATGGTGACGCTTAAGCCCGCCCTAATTTACATGAAACTGAACTGCAACATTTGGAAGAGCCAAGCGCAGAACATGGAAAGAAGAGCGAAGAGAAAAACAGCACAAGCGTACAAAAAAATTAATTATGAGCAGAAAATGAAGGAGAGCGCAAAGTACAGAGTAATACAACCAAGAAAACAATTATAAAGAAAGCATGAACAAGTTTTGTGAAAAATATTTTTTAATGCGTTTAAAGTTTTTATTCATGCTTGTTATTTTTGATTCACTCTTATTATATTTTGATCCGTGGCCGCAATACATTTGGCGGGATATTGATCCCATACATATAGCACCACAGACAGCTATTATTTTATTGACGGGGAAGTTTGCACAGAAATGTAAGATTTTTCCCATCCTCACCGACCTTGTCATAAAACTCGTTTAAATGATCATACGACGCCTCCTTGCTGCTGTTTGTTTAGATGACGCATTCGGCGGTGCGACACTGGTGGCTGGTGTTGCCAGATTGGGTGTTTTTTCCGCTAAATATTAAGGCCCGTTTACGGTGTGTTTTAGCCGAGTTTTCGCCTGGAATCCAAATCTGGCACCCTATTGAACGAAGTTAAACTGAGAGCGCGTGCAATTCACAGACACCACACCAGAATGAACGAGTTCACAGTAACGTTCACCAGGCAGTAATACAGTACGTTCAGTTCACGTTCGTCCAAAATATGAACGAGTTCGTGAACTATCGTTCAATGAACCCGTTCAGGCACAACACTGACCTCCACCGTGGTTGCACCCGTCTTCGTCCACGGAATGGCTTTTTTCTTCAACCGGCCCCGCTGTGTTGAGTGTGTGTAGTCATTCTTGTCAAAGTGTTCGCTGCAAATGCGGTAATCTTTAGCCCGTAGTACTTGTATGGGAGTTTGCACATCAAGTTGAAGTACAACTAGCCACAACTGCAGAATCTCGAGGTCATGGAAAGGAAGACGATGAAAATTTAAGTGATTGTATTTTCGCATTCTGTTGCCACAATTCGGAAAGGCACAAACGCGAACCATTTCTTCTTCACTTGTGAGCAACTCCGATCATCACTCTTCACTACGCTCCTCCCACACTGCTATTTACCTTTTTTTCCGGCTACAACTGAGTTCTCACGGGACTTCAGCGCGAGACTACAGCTAGCCGTCTAAAACAGGATTTAGGTGAATTTAAACAATGGGTAAGTTGCTAAACGCATCTTTTTCACAAGTAAGGGCCCTGTTCATGTTGGACAGACATTTTAATTGCATTTTGTGTCTGTTAAGAGGCACAAAGACACTCTTTATGTATATGCCCCATAACTTCCGTTTTAGCTGAGTGGGAGCTCTGGGCATTGACTTTAGCAGCTCCGTGTTGCAAGCACCAATTCGGTTCGTTTTTTTTTCTGTACAGTACTCACAAAGGTATAACGATAAAGATTAACTTAAATTGCCCGGAATTCTCCTTTAAAGGGTCATGATACCCCAAAACACATTTCTGAGATGTAAACAGATACAGGCTGCACACTTAAAACATGAACCAGCACTGTGATGCACATACAAGTTTTCTTCAAATTAAATATAAAATAACCCAGATATCAAAAGGTACATCTCTGAGATGTCTGCTAAAGATCGCTTAAAGGAACATGCCCTGTCTCCCCTACATTTAGATAGGTGGGCAAACGCATTTTTGTCTCAGTGCTTGCATTGCCTTAGTCTGGCAGGGCCGCCGCTAGCTTATCTTAGCATAATTCATGGAATCCTTTGTTGCCGGATAGCATGTGATCCAAAAAAAACAACAACAAAAAACAAGTACAAATAGCAATGCAGATTAAGACTAGGCGAATTCCTAGGCAGATATTGGGTTGAAGCACAGCTACTTGGGCGCAGAGATATCACGCAACACCTGAAATCCCCCAACTTCCGTCAACATAGCGGTGTGAATATTCGCTGGCTATTTTTCCTACAGTAGACATAGTGAATGGCGATGAACATGGCGGATTTTGTGAGAGACGAAGAGGGTGACTTCTCAGACAGTCAAGATCCATAACCATAAGTTACCTCTACGAACCAGAGCTTTCAGGAGAGGAGCTGCATGCTTTGGAAATAGAACCATACTCTATATACAGCTTCTATCTTACAACTGAATAAAGGCACATATTCACGCAAGGAAGAGCATAGACTGTAAAAAAAGATGGACGACGCCCCTTCGCTCTCTTCCATTGGCGAGAAGTGAAGCCGCCATTGTCCCGATATGGCGCTGACATCTTGGGACTTGAGTCTGCGCAGTTGCGATTTCAGGACCAGACATGCGCAGTTCTGAGCAGGAAGTAAGGCAGCGAAATCAACGTCCCGCCCTCACTCTCGCTGAATCAATCTAAGCACGCGCCTCTGCTGCAGAACAAACCATTATGTCGGTGTGAAATAATTAATTATAGAAATTTAGATATAAAATTTAAAGCTCCAATCTCCTCAGTCCGCCAAAGATCCCGAAAAAAAGTCCGTTGTTGCTTCAGTGACTACTTTGCTCAGAGAACCTGTCAATCACAGCTGTCAATCACGTACGCCACAGCACCGTTTTTATAGCATCAAATAACTAACTAAAAACAAACTTATTTTAAAAACAAACACTTGAAATTACATCAGCGTGATGAAAACTACAGTAAATGACAGAAACTATCTTTGGAAAAAAGATATGTGAATTGTAATTTAATTAAGTTTAGTTGGTCTCACGTCCCATTGAATAACACGGGGAGGCGGGGTTTATGAGCTATACTAGGACCAGTCACCGGGGGGCGATCGAGACGCTTTGGCTTCACTTTTCAGGGCTTGTGCGGCACGCTTGAGGAAGAGTAATGAAAGACAAACATGTGCACTTTGTTCTGACTGTGCTTTGAAAATGGATGGGACAGCCGTATCCTTCAGACGCAGTGCCGTCTTTCTGGGCCCATATAGCATTTTTTCAACGTAGTCCTCCGGTGTAAAATGCTCTTCGCAAACACTATACTGGTTAATTTTGTAGAGAGGTGTTGAAGTACAGATATCCAGAGCAGCTAGCCATTGATTTCTCAGTTCCACATTAGATGTAATTCTGTGAAACATTACATTTGTGTATTTCCTTGGCTTGTTCTCACAACCTTTTGCTATGCAGGTAATTGGCATGTTTGCTGTAACTTCTCAAACAACACAATCCAAAAAGCAAAGATACTCTGTGCAGGTCACGCCGGTTTTCCGGAGAGTTCTGTATGTTGACGGAAGTTGGGGGACTTCAGGTGTTGCGTGATATCTCTGCACCCTAGTAGCAGTGCTTCAACTGTGCTTCACCCCAATATAGTCCCAAGTCAATATCTGACTAGGAAATCGCCTAGTCTTAATCTGCAATGCTATTTGTGCTCGTTGTGAATATGCAGGCCACAAGAAGTAATTAGGTTTTTTTGGATCACTTTTATTCACGACATGCTATCCGACAACAAAGGATTCCATTTATTAGCGTCGGCGCTGCCAGACTAAGACAATGCATACTGAGACAAAAATGCGTTTGCCCACCTATCTAAATGTAGGGGAGACGGTGAATAACCCCTATTTCACAAAACGGTGAAGTCTTCCTTTAATCTGGAAAAAAATTGTTGTGTATAAACATCTTAGAAAAGCAGTTTTGCATACATTTAAGATCATAAAGATCTTAAAGACAGTTTCTAAATGCCTATTTAACATTGACAGTAAAAGTCTTGGAGACAATGCAGATGAGAAAACGCTCTTAAAAATCTTGATGAGTCAAATGCAGACATCCAAATACAGCCGTACGTATGATCATGAACGCAATGACACGAGGAATTATTCGGATACACAGTGGACAAAAAAGCACACGCGTCATGAAACACATTGACAAGAAAACTAAATTAATGCATCATATATATTATTGAACATAAATCTGCTTGCTGTAAAAACGTCATGGGCACAGCCGACGCTTTCAGAAAACAATAAAAAAATAAATTAAAAAGTTTAAGTTTTTATAAGCACAAATGCTCGCCTTGCTCTATTCTGTGATGCGCGTTTGTAACGTCACGTAATACGGAATTACGTTCAAAAGGTCACGGTTGACGTAGCCGGAAGTACAGAGTCAGTGTTTACAAGTTGAACGCGCAAACTAAGTCAAACACTCCAGCTCAGCACTATTGTCTTTTACTAGGGACTCTAGATTTCCACTAGACTGATTCTTAGGTAAAAAAAAACAACAACAACAAAAAAAACACATTTTAACACGTCTATAGTAATAGGAAGATAGTAGTGATAAACATTCACACGTTATGAAACACATTGACGAGAAAAAACACGTCAATACATCTAATATAGTAAAAAATAAAAACAACAACACATACCTGCGTTTGCTGTAAAAACGTTTTGGGCACAGCCGACATTTTCAGAAAGCGGCGATCTCCTTGCTGGGAGGGTTTGAAATCATCGTTGAAAAAGTGATCACTGCACACTTTCTTACATATTAGAGCATGTTCGGGTGTGTTGATATCCAAGTGCAGCGCGAGCAGCCACAGTTTCAATCGCTCAGGATTGTGTATAGGAAGTCTATGAAAAGTTACATATTTCTGTCCTGACGAAAAAGTTCTTTTAGCCTTTATTATATTAAAACACCCAGGATACGCACACGAAATGGGCATTTTAAAAAATAAACTGACAAAAAGACATTTGAATATGTGTATATGTTCCTCCTTCCTCACATTGGCAAACAGGGACTCTGCACTTCCAGTGTTACGGATCAACTGGGGATCATGTTAACTGGGGAAGTGCGCGTGCACGCAGACAGTTTTACCTGGATTTCCTAAACCTGGATTTCTCCTAAAACATTTCATTGTACAGTTTTATTTTGGATGTAATTTACAGTTTAATCCAAAGCATAGCATTACAAAACTTTTAACAACCGTTTTTAATAAAACTAAGAAGTCAAGCAATTTGAATAAATTGTATAGTAACTGTAACACTGGACGATCTCGCCATACTGCTTACATGCATACCTTTGTGTGTGGTAAACACAGGCTGGGCACAGCTGTTTTTTTCAGTTTTCGACGTATCTTTCCCATACCCGGTCTGAAGTCGTCTGGTGAAAAATGCTCACTGCACAATGTCAGTAGACGGGCGATTTGAAGAGGTAAATTAACATCTCGCTGAACTAATAGCAGCCATAGCTTTAGTCGCTCTGGATCGTTTACCGGGAAAGAATAAAAGTGAATCCTTTCATCTGTCGGATTTGGTAATGCACTTTTACGTCGCCGTGGTTGTTTTTGGCGATTAGGACATCCGCGACATGCACACTTACGCACCATTTTTTTTTTAAAATATAGCAATACAAAAAATACAAACAATGTAGAATAGCTTGAATAAAGCGCGCGTCTCCCTCAGACTGTAAACATAGCTCGGGCGCACCAGATAACACGTCATTGCGGAATCGTGAACGCGGTTTAACAACAGAGCCGGAAGAGAATACAATGCTGAATAAAGTCGATGTTTTTGTTATGTTTGGACCAAAATGTATTTTAGATGCTTCAAAAAAATTCTAACTAACCCACTGATGTCACATGGACTACTTTGATGATGTCGATATTACCTTTCTGGACAAGGACAGTAAACCGTATGCATTTTCAATGGAGGAACAGAAAGCTCGCGTATTCAATCTAAAATATCTTAAACTGTGTTCCGAAGATGAACGGAGGTCTTACGGGCGTGGAACGTCATTAATGACATAATTTTCATTTTTGGGTGAACTAACCCTTTAAATCCATTTATAAGCGCAATTCACACGAGCTCAAAGCGCGTGCGAGACTGCTGCAAGTATGCGCTATAGATATTAATATGGTGAAAAATACATAGAGGACACTGACAACGCGCTGACAGACAGGACCAAGAAGGTAACATTTAATAAAGTCTCAACTTTCAAATTTGGTCAGTCAAAGAAATTAAACCATAAATAGGCCTACTATTTTGTGGCTCTTTAATGTGTCGTGACAGATTACACTTTTTTTTCATTAAGCTAGGCCTATTTTCAAGGCTTCAATGTTTTATTGAATGCTACCTCTGACTAAGAATTCATTACTTTGCACTTGCATAGTGTTTTATTTTGGAATCTTAAGAGCAATAGACATATATTGCAATGTTAAGGAATTCATGTTTTTTTCATTCAGATATATAAATCAACATGTATAAATTGCTATTAGTCAATTAATGAGGAGATAGTCGATAATCGAATCGGGCTGGAAAAATTAATCGTTAGATTAACCGATGCACCGAAAAAATAATCGCCAGATTAATCGTTTTAAAAATAATCGTTTATCCCAGCCCTACTGCTGTGGTTAAAGGAACATGTCAAGCATTTATTTATTTATTATTTATGTATTTTAATGTTGCTGAGGAATGAGTTAAAGCATACAGTACACTCCATAAATGTTCATAAAGAGTGGTGAAAATTGATAAGTCATAGCTTATGGATCCAGTGATTTACCCACAGCATTTATATAGGGGAATGTTCAACAAACATATTCATTAGCTAACAGGTATGAAAGCAACAAAAGAAAAAAAAAAAATAGGCAAATGTGCATGCATGCAGGACATCTGTATTTGCCAACTGTGAAGGTCTGACCACACAGTCTCACCTTCTGAACATTCAATCTAAGGAAGAACGAACAAACTATAGAATAAGTTAGAATATAAGTTACATGCTAATGAAGAACAGTTACTTGTTTTGCAATGTGTATACATTTTTCTTACCCATTGGCCAGTTTGGCCTTCATACCTACTGCTCTCCATCTAATGTAATCATGTTATATTAGAAAATAAATTTCACCGTTGTATTACCTTTTTATAGTAAGAGCAATTTAACTCACAATCACCCTTCATTGTGAAATTTTCACATCTCCTCTTAATAGTGTTCCTTTAGTGAGCAGCTGCCAGGATATTGGTTATCCTACAAAGTTTTTTATTTGTCTAACTTTAATTGCATCAATTTGCTGTGGTAGTCTATGGCCTAACAACAATGACACCAGTAACAATAATGACACTTAATTTATAGACCTTTTTTTAATCTGTTCCTAACAGATAGCAGATGACAACAACAAATGCACATGATGTGATGAATAACAAGTAAAGAGAATATGTTCAAGGATTAGTTAACTTTCAAAAAAAATTTTGCTGATAATTTACTCACCCCTGTGTCATCCAAGATATCCATGTCTTTCTTTCTTCAGTTGAAAAGAAATTAAGGTTTTTGAGGAAAACATTCCTGAGTGAGTAAATTATTAGCAAAAAATAGTTTGAAAGTGAACTAATCCTTTAATGAGTTTCATGGTACCAGTCAAATGAAGAGAACTGGCATAATTTATATTACATAAAAAGAGGCCCAAACACATTACATTTTATTTATAACACTCATAGACCATTGTGTAATGTTTCTTTTGTTAAAGAGGTCAGCAAAAAAGTAAATAAAGCATTTCCTATTGTTTTAGAGAGGGTCATGCTATTCATGTGAGGTGACAAATGATTAAGAGGTTAGTGATGTAGGTGAAAATTAGACAGAATATCAGTAGGCCTAAATATTTGTAATAATTCATCATCACTATATCATATGTTCTGCTTATTGCAGTAATACAATTTGTGGTTGCACTTTCCACTGTGTTTTTCACAGGCCTTTAATCACGAAAGACAAAGTGTTCTCTAAATGTCCAATACAAGACATTAGATACACAACATTCAAGTTCATGCTACTGAGCATAATGTACAATGTTTGAGGAACTAACATTGCATTTCAAGGTACACATTTTAAAGTCTTATCAGTTCTTGCTTTCCCTGGGAATCGAACCCATGACTTTGGCGTTGCAAGCACAAAACCCTACTGTTTGAGCTACAGGAATGCTTGATACAATGATTATATGCTTCTAAGAAGATGCGGTAGTAAATACAGAATTGTTCTGAAAGAAACAAAGAAATTCTTTTTTATTTAATAAATCTTTTGAAAATGTTACAAGTTCATGAGATAATTAACTTCATGACCCTATACTGTAAGCATTGCTGCTTTATATCCAGGGAAATGATACAGACGTGTCACAGCTGGTTGTTCAAAAAAGAGATATATATCATAGCAGAGTAAAATAAGCTGATAAGTATTTTTATATAAAAAATAATTGATCGATTATAAAATTAGGCTATATGCAGATCGATAAATGCAACTTGTTGAACAAATTTAAATGACTTTGCAATTTATGTTTCTTTTAGGTAGCTTACTTTAACTTAATCTACATCTGTTGTTATTTGTGATTAGAACTCATGACAACACAAGTGCGCTGACAAGTCTGTTCATCCAATGAAACCGAATGACCCTTGTTAACATGGGCGTGGTTTCTGAGCATCTGACACCAAAGTATGTTAAACTTCTTTGAAAATGCGTCAAATACGAAGGAATGTCATACACTGCAAAAACAAAGCGCTTTATTCGCATACCGTGTATACAACTGGTGAAATATTCGATTTAATCTGTGATCCGTAAAATAGGGCAAGAATCTGTCGCTGTTAACATCTGCTGGAAATCCAGGTAAAACTGTCTGCGTGCACGCGCACTTCCCCAGTTAACATGATCCCTAGTTGATCCGTAACACCGGCTACGTCAACCGTGACCTTTTGAACGTGATTGCGTATTACGTGACGTTAGAAACGTGCATCACAGAACAGAGCAAGGCGAGCATCTGTGCTTATAAAACTAAAACTTTTTTATTTATTTTTTAAATGACCGATCGTTTCGCCCTTATGCATCGTCTGGTGTCGTTTAAAGCCATTTGAAGCTGCACTGAAACTGTCATTTGGACCTTGGACCGTTTGGTAGCCAATGAAGTCCATTATATGGAGAAAAATCCTGGAATGTTTTCATCAAAAACCTTAATTTCTTTTCGACTGAAGAAAGAAGGACATGGACATCTTGGATGACAGGGGGACGAGTAAATTATCAGCAAAAGTTTTTTAAAAAGTGAACTACTCCTTTAACTATCAGAGAATGTGCGGGTGTGTTAACATCCAGCAGCAGCGCGAGACACCACAGCTTCAGTCGCTCAGGACTGTGTATGTAATCTGTGAAAAGGCACGTTTTTTTCCTAGCAGAAAAAATCTTTTAGGTTTCAAAAGATTTGAACAACCAGGATACACACATGAACGGACCATTTTTAATCAATAAACTGATACAAATACAGATAAATAGGTGTCATTCAACATACCATAACTTTTGAACAGTCTTATTCTTCTGTTATTTAAATGGCGGTTGGCAAACCTACTTTAAGGTGCATTTTCCGACCCCTATTGGTTTGGAGTACGGAGCACAGCTTGGTTAAAGGACAAGGTCGGTATTTTACACTTAAAGCCCTGTTTTAAGATCGTTTCTGATGAAATAGAACGGTTAAGATCGAAATTTGGACACATGCTGCTGGCCCGAGAATTTTCGGTTTCTGTGGGAGCAAAAATGTCAAGCTTACCAAAAGTTCTTCCAGGTATATATATCCCACATTATATCCCAGGATATAATGTGGGAACCGCTGTTTGTATCAGGCGAAATAGCTTTTTGGGCGATTTCTTTCCAGCTAAGTCCTCAATAGTAAAATGTTGACCGCAGATACGGTGGTCAACTTTCTGCAGAACCTCAACAGGTGTGCTCACGCCCAACCCCAGAAATTCCAGCCACAACTTTAGCCTTTCTGGGTTGTAGAAAGGAAGTCTGTGGCAACTTGTTTTGCCATGAATTTTCCCGCAATTCGGAACTGCACAAAATCGCCCCATTATTAGCCGTTTCAAATGCTTTCAAATAAGACTGCAGACAGGAAGAGACTAGACAAGCTGATCAGAAAGGCCAGCTCAGTCCTGGGGATTCCCCTGGACACTATACAGGAGAAAGGAGGATTGTAGCAAAAATATCATGATTGCTGCAGAACGGCTCTCACCCCTTGTATGTAACCGTTACATCACTGAGCAGCTCCTTTAGTCACAGACTGATACATCCTAAGTGTCTGAAGGAGCGTTACAGAAGGTCTTTTTTCCCTGCTGCTGTTAGACTTTATAACCAAAGCTGTTCCCCAGTAGACCAGTCATTAAAATACGCTGTTATTACTTTTTAGCTTATACACTGTATTGTGTATATACGGTTTATACTGTTATTATAGTATATTTTCTTTTTTATTTGTATTTATTGATTTATTGTATTTATTGTTTTATATTTTTATTTCGTAATTTTTGCTGCTGTAACAGAAATTTCCCCACTGTGGGACGAATAAAGGTTTATCTATCTATCTATCTATCTATCTATCTATCTATCTATCTATCTAAATAAATGTGTGATTTAAAAAAAAACGTAATATTACTATAGATCATATGCATCAAAATAAGACCAAGTAAAAGCCAATAAAATCTAATTTTAAATAATTAAAATCACATATTATATGCTATGTGTAGGGATTTTAGCCTGTCCCTCGCTATGGTTGTTCTTTTTCAATAGGACTTCTCATTTGTAAAATGTTGGTAAAATTATACAATTTTCAGTTTTATATTGTCTTAAGTGTAATCTCATTGTTAAGCAATGGTTTTGACATAGATATATTTTCTTAGAAATATAAGTCATTTTATCATTGTCCCCTAATTTCATATCTGTCCTGTTACTATCACCAAAAAAAAAAACTATAAAATAATGCTACAAACCAGAAGTGACATCGTTTCATGGAGGTGACATCATTTAGATAAAGTGGATTCCACAGTGTAAGCAAGGATACGTTTCTCTCTTCTTAATTGTCCTATTTTTCATGTTTTATCATGGTTGTCATACAACATCAGTCCTGTTACCATTTTTTAAAGTGTACATATAAACAATTATTTATTAATCCTAATATTACCATTATCTAGAAGAATTACAAACCATGTGCCTTTCTGGCCATCTCCACCCCTTAGATCTGGATCCAACTCCGCCCCCTGGATCTTGTGTACTGCAATGAGGTGCTACTCAGTCATAGATGGTGTATTTGTTATTTGCAGGGGAAAACATTCAAATGCAATTTAAGGACTAGGACAACAACTAAGGGACATATACATTTATAAAGGTTATTTTCTGTGTTATTGAGCTAAAAGTAGCGACATATGAGCATCAACATGCTTAGTTACCATTGTTTGTTTATGCATCAGTTTTTCATTTGTATACTTCTGCTCCTTACTTTTTTTATGTCTTATTTGCATAGAATTAACATCACTTTTAATTTGTAAGTAACATGCCATTAACTGCAGCTGAGAAGAAACAGCGCTTTCGCGCTCATAGAGACCAGGATCCAGAGAGGATAGAACGGTATCTTCTATGGGAAAAAAAGAAGTATAAGAGACCGAGAACAAGAAAAGAAAAATAGAAGCATAGAAGAATGCAATGAGGTAGAAAAGATATTGAGGCGAAGCAGATGGAGAACAGACCATGTGTCCAAAGATGATTTTTAAAAAATAAAGATAAGTTTTTTCTATGATTGTATTTCTCTATATAAATCTAGATTACCTGCCATATGGAAGCAGATTGTCATGGCCTAATGTTCCATATAACTAGTATGGAAGTAAATAAGTTCATAACTCTTGTCCATAATGCATGCAATTAACTGCAATGACAAACAATAGGTGACTAAAGACACTCTCGGATATTGAGAGCTCAGTCCTGTTACTGTCATTAATTTGATACTTTAAAAGAAAAATGACATTTGACAGTCAAACAGATCTCACCATAGTAACCTGCACTATATTGCATTTTGGACAAGACACTTTTTAAAATAAATTTCTTGTCAAAGTATACGAATGTGCAAACTGTTGCATATTTGTAATTGGAAGCATTATATATAGTAACACTTTAGTCGGTAACAGGACTGAGGAAAATATCAACACATGAAATAAATAAACATTCATAAAATAATATACGGCATAGCTTGAGATGGCCCAACACAATTTCTTGTCATGTTAAGATGTTCTGTGCTAACACAGAAACCGAAAATTCTCGGGCCAGCAGCATTTGTCCAAATTTCAATCTTAACCATTCTATTTAATCAGAAACAATCTTAAACAGGGCTTTACTTGTAAAATACCGAACTTGTCCTTTAAGTGAATAATTGCTTACACCCCTTTCCTTCTTACCAGAACCAAGAAGTATGACCATATTAGCCCGGTTCTGTCAACACTGCATTGGCTCCCTATTAAACATCGTATAAATTTTAAGATATTGCTTATTACTTACAAAGCACTAAATGGTTTAGCTCCCCAGTACTTGAGCGAGCTTTTAACGCATTATACTCCTTCCGTCTATTGCGATCTCAAAATGCTGGCCAGTTGATAATACCTAGAATATTTAAATTCGACTGCTGGCGGTAGATCCTTTTCCCATTTAGCACCAAAACTTTGGAACAATCATCCTAACATGGTCTGGGAAGCAGACACAGTCTGTCAGTTCAAATCTAGACTAAAAACACATCTCTTTGGCTTAGCATACACATAACACATTATAGACCTCTATAATTCAATGTTAGGCTGCATAGATTAGATCAGCCGGAACAGGGAACACTTCCCATAAATCCTGATGTACTTTGTACATCATAAGAAAGATTGCGTCTACACTAATATTAGTCTCTGTTTATCCTGAGGTCTACCGCAAACCACCGGATCCAGGCCATATCCAGATCTGATGAATGACCTGCGCCTGGACACGACGACAACACATCCCTGAAGTGCCAGCCTCATCAACACTGTGAAGGCCTCATGGACACCTCAACAAACTCGTCTCCATACCGGCATGATGGCTCAGACCCCCAACCAGATGAACTGGATAAATATTGTGAAAGTTCTGATCCCATCTGACTTATGACCAATAATGATGAATGAATCATAGTTTTATCCTTTCGTAAATCCCCTCATAAACAAAGTCTTCACGCGATATAAATGAGAGATTCACTGTGCAGTGTGGACAACTTCAGTGTTTATGACACGAGTTTTAGGGAGAGTACAGAACGCGGTAAGCAAGTGATGGCTTAAAGGGAGCGCTATTGACAATCTAAATAATAATTTTGTTTTTCGTGCTTCTCGAGGACCAGTGGTTACATTCACACTGTAATTTATAAACAGCGATAAATGCATTTAAAAGTGGGAGTGAATCCGGTAAATTTTAGTCCTGTGAGTCTTGAAATTGCCATGATTGACAAAGTAACCATAGCAACATGAGAAAGTGATAACCATAGCAACATTTTGGCTTCTAATAATTTTATGATTTTTGTTACAGTTACACTTTAGTCATAAGTTTACATACACCTACCAGAATCTCCAAAATGTAACTTTTATTTATTTATTAATAAGAAGGATCATAAAAACATTGTTTCTATTTAGTACTGCACTGAAAAAGCTTTTTCACATAACAGATGTTTAATAACCTAGTCTACATGACAAAATACCGGACAAATTACTTGATTGTAATATTGTGTGTCATTACCTGAATTATCCACAACATTTTTCTTTCTTTGTTTTTTTTTTGTAATGGTTGTACATTCTTTGCTTTTCCTGCATCTTCTGCATATTTGACTCCTTACTAGCAGTGACTATGATTGTGAGATCAATCTTTTTGCACTGGTGACAACTGAGGGACTCAAACAACTATTACAAACCCTGCAAACATTTAGTGATGCTCAAGAAGTGCGTTAAGGATGGAACTGGATGTAAATTGTTCTTATTTTGTTGAAAAATTATATTAATTCAGTCCTGCCCTTCAGAGGCTAAAAAAAGATATTAGCATGTAAAACAAAATAAGAAAAATTTAAACATCACCATCATCTTGCTCAAAAGTTTCCCCCTGGCTGTTAATGCATCGTGTTGCATTCTTGAGCATAACCTTGCAGATTCTGAAAGATGTACAATAGGTAAACGTATGACTTTGACTATATATTGCAATCATTCTGTAAGGTTTAAAATATTAATTTAAGAGCACAGTGTTGAGACCTTTCGCCGGAATTTGATTGACAGGCGATCTGACCAATCATAATGCAGATTCCCGTCATTTTTTCCAACAAACAAACCAAACCAGTTAGTAGATCAAAGTCAGTGGACTTGAACTTGAAAAAAGTTTTTTTTTTTTTTTGCAGTTCTGATTTTTATTCATGTTTAATTTGTGCTATAACTAGAAGAGATTATTAGTTCATGTGCTGCTTGAACTGAGGCTTACACATTAAAGCGCCATAAAACAGTATTTATTGTTTGAATTTCATAATAATTATGGAAATTTGAAAGATGAGACTTTATTTCATACCAATTGTCAGGTTCCTCTTTGCTCTGCCATATATTTTTCACTGTGTGAGAACATGTGGAGTGAGAGCGGAATGGCTTGTCGGACGTAGCAACAGTAACTAAGAGGGGCGGGTCTTTGTGAAAGGTCAATTTCATATCATTTAAATCTTTGTGGACTCGGCCGGACTCGACTCGGATGTAAAGGACTCGGACTCGACAAAGGTGGACTCGGACCCAACACTAACTATTACAACATTATATTCCTGTTATCTCTGAAAAGCTGCTCTGAAACAATCTGTATTGTAAAAAGCGCTGTATAAATAAAGGTGACTTGACTTCAGTGACTGAACTAATTTAAGTCGTTCTCTGTTGTATGCTGTGTATTCTAGTAATATGTGATTTACTGTTTCTGGGTATCCACATTTATCACAATTACCAGTTTCATGTTTCCTTATTTTATACAAACTTTGATTTAGTGTTGCATGCCCAATACGTAATCTTGTCATCATCTTTTTTCCTGTTAACATTTGTTTTTTCCACCTCCAAATTTCTTTGTATACTATACAGATGACTCCCTCTTATTTCAGTGTCCCATATCCTCTGCCTCCTCTTTTACACTTCAGTTCCAATCAACCCCTTGATGTCCGCTTTACTTTTCTGTACTCTGATGTTGATCTTAGGATCCTTTAACGCCTCCTTTGCCAGTTTATCAGCTTCCTCGTTCCCCTTTACCCGACATGAGTTGGAACCCACACAATATCATTTCTGTTTAACACGTATTTAATAATAGGAAGACATAAGTAATTAACATTCATACATTATGAAACGCAATTACAATAAAATACAATGAATGCATCTAATAATATTAATAAAAAACATAACGTTACATACCTCTGTTTGCTTTAAAAACGTCACGGGGACTGCCGACGATTTCAGGAAACGACGTTGTCCTTTCTGGTGAAAGAAATCATCTTCAAAAAAATGAGCACTGCAAACTCTAATATGTATGAGCGAATGTTCGGGTGTGTTGATATCTCGGTTCAGCGCGTGCAACCACAGTTTCAATCGCTCAGGATTGGATATAGGAAATCTGTGAAATGTAAAGTGTTTTCCAGGCGGAAAAAAACGTTTAGGTTTTAAAAGATTTAAACACCCAGGATACGCACACGTAAGGACCATTTTAAACAATAATATGACACAAAGACATAAATGTCATTCAACATACAATACAATTTGAGATAACAGCAAAGGTAGGTGGCAATATGCACTAAGAATGCAACGCGCCAAAAAACGAAAGAAGAAGAAGAACACAATTTGAACTATCCTCCTTTTCACAGTCGCTTTGTAAACAGTGGGGCCAGAGAACTTTCACTCACAGTAAACTTCCGGCTTCTGAACTGGTTGCAGTTCCACTCTGGTTCCATATGAGGGCGCTCACAGGACGAGTGCAGAATGAATAGAGGTCTATGGAGCTATACCCCTCAAAATCCACTTTTGTCTAGTAATTTTAATGTTGTGTTCGAAAGGAGATGCAAAGAAATTACTCATTGGTGGGTGTTAGATTTTTTAGAGTCACTTATTTGCTTTAAAAAGTCTTTTAAAAGGTCAATGACGTCATACACATCGTGCGACCAGAGATACTGATTTACGGCAATCCTTCAGTCACTTTGGTGCTTTCACGCTCTGCACTTTCTTTTCTCTCGAGACTTCGACAACACAGCTGTCACAGGTAGATACAAGTGCTAGAAGAGTTTTTGTTTTGTTGTTTTAAAAGACCACACCGAAAATACACACAGACATATTTGACAATTAACACATACGTTACCTTTTTCCGTCCTTGGGAAATGAGAAATAGGACAACCCTTGCCCAGTATTAGAACAATTCATCATTGCACTGACACCTGCGAGGCATTTTTCTCCTTTTTCAATTTTTATTGATATTTATCACTATTGAGCGGGACATTGGTTTTTGTTGTTGTTTTTTAAGGAATACTATACCATATGTATCCTGTATTTCCTAACACAAGAATAACACAAGTAGTAACGTTACTCAAATTCTATTTATTTTCCATGTAAATTTTCTGGTCCCGCTTCGGATGACACGATGGCATCAAGCGGTATCTATGGTCGTAATCAGTCCTTCACTGACCAATCAGCGTTCATTAGCAGAATGCTAGTGTGTTATAGGCAAAAACAACTCAACCTGAAAGAAATCAAAAGGACATAAGTACTCGTTCATTCAACTTTCGACCTATAACCCACGTTGAACTTGCAAAACCTACAATCAAATCTGAGATTTCTCAACGGCAATCGGGTGAAAGAGACTAATTTAGCCGTCTAGCTACATAGACTACCATTCAATTTGCACTCATGGGCGATCACCCCCAGTGGAACTCTGGTGGAACTACAACCAAAATTCGGTACAATAGGACTTAATAGGGAGTGACCAAGCTCTCCGTAGACGGGCTCTGATGGGGCGGTACTTCCTCTGGCGACATCGAGCGTGACCTTTCAACGTGATGACGTAGTTCCCGGCGTGTTACAGATCAGCTTGATCCGAACAATTGTAGTTAAAAAGTATAAATATATATGTTTTTTTTTTTAAAAATGACCTATTGTTTCACTAGATAAGACCCTCTTCCTCAGCTGCGATCGTGCACAGCCCGTTGAAGCACTTCAAAGACCTTTGAAACTGCATTGATTTGGACTTGTGTTTTGTTTTGTTTTCCTCAAAAAACTAAATTTCTCTTCCACTGAGGAAAGAAAGACATGGATATCTTGGATGGCAATGGGGTGAGTAAATTATTAGGAAATTTTCATGTCTAACACAAAAGCATAATTGACCATAATTTCACTTTGTACACTGGTCACAAATTATGGTACTTACAGACTGGTGGGAGTGTATTGCAGGGTGGACAAAACTTATTCCAGATGATGAGAGTGTTTTCCTGTTTAAAACACTTTCAGGACTTGTGAGCATTAAACGAAGTTTAGACGGAGCATCTGCAAACTGTCTCGTGGTAGTTCCTGGATCAGAGTCCTGTTGCTTTACTGGTGTTGAGTGTGGAACATAGTTTTTTCAGCTAGTACGAGCATGCTGTTGCATTTGGTGGCTTGTTTGAGCTAGTTTTTATTTAATAGCGCAAAGTAGCCAAGCTCAATGAACTTTAATTAAGTTGAAATGTAGAAAGATTTTAATGTAAAAAGGAAGAAATTATTTTGATCTATTGTTTTGGTCTGTTTTTCATTGACCTGCATCTCCTGATTATTCACTTGTCCAGCAAATCAAACACTTCATCATCTGGGCAGTCTATTTCATTTTCAGCCAGAAGGTCCCCACCGAAATCGACGCCTATGCAATGTACAATGTACAAAACTGGCCTATGCCATCTCATACCATCAAGGCAAAGTGCTACCATTACTAAAAGTCTGTTTGTAGCAAGTTTAGTCTTCGTGCTACTCCTACTCTCTGTGCGATGTTGTTGTGCCGGTTCAGCTGGACTTGGCAAACGCATCGAGCCAACATGCTATTTACGAAGCTCTGCTAAACAAAGGCCAAGCTACCCTGCCAAATCATACAGGTATCCGAAGGAAAATAAAATCAAGTCGGCCCTACCAGGATATCCTTCTGCTATTGACAATCCTCCTCTTGGCTGGAGATGTCGAGCCTAACCCTGGTCCGCACGGATCCGGTATTGGTGACGCCGGCCTCTCTATAGATGCGCATGGCTGTCGCCTTGGACCTGCCTTGGGCTACCGGCGAGACAACAACAGAAATCAGAGTCTGAACGTGGGACGACGCCGAAGATCATGCGGGTGCTCATGGATGGCATCGATGGACATCATGCTGCAGTCTTCCGTGGATGCGCTGAATCCATGTGTTGTCTCTGGTCTAGATTCCACCTCACACGGAGCAACACGCGAGGAGCACTTCGGAACTTTGACGCACACAAGCGGTGAGTTTTCATCGCTCATGCTACCGAAGCTGGGGATCTCTACACCGGTAAAGCGGCCTGTTCGTGATAAACGAAAACTTACTGATCTCAATCCAGCTATCAGGAAACACCGTAAGTTTACACTTTTCCAAACTCTAAACCATGCAAAAATTCTATGGGACCCACGCTCCAAACCCAAGGGGATTACTAGGCGGACACATTAATATCCTTAGCATGATCTCAAAGAGCGATCAAATGGAACATCTACTAAACAATTCCAACCTGGATTTTCTTTATGTTTCAGAAACGTGGTTAAGTAAATATTCCCCAGAAGCAGCTGTTAATGTATCTGGATACAATGTTTACGGTCCAAGGCATTAAAGACATTGGACTGTAAGAGTAATAGCTATCATCAATCATTGTAACATAATCAAAAAACACAACATGTTTAGCTTTGAAAACTTCAGACACTTTGCTGATGCCTGTCTTGTTTTTAAGGTACTCCATGGGCTAGCTCCACCACCACTGTGCCAGTTTATAAAACAGAAAGATAAGGTCAATAGAGTAACCTGAGCAACCACCAGAGGGGATTGCATAGTTCAATATAGACAAAGTAGGATTGGAACAACAGCCTTTTCTATCAGAGCCACAATTTATTGGAATAGTCTGCCCACTGGGTTAAGGGAGTGTAATAGTCTCTCCTCTTTTAAAAAAACAGCTTAAATCTTGGGTTAGGGACAATTACAATTGTAACCATACACCAAATATTTAAAGCTACACTGTGTGATTTTTACCCCCATCTAGCGGTGAAAAGGTATATGACCATCCAGTGAATATTAGTTTCTGTTCCTCTCAATTCCGATTTCGTTTTAACTCCTACGGTGGCCAATGTAGTCCAAGATTGGAATGCAGCATTACAACTGCATTATCACATTAGGCTATGTTAATTGTGTATAAAGTAAAATAAATGAAAAATAACAAAAATTTAAAGTGCCTACATATAACTTATAGCCTACAAATTATAGCGCCATTAAAATATTAATCACATGTTATCCGTCATAGAACACGGATTTATGTTACAAGGTAAACAATACTTTTCATCATTGACGCGAGGAAACCTATCCTAGATGTCGTTCTAGCGTTATGCACAGCACACCATGATATAATTAGCCAAGCAACTTCCAATATACACAAACAGGCTTAATTAACGTTACCTGTCGAGAAGAAAGCAGGCAACGTCGGCATCCTTTTTAAAATCGTTGCTCGTCATGAGCTCTTTCCATCTTGGAAAGGCCACTCCAATATTTACTTCTGTCTTGTTGATTTGCCTGTTGCGTTGCAGTCTTAATTCTCTTTTTCGCTTCCTTGGCGACTCCGATACGTACCCTCGAGAATAAGAGTGATCCTCCATCAGCAACAGACTTTCAAAAAGGCTTTCAGGTTTTTATATATCAGTCTCAAGCAATCCCCCTCTTGAGATTCGACACGGTGCCATCGAGTGTTAAAACGCGAAAGGCGAAGCTTGAATTAACGGGTATGTCCCTCTTTGGCTAATGTACTTTCAAGATGGAGGGGCAACATGGCGACCGACATTAGAACCCCCCACCCGTATGTATTTTCAATGGCATATTATACACTCACGAGAATACTTTATTACTTGAACGAAGTAAATATACATTAATGAGCACATATATTTTTGAAAGAACTAAGTGTTTTTAGCTAAGAATAAACTAAAAAAGTTACACAGTGTAGCTTTAAGTCCATGAACATACTTGTTTTTATTGCCTTTTTTATTTTATGTTATTAGATATACTGCAATCAAGTTGAGGGTTGGGTAAAGTGAGCAATATATTGTCTGTTTAAGGGTATGCTCATATTGATTTAAAATTCCTGCTATATTATATTGCTACTGTATTTATTAAATATATAGCATATTTTTATTGACTTTTGTATTTCAGGATGCCTGTTAAGACCTGGCTAGGGACAACAGAGGGAAATTAGCACTTGTAGCTAACTCTGGCTTGTTTACAACAAGTAACTTGTTTGTTGATCAATGAGCATTGTCCCCATCAAATAAATGAATAAAATAAAATAAACATTAGCCAAAAACTCTCCTGTTTCCTGGACCTCCAGCTCAGCGCTATTGTCTTTTGCTAGGGACTCTAGATTTCCACGAGAGTCTTTTTTACTTAGGCGTAAAATAAAAATAGAAAAATTTTACAAGTCTATAGTAATAGGAAGATATTAGTGATAAACATTCACACGTTACCTCTGTTTGCTGTAAAAACGTATTGGGCACAGCCAGAAAGCGGCGATCTCCTTGCTGGGAGGGTTTGAAATCATCGTTGAAAAAGTGATCACTGCACACTCTCTTACATATTAGAGCATGTTCGGGTGTGTTGATATCCAAGCACAGCGCGAGCAACCACAGTTTCAATCGCTCAGGATTGTGTATAGGAAGTCTATGAAAAGTCAAAAATTTCTGTCCTGACGAAATTTTTCTTTTAGCCTTTTTTATATTAAAACACCCAGGATACGCACACGAAATGGGCATTTTAAACGTTAAACTTACATAAAGACATTTGAATATGTGTATATGGTCCTCCTTCCTCACATTTGTAAACACGGACTCGTTACTTCCGCTTAAGTCAAGCGTGACCCTTTCAACGTAATTGCGGATTACGTGACGTCACGAAGCCGTATCACAGACGATCACAGAACAGAGCAAGGAGAGCATTTTTTGCTTATAAAACTTAAACTTTTACATTTATTCTTTAAATGACCTATCGTTTCGCTAGATAAGAAACGTATTCATCGTCTGGCGTCGTTTAAAGCCCTTTGAAGCTGCACTGAAACTGTCATTTGGACCTTAAACCGTTTGGGGCCCATTGAAGTCCACTATATGGAGAAAAATCCTGGAATGTTTTCATCAAAAACCTTAATTTCCTTTCGACTGAAGAAAGAAAGACATGGACATCTTGGATGACATGGGGGTGAGAAATTATCAGCAAGTTCTTTTAAAAGTGAACTAATCCTTTAACAGCGAATTTTAATTTTTGTGTGAACTATCCCTTTAAAATAAATGTAGAGATAAAATAATAATTTTAAAAAATTAACAAGCTGTTACATAAGTAACAAGTAAGTTATATAAGCATGTAATCAATCTTAATATAACAAAAATATTACAATATAGTTCAAGAAATACCTCATTTGGCTGAAAAAACAGCACAGGCACAGCTGACGATTTCAGAAGTCGTTTTGACTTTCCCTTCTCTGGTTCGAAATCCTCGGGTGTGAAATGTTCACTGCATAGCCTGGATCTCTCGATTTTTTCCACGGGTGTATTTACATCCCAGCAAATAGCCAGCAGCCAGAGCTTCAATCGCTCAGAATCATTTACAGGGAATGTGTGAAATGTTAATCTATCTCCCTTTGATGTCAGTGCACGTAATCTTACGACTTTATTTATTCGGAAACATCCTGGATAGACGCACGAACGCACCATTTTAAGACTAATACAATAGATTTGTGCTAAAACGACTCAATCCTTTTCGCCGTTGCTATAAACAACGCTCGCTTCCGTGCTCGTGACTCTTAACCGGATCTTACGCTACAACATAGATATATAAAATATAGACTTCTCATTGGCCTCGGGAACGTACCATAGAATGTTTACATAGAAACACATTCGACCACTTATACACTAGTTAGGAACAGAGTGCTGGGATGATGGTATTGAAAGCCTATTTAATAAATCTTACCTGTCGCAAAATTGACTTGTAAAACAGCCCTTTTTTAGGTGTAAACTTAACATTGTGGACATCAAATCAAGTATTGAATTGCACCTTTTCATGTTATAGAGGGAGTTTACTTCATTTTAATTTCTCTCTCATTTACATCTTTGTATCTCGAACCAGTTTCTGCTCTTCTGACCTACATTTGTTATGTTGTAATTTACACAAACAGAATATCAATGTGTACATATCTATATTTTAAAATGAGACTGCAATGCACAAATGCATTTTTGTGGAAAATGCAAACATGTCATTTTGCTTGGTTCTTTATTTGAAATGTCAACTTTGTGAAGATACACCTTGAAAGCCAGTATGTTGAAACATTAAATGAAAGATTAAGGTTTTTTTTTTTAATCCAAGGAAATAGTGTTGCCCTTTGTACAGGAATTAATAAATCCTGGAAAGTTGCAAAAAGAATGAAAACCATCCTTCATTTTTACAATGAACAAAGCGTAGATACACCAGCCACTGTTTTTAATGCCTGTTGTACAAAGATGTGGTCAATGTTATTAGTGTTTCATAATAGAGAGAATGGGCAGTAATCCCTTTGGAGATCACTTGTGTATAATGTGGCACTGTATAAAATTCAGCAATTCAGTCCTCTAAATGTAACCCATACAACCAAAAAAAAAAAAAAAAAAAAAAAACCTGTACAGCCTCATAACTACTATAACATGGAAAATACAATGACAAAACATTTGCTTTCCAGTCCTTGGAATCACTATCAATATCCTTAAGCCAATTCAATGGCATTCAGGTTTTGTCAGCTTTGTAGAATTACACGGAGCCATCTAGGAGAAACGTTTCCCCGAGATACCTCCTTCACTCTGCAATTTTGATGTGCGCTTATGGCGTGAGTCTCAGTTCAGTGTCATGGTCTGAAGTCCGTGTCACTGTCTGAATCGGTCTCGGTGGGTGTTTTGTCCGTCTCCAGGTGCAGTTCTCTGACAGTAAGGATGCGTATGAGCATGCTGTCCAGAATCTCACCACTCAGCGAGGTGGTCGAGAACCACATGGGACTGCTGGGTACACAGGAACGCTCAGGGCTCAGGTAGAACTGGGTCGTGCATTGCCTCACACTGGGTGAGCTGGAAGAAAAATACAAGTGTATTATAGGGCAGCAATGATATTCCCTTAATTTTATTGCATTTACTTTTTAGAAAGTTCAAAAGAACAGCATTTATCTGAAATAAAAATATTTTGTAACATTAAACTCTACCGTTCAAAAGTTTGGGGTCAGTACGATTTTTTAAAACATTTTTTTCTAAAGAAATTAACTTTTATTCAGCAAGGATGCATTCAATTGATCAAAAGTGAGAGTCATGACATTTGTAGTCACAAAAAATTGAGGGCTTGACATTTTGTGCTCACCAGCCACTGTGGCTAGTGGTTTTCCAAAGTTACTATCCACTCAGCATTTTCACTGGCCACAATTTCGACATCGATACCATGGGGGAAAACTGCCATATAGATAGTTTTATTATCTTCTCATAATTTGGCAGCAGTTATATTAGGCTGCTGTCACTTTAAGACCTGACGCACGGATGCATTATACTGTTTCACATGCGTTTTCTTTTTCAATTGTTTACATTCACTTAAAACATAACTGTGTTTGTTTACGTGAATACTCGCCAAGACCAGGGTATTGACATTACTTTGTGTGTTTTTGACTGTTTAAGCACTTTAAGCAGCGAAAGAGAGAGATATATCAAATTCAACCCACCAAAGTGACTAGTAGTAGTGACTGTTACATGTCACCGCTGAAATCCACCCGCATTTGGAGGGTGATAATGTCAAGCCCTATATGGGTGTATACGTGTGTGTGTGTGTGTGTATATATATATAAGCTGTCATTTCACATTTCAAACGAACATACCATTTTGAGATATAGAATTCGTACAGCCTGACAGGACAGCGGAGAGGATTGTCTGAATTTTCCTTTATCTCATATATAGTGTCATTGTCCTCCTCCTCTTCCTTTCTTTTCTTTGCAGGGACACCATCTACATTGAGCAAAAACAAATGATACACACAACAAGAACACAAAACACACAATCAGGCTATGACGGTATGACTGACCACTGACCAGAGCTTGTGTCATCTTTGGGGGGATAGAAACGCAAACAGGCCACTTTGGTGCTGCCCTTGCTTCGAGAGCAGCGGACGATGTGGCCGAAAGAGAGGCGACGGTGCTGCTCCACGGTCTTGTAGTTGAAGAACTTGGTGAAGAAATAGAGCAGCGTGTTGAGCAGCACGCC
Source organism: Siphateles boraxobius (assembly GCF_051911475.1). Lineage (NCBI taxonomy): Eukaryota > Metazoa > Chordata > Actinopteri > Cypriniformes > Leuciscidae > Siphateles > Siphateles boraxobius. The sequence goes on from NW_027508975.1 coordinate 4,165,530, forward strand.
AGGTGAAAACGCTCCCAGCTGCTTACAGTCCCACAGATACTCCTCCTCCACACGAGAATGAACGTAACCTGCACAAACACACAGAGGAGTTTGTAGCACAACAGAGACACAAGCGACTCGTGTGTCAGTTTCTTAAAATACTCACCAGTGGGCAAAATAGTTGGTTTCCATCCTTTGAGTATGTTGGTCATTTCATTGCAGAATTTGGTGTAGAACAGATCCGAGAAGATGTTCTCCATCCGATTGTTCTCAAACAGGAACTGTAAACATGAACGATGAGAGACAATTAAACTAAATAAAACATGACTGAATGTGTTGAGTTTGTGTGATTTCTTCTCGTTTCACCTGCTGGATGCCCAAGCAGAGGTAAAAGACGCTGTCAGGGCTGTACTTCTCTCCGTTGGGTCGACGAACTTCATAGATGAACTTGCAGAGGCCGTAACTCAGTTCAGCCGTGCAACACTTCAACAGGTCCTCCTTTATTGTCATAGTACGCGCTGTGGATGATGAAGGACGTGTTTGATGTTTAAATGGCATGTTGAAGATTGTGTAGCTTAACTAGTAAAGCATGATGCAAGCAATGGTAAAGTTCATGGTTCAAATCCCTCTAAATGCATATAGTAAAAAAAAAATATATAACTTGTGAATAATTGTTTTACATTGTGGAACTTTCTTTTGGGGATAATATGTTGGGTATAAAGCAAACTGAGACCTACAGCCAAATTTGGGAGTCTCCATGTTGGGTTGGGCGTTCCTCCAGCGCACCCAGTCTCTCCAGGCATTGACTGCGTACTCATGTTGCAGTTTGGAGAGGCTTGAGAAGTTGTCCAGAGCTGGTTTGGCTGGAACCACTGCTGCACTCTTGCGGCCCTACACACACAAATAAAACAATCAAACATGTAATCAGTGATGGTAAAATATAAAAGTTATAAACACTACCACAGCTACAAATAAATAATTTAAAAAGTTACAAATTTCATGTTATCTGTCCAATGGATTGAATTAAAGAGTATATTTAAACATCAACTGAGTAGCACTTTATTTACAACCCTATTCCTAATGTTGATGAAATTTTTATAGTAATTATAATAACCGTGTAATAACTAGGCACCAATCCTGAACCTATCCCTAACCCCTAGCCTTTCTTATTCAAAACATTAGTAGGTAACACTAGGGGTGTGTATTCACACCAGGGATTTTGCCAGCCGATTTTGCCCGGGCTTCAGCCCCGAATGTTTTGAGTCAAGCCCCGAATGTAATGATGATTGTCACTGAGCAAATATGAAACTGGACAAACAATAGCCTATGTAAACGCCCGAAATCATAAGTTGCTTTATTTCAATGCGCTTTGGCTTTGCATGCATACAGCCTGTAAAAAATAGATCTTAAAAATAATCTAGCCTATAGAATACATTTCTTTGCTGTCGGTAGCCTATGGGCTACTCCGTTTCTTCCTCTCTGTTAAATATGCAGTAGCAGCAGGTAGGGGAGGAGCTAGCACAGTCAACCGCAAGAGCGCGAGTTAACAACTGAGACAGTCAGCAAGCAGGAAAGAAAAAATTAAAGAAAAATGAAGCAAACGAGACTTTGGGGATTTTTCGGAAAGAAGTCAGTTTTTTTATCCTTAAAGTCTGAAGATAGATCATCATCTGGCTGGCTTTCACTGTAGGCCTATTTGTTTAACTAGCTAGTTATTACCATAGGCTAACATTATAACGTTAGCACTTAGGCCTACTGGCATTTTCTAGTAAAGAATCTCTTCCGGATAAAAACACAGGAGAAGAAGCTGAAACAAGTGATAGAAGATTGCTCACTCACTCAAATTTAAAATAACGTGATCATCATCAAACATTAAACGTAAATCAAAAATCCGCTTAATATTATCAAAGGTGGACCACCTGTCCTGCATTTTGTGAAGCTGTGAAGAATGTGAAGCTTTGTTGTCCCGCAAGTCATAAGCAGTGTGCCTCATTTTATTTAATCCTTTAAATTCCAATTCTAATGTTGCCTTTCTTTATGAAACTTACCAACATTCAAGTGTTGATAAAAAAAGAATGCATGAAGCTAATGAAATGTCTTTAAAATTAAAGTACAGTTAAAGGTATTTTTTAATAAATAAAAATATCTACATTTGAACATAGTATACTGCAAGTGCAAAAATAATACATAAATACTGAACTATAACAAGTAAAGTTTGTTAACTTAAAGAAAACTTGCAAGTATACTTGCAGTATAAACTAGTAGTTTACTGACAGTACACTTCAGTGTGTACTTTCATAAATAAAAAAATACTAATTGTATTAAAATAGTAAACTACTACTAGTATACTTATAAGTTCACTTGTAGTACAGATGCATTACAAATGAGAAACCTAGTTGTGTACTTAAAGTTTACTACTCTTACACTTATAATACATTAAAACGAATAATACGTCTTCATAAAATGAACTTGAAGTATACTTCTTTTTCGTAAGGGTGGCCAGAAACATTAGTTTTATCCCACTGCACTGAATACTTTCCTTGTTTAACAGGTGTTGTTTTCTCTAAGGATAACCAATAAGCATTAACATAAAATGTATGTGTGACTTGTTTTGTGTTTGTAGTTTGTAGTAAATATACACTTTGATTTGTTTAAATGGTTTGTAGAGGGTAGCAAAGATGAGCTGCAGACTGGGGAGGAGCCAGCAGCACCAGTAGCAGCTGTGCCAGGATCAGACATGGAAACTGGTAAAAATTAATCAGTAATTTTACTTTGGAGAAAGATAAAAGTGAAACATTGTTTATCCCAATGCTCCTAATGAAAAGTTTTTGACAGATGTACATTGAGAATTATATACAGTTCGATGCCATGGTGTGTCAATGAACGTAGACTAAAGTCATCCATGTATAGAGGGAATGCATTAACGTCACTTTCCCGCCGGAACACGCCCCCTCAGCCAGACTGAGTGGCAAAAGAGCTGCTGCTTGGCGGGAGTTAATAGGGGAAACTGCGAAAACGCGAGTAAAACAAACTATTATCGGTTTAAACTAAAAGTTGGACTCGATATAGTGTTCCTTACAACTTATCAAAGATCCAGTGATCCATGGATATTGACATGCAGCCAGGAATCGTGTTTCCTGACATTTATATGTGCCTGATTTCGACGCCGGGGAAATAAATTAAGAAAATTTGCCTGTAAACGTTTTATATAAATACAATATAGATAGGTCTAAATCCGAGTGATCACTTACATTAATGTTATACTGTATATCATCATATCGTCCAGCCCTAAAACTTGTATAGTTTTTTGTCAGTGTTCATTTAAAAACATCCAATTATGCAGAATATAGTCTGTTCTGTAGCTTTTTGCAGTCTGTAAAAATATACAGTACCTCAGATTTCTGGTCAAATCTAGTTGTACAGTCAATCGCAAAGCTCTTTCCCGTTTTAGATGTGTTTTGTGTGTTTTTCACGGCATTCACACTGAAAACAACTGCTGCCGCTCAGTCTTTTTGCCACCTAGTGGGCGTGACCGCATTCACTCCGGGCGACGGTGACGTCATGCGCATACCCTCTATTGCTTTAACTTAGGATCTCATACATCAATTTGACTATTTATGTCAAAAAAATTTTTTTATTTATATTAAAGGGCCCCTATTATGGCATTTAAAATGTTCCTGATATTGTTTTGGGAGTCCTCAACAACAGTTTTACATGCATGCAATGACAAAAAACACTTTCGTTGTCTTATAATATGCATTTATTTTTACCTGATTTGCCAATGCTCAGCGACTCCCTTATGAATCGTTCAAAGATAAAATTTTCCAAACCCCTCCTTTGCGTGACGCTAATCTGCGGTGATTGGTCAATTTGATTTATGTTAGACCATAGCCCACTGATCTGTTCTTCCCAAAACATTTTCTTCAATGGTATTGCTCTACAATTTTAAATATGTAGCACTTGATGAATTAGTTGTTTGAAGCTGATTTGTAATAAGTTATGTGCTGTATCTGTTCTTTTGCATCACAGATGATTCAGGGAGGAGAGAGGATGAGTTAGTCGAGGTCGATAGTACTGTAGTGGAAGATTTAGGAACTGTAGGAACATGCCAAGCCAGAGCAAAACTCAAAGAGTACCCTCTCACCCCCTTTGGACTACAGAGAAGGGCCTTCCAGCCAAAATGGTTTGAGACGTTTGAGTGGTTAGAGTACTCTGCTAGCCGAAATGCAGCATTCTGCTTCTCATGCAGGCTCTTTGGGAAACAAGTGTCTAGAGTTAACAAAGATATGATAACCAGCTCTGTTGGATTTTCAAACTGGAAACGAGCTTTGGACAGCTTTAGAGAGCATGATACTAGTTCAGGACACAAAGCTTCAATGCTTGCTTGGAAGAATTACAAAGCCAGTTTATCACAAGGCAGTGTTGTTGAGAGAATGCATGTGGCCAATGTTGATCAGATAATTGAAAGAAGAGAATACCTCCGTCGTATCACTGCTGTCATTAGCTTTTTGGGAAAGCAAGGCCTCACATTCCGTGGCCATGATGAGAAAGAGTCCTCTGACAATCAGGGAAATTTCTTAGAGATGATGAAATTTCTGGAGGAATTTGACCCCTTTCTCCAAAGCTACACACCTCCTGCCCATTCCACATATCTCTCTACAGGCTCTCAGAATGAAATGATACAATTTTGTGCGGAGGAGGTTACTGCATCCATTATTAAAGAGATGAAGCATTCAAAAATGTATGCAGTGATGGCTGATGAGGCTTGAGATGGTCCTGTGGAACAGCTTGCTGTGTGTGTTCGTTATGTGGGATATGTTGTCTTTCTCTCTCACCACTTGCTGTTGTCTTTCTCTCTCACCACTTGCTGTTGTCTTTCTCTCTCACCACTTGCTGTTGTCTTTCTCTCTCACCACACATACACTGCTTCTGGATGCTTCACATGAAATTGAGCCTGAACACCCCGAACAGCACCGCTCATGACGGAGGCCCCATCGTAAGCCTGAGCCACGCATCACAGGTCTTGCAGGCCTTTGGATTTTAAAACTTCTTCAATGGCCTCTGTGATGGAACGCGCATCGAAAGACTTCAGACTTTTAAGTTTCAGAAAACCACACTTGTGTCGCGCCGACACGGTGTCATTGGTTGTTGCGTTAAATCTTACCCAGATACAATAGTGCTATTTTCTGATTGGCTAACAACACCAGAGAAGACGCGCTTGATTCCTACCGGTTCCACAGTGAGAGCGGCGCGGCCAGAGTTTTGGGTGCTGCGGCATATTAAATATATTACAAATAGTTTTTCAGCGTGAGAAATACAATGTGTGGCGGGAGAGCGTGACAAAAGACTGAAATGAGTGACTGTCACGCTCAATGCGTGACACTTGAGAACCCTGTCACTCATTCATTCCATTCCAAAGATGCACACACGACGCGCAGAAAGACGCGCAACAGTATCGTGTGGCTAGACAGCACGCCGGAATGGAATGTAGTAGGCTACAACAGATCACTTTCCCATAACGCAACTCCGACTACGGAAGCCTGTTAACTCAAAGGCGCAGTGCTTTATTGCAATTGGGTCGGTTCATGTTCACACCGTAAACGAACCGTACCAGAGTTCGTTTGGAACCATACCGAGACCACCTCTTCAGCTAGGTCTCGGTTCGGTTGTTTGGTCCGCACCCGACTTCGATTGCTGTATTCACACCTGCCCAAAAGGTCCGCACCAAGGGGGTAAACGAACTAGAGTTCGATTCAATCAAACCAAACAAGGCAGGTGTGAATACACCCTAGGAATCAATAAGGTTCATTTGTTAACATTATTTAACTACCTTAGTTAACATGAACTAAGAATGAACAATACAGAATTTATTAATCTTAGTTAATATTAATTTAAACATTTACTAATACATTATTAAAATCAAATGTTGTATTATCAAATTTAGTTAATGCACTGTGAACATCAACAATTAGTTAATAAAAATACAGCTGTTTATTAACATTAATAAATACTGTAACAAATGTCTTGCTCATTGTTAGTTCATGTTAGTAAATACATTAACTAATGTTAACTAATGAACCTTATTGTAAAGTGTTACCCATTAGTATAACCCTGCATTATCACTACACTTCAAGTGCACCAGAAGAATCATTTGCAAGTTAGCAAAACATCAAGGAGGAAGGCCTTCAAAGTTGACCAGATAAAAAGAACTGACTAAGCTCCTCAGAAGGTAGGTCTGAAAAAGGGGGTTTAAAGCAATCACATGAGAGTCTTGTTGCATAAGACTGGCTTCAGCTTTATTATGTTTACATTTAAAAATATTATACACCAAGTTTGAGCTTATGATTCACAATTAATAGAAACAGTTTAAATATCTAAAGAGATCCTAACAAAGACAAAACCAGGTTATAAAATTTAGCACTTAAATCTATTCAATTTACATTTTTAGATGTTGTCAACTGCTGTTGTATCGCAACATAGCCTGTGGCATCAGCATTTCTTGGCGAGCGCGAGAACTCATTTACCCTGTTCTTGATGCGTTTTTGGTCACCTGGTCATGCGAAGGAACCTTTGTAGGTTCAATGCCCCTCGCACCATCTCAGTTTGTATTGGATGCCCACTCTTTAGCGATTCAGCCACTTCTGACTCCTCATAAAGAACTCCGACTACGGAAGCCTGTTAACTCAAAGGCGCAGTACTTTATTGCAATTGGGTCGGTTCATGTTCACACCGTAAACGAACCGTACCAGAGTTCGTTTGGAACCGTACCGAGACCACCTCTTCAGCTAGGTCTCGGTTCGGTTGTTTGGTCCGCACCCGAGTTCGATTGCTGTATTCACACCTGCCCAAAAGGTCCGCACCAAGGGGGTAAACGAACTAGAGTTCTATTCAATCGAACCAAACAAGGCAGGTGTGAATACACCCTAGGAATCAATAAGGTTCATTTGTTAACATTATTTAACTACCTTAGTTAACATGAACTAAGAATGAACAATACAGAATTTATTAATCTTAGTTAATATTAATTTAAACATTTACTAATACATTATTAAAATCAAATGTTGTATTATCAAATTTAGTTAATGCACTGTGAACATCAACAATTAGTTAATAAAAATCCAGCTGTTCATTAACATTAATAAATACTGTAACAAATGTCTTGCTCATTGTTAGTTCATGTTAGTAAATACATTAACTAATGTTAACTAATGAACCTTATTGTAAAGTGTTACCCATTAGTATAACCCTGCATTATCACTACACATCAAGTGCACCAGAAGAATCATTTGCAAGTTAGCAAAACATCAAGGAGGAAGGCCTTCAAAGTTGACCAGATAAAAAGAACTGACTAAGCTCCTCAGAAGGTATGTCTGAAAAAGGGGGTTTAAAGCAATCACATGAGAGTCTTGTTGCATAAGACTGGCTTCAGCTTTATTATGTTTACATTTAAAAATATTATACACCAAGTTTGAGCTTATGATTCACAATTAATAGAAACAGTTTAAATATCTAAAGAGATCCTAACAAAGACAAAACCAGGTTATAAAATTTAGCACTTAAATCTATTCAATTTACATTTTTAGATGTTGTCAACTGCTGTTGTATCGCAACATAGCCTGTGGCATCAGCATTTCTTGGCGAGCGCGAGAACTCATTTACCCTGTTCTTGATGCGTTTTTGGTCACTAGGTCATGCGAAGGAACCTTTGTAGGTTCACTGCCCCTCGCACCATCTCAGTTTGTATTGGATGCCCACTCTTTAGCGATTCAGCCACTTCTGACTCCTCATAAAGAGCAGATCCAGCTGCACCTTCGAGGGAGGACGGAACTTGAGATCGGGGTGGCAATGTGATGTTGTTTGCCGACTGTCTGTTTTGCCACTCAGGGTAACACCGCCCTCACTCGTACAGTCTGCCGCTGGGGTGAGTGAATCGTCAAGCCGAGTCCTCAACTTCCGTCTCGTCACACGTGGCTCTCTCAGCTGCAGCACAACAGCCCTGTTGGCCTCCACGAGCCCCTTGTGTGTGCTTCTCAAATCCGCTAGAGCTGCCTTGGCATTGTCATTTCCCTGCTTGCAGTGACGGACCTCCCTCATCAACCCTGCAATCACGTCGTCCCGTCTCAGTTGCGGAGTCAAGTCCCTCAACTCATTCTGTCCTTGATGTTCAGCGCTTGAGACTTGACAAGTCCACAGATACGAATGAGCATGACGATGAAACAGCCTTAGCAGAGCAGGAGAAATAGGGCCGTCAATCGCGATTGACATTTTCTTGCACGCAAAAGGGTATTCAGTTTTTTATAATGAAATATCTCAATATCAGCTCCAGAGGCTTTATTTGAATAGTCATGTATACTAATTTAATGTTACCTGTTTTGAAAATAAATAATTAAATAAAAATAAATAATAAAAAAACACTTTTTTTGAAAGCGAAATTGTTTTGGACGCAACGTTGTTAGCATTCCAAAATCTTTTAAGCAGCTGAAGTGCATCCAGATATTAATACTAATGAGATTATTCGCTCAATTTTATTGTTTCGCGTACCATGCAATCCTTTGACAGCAGCAGCACAAGTGCCATTTTAGGGGGAGGAAGTAACCTTTTCGTAGTTCCAATAACTATTGGTGGAAGTACCCGGATTTTAGCGTGTTCGCACCGCAGGAACTAGGAACGATTTTAGTTCTAGGATGTCCTTTTGGAGGAACTAATTGAGCTCCTTCTGCACAGCACTCTAGGAACTACCAGTGACGTTAGTGTACGCTGATTGGCCGAACGCACGAGAAACACCAGCACCCGCCATTTTTAAGAAAGCTGTGTAAACAGATTATACCCCGTATACTGTATGTACTACACAAACTAAATCTACGAACATGGAAAGGAGAAAATCCAACGCAACTTCAAGGGGACCAAGCCAAACATGATTATGTATTTCTGCTCAGCTAGCAACACTGGACATCAACCACACGGCATGCGTTAATACCCTTTTATATACACTGTCTACTCTCTATGTATAACAGTTCTATCTAATACCATTTTAGACAGAACTGTTCCAGATCATAAACTAATGAACACTGAGAATATGAGCACAAAATGCTCTCAAAATATTGCAGTAAAAAACAAACTGATTTATGTCAACACCTCAGTATGATCAAATAAATGTTATCCTGTATTGCTATAGTTAAAGTGTGTTTGAACATGTTGGTGAAACGTTGAGAATAATTCAACAGTAGTTGTTCTTACCCGTTTCTTCTGAGGGAGGCCATCACGTCCTCTTTTGCGAGATTTGCGTTTGCCAGAATCTGTCGCTTCCTTTTGTGTTTGCCCTCTGAAAAGTTCAATGCTCTCTGAAACGTGAAAGGATCAAGATTAGTGCTGTCAATCGATTGAAAAAAAATAATTGCACATCTTTATTTAATTAAAAGAGTGATCACACCGAACATTCACTTTTTTAATATATTTTTAGATTGTAATAATTTCACATTTGATCTACAAATTAATGTAGACATAGTCAGTAGGACTATATATTTTAAATATTTGATTTAAGTGATAGAAAATATACAGAAATTGAATAAAGTTATCAAACCCTTCAGTCTTCACTGCATAAATTATAAGTTAAATATAGATTAATCATTATTAAAACTTAAAAGGTTATTCACTCAAGAGCAGTTAGTGATTCTGTCTTTGTCTTTTGTTCTTTGAAGACGTCACAGCAGCAGGTTTGTTAGGCTGCTGTCACTAAGACGCACGGACTGACACACATCCGATGCCCTCACAACTCTTACGGTCATTTAGGCCTTTGTTTAATTGATTTAATACTACTTATGATGATAGTCGATAAAGTGGGCCTTTTGGCATAATTTTGTTTTCTTTTGTTCATTCAAGTGCTATAGAAATCAATGTGGCTGGCATGCTATATTTATATATGTGCGTCACGCACAGTTGAGCAAGCGAGCCTTTCAAAAGTATACTCCTTTGGCCGTGAGCGTGGAAAGACATGTTCGGCGTGTATGCACTATCTAGTAGTTGTTTTCAACTGTGCAAGTCACCTGCACATGTGCTATTGTACGCGTACAATCCACACGATCACAAAAATTGAGCTGCATGTGGACTCTTCTGATAACGAAAACACATGAACTTAGAAAACATGAACTTCGTCATGTACTTTGGGCTTGAAGCGGCTTTCTGTGCGAACGAGTCGTGTGTGTGTGTCTCGCACAGACAAGGGATTCACAGAAAGTGTGTCAGTACAGATTTAAATCATTTTTTGTGTTCTAGCGCACTTTAATGGTTTAATAGCACTTGAATGAATGATAGTGCGATCAATGTAATGCTAGACAAAGGAAAAAAACAAATGCTGTGCTAATAATTTAATATTTTTAAATGCGATGAAATTACAAAAATAAATCGCATGCGTTAACGAAAGCCCTAATAAAGATACATGAAGCATGAATGAAAAATAAACAACCTGGATGGTGCATTTCGACTTTTATGCGCAGTAGAAGCTCTTACCGACTGGGAAATCAGCCTCCAAGTCCATCTGTGGCTCTTCTGGTGGGGTAGAGACGGGGGTCAGTGTGGCAGATCTTGTCGGAGGAGGTTTTTCAGGCTCTGGGGGTTGATCCCATGTCTGAGCTGAAGACACAGAGTCCTCCTCCCAACTCAGATTGTTGGAAAGGGCTTCCAGATCAAGGTCTTCCATTATATTTTCAGCCTGATCTGAAAAACAAAAGGCTAGTGAACAAAAAGAAAATGTGTGTGCATGTGTATATTTAAAAATTAGTCAGATCAGAAGAGCTATTATGCCCTTTTTTTTTTACACTAGTTTCACTTTCTTTAGTGCGTGATGTGACTCCAAAGGGAGTTATTCTCTATATCAGTGTGCACCGTTTCTGAACTCCCTGAAACGCCTCCATTGTAGTCTTAATGGATCTTCTGAGGGAAGTCACAGTATTCCTCACTTTAATAATTCCTGGCCGAGTCATACGCAAAATAAGTTGAAAAGCCCTGGTTGAGTTAGTAGTGTTGAAACTTGTGGTTATGGTAATGGCGTGAAATTCCCAAGACACGCTCAAAGCGGTTGACCAATCACAACACACTGATCCAGCCAACCAATCAGAGCACATTACGCTTTTCGGAAAGAGGGGCTTCATATAAACAGGAAATAAACAGAGCGTTACTGACAGACTGGGAAGAGAGGAGCTGCAACAATGTAAATTAAGTGTAAAATAAGGTGTTTTTTGAACATTCATGCATGAAAACCATATTAAAAACCTTCAAATTGTCCCTAATTTACCAGCAGATGTGATGCATTTCTCCCTCTCGGTATCCTCAGCCACCATCTCCGCCATCATGATGAGGTCAGCCTCCAAAGGGTCATCAGGGATCTTCTCTTTGATTTCCTGAATGGTCTTCACAATGCGCTCAGCGCTGTCCAGAGTCGTGGGGAAGAACAAGGGCACTGGAACCTGCATGAACGGCAATTTACTTTAATTATAATAGTTTAGGTTTCAGTTTTTCTAGTTTTCACTATTATCTTTAGTATTTTACCCACTAAAGTTTGTGTTTTTTTGAGCTAACCATTTTATGAGTGATGAACATTTATTTAACAAAATAAATCAACATATTGATTCTGGTAGCAAACATGTATAAAACTATAAAAGTTCCAAAACTCAAAGATGAATATAAGGAAAGGGAATAACGAGGAGGATGGAAAGATGTAAAGATACTCACCGGTAGTGGTAACCCCACAGACTTTGGAGTGTATTGTGTGTAGAGATTCATGGGAACCGGAACATAGATTGGCACCGGCACAGGAAGCACCATCATGGGAGGTCCATCTAGAAGACAACCGACATGCACAACATGCGAGTGTCAGCACATGCAATGCCCACTATAAACATGTCTGCAACAGTGCTTCCTAGTACCTGTTTGTGTGTTCATGTCACAGACATTGGGTTTACAGGATGTGCCTTTGTTCTGACAAAAGGGTTTACAGAGTAGGGCCTTGTTCTTCAGGATTCGGGGTGCTGGAGCAGAAGCCTTTACACTGTCTGTCTGTGTGCTGGCCGTCTGGGGACAACACAGAGAACGACTGATCAGTGGTTGATTTTTATACACATTTCAAGAGGAACATCAGCTTTTATTTAGATTTCAATGACATGACCAATCACAATGCTGATTGCCTACACAATTCTAGAAAAAAAAATAATAGCCCCTAACCATAACCTATAAGGGTTAGGGTTAGGGTTAGAGTTAGGGTTAGGGTTAGGTTAGAAACGCCCTGGAAACCCTGGAAAAGTACACGGCGTTGTGCCTAACCATGCTTAACCTATGACATTAGCTGCAGGGTGGGATTGCCACTGAACTGGTTGAGGGGGGGTGGGAGGTTGGTCACATTCTATAGATATTGTGAAAAACTCACATTTCCGGAACATTTTGCAGTAGCAGCTGGAATAGAGCCTGAGGAAGCAAAAAGGTAATTGTGAGATAACAGAAAATAGTAGACACGTTGTTTAGTTTGTAAAAAAACAAACAAGGGAAAAATTGACATTCCATGCATAAACATCCAATGCAAATAATTATGTAACTGGCAATGTGTTTGGCACCAATATTACAATTCTTACAGAGATGAATTTTCATGTTAAAAAAAAAAATACACTAAAAATAGACATTTACAATACTACAGGTGAATTTAGCCATTGCAACATTACAGTATTGAAAATGTTTATTCTTTTTGAGATTGGTAATGGTTACATTTAACAGTGTTATTAAAATATTAGAGCTATTTAATTAAGTGGCCGCAAGATGAAAAATCTAAATGTAAAAAATCAGGGGAATGTGCATGCACAATAAAATATCTAATTTTAAATTACATTTAATTTAAATAGCTAATTTAATAATAAATAAATAAATCAATATATTTATAATTTACTAATAAAGTAAATAAATATTACAGATAAATTAACATGTCTAATGTCGACCGATAACCATTATGGTATCGATATGGTACAGGGATGATAGTCACCTTGCAGAACGCTGTTTCCTACAACACATGGCTGTCCATTGGATGCACTTGAGAGTGATATAACATTGGCAATGACCGGTGTGGCCTCTTTAGTGATCAGTGATGTGCGATTAACTGTAGCTTGAGGGGCTGGAGAAGGCGCTGGGCTTGTCCCTAAGGAAACCAATCATCAAAAGATAAGATACAAACATAAAAAGAGAAGACCCGGAGGTGAAAAAAATCAACAAATATCTATAATTAGACATACCTTGTGTGGGCAGAGGTTTGTTTGCAGGTCTGACTGGCCCAGTGATGCCCTGCAGACTGCAAAAGAACATCAAGCATTGCAAGCTGCAGAAATGCTTAATCTCACCCAGCCATTTCACGGTCTCTTTCATCTTCTTGGCCTGCCTGCACATGGAGCACTTTATTTCCTGTCAGAAATGTACTCAATATTAGCTGAAAGCCACAACCACAGCATAATGTCTTAAGTGTAATGTTGCAGTTCTCAATAATAAAAATAAAAGAGATCAAATATTACCTTACGCATTAATAAGGTATGTTGTTGTAAGCATACGCTCCCACAGAACTCCTGCTCTACTTTATCAAAAACTTCAGTGACTACAATCTGAGAGGAGCCACTACAGTAGAAGCAGTTGCGACAGTGTTTCTTCCCCCAGCGCTTGACCAGGTCATGCTTATAAAGTAACTTGCATCCTGTACAGAGATGAACAAAAAATGTATTGTAACATCACATTAGATTACACAACTTGGTATAAAGACTTGCATGTACGAATCAAAAAGAAAACAAACGGTATGCAAATAATATCTTAGTTTTGCTCTTGGCACATACCCTCACTGCAGAAACAGCGGTCAATCTTGTTTATCCTTTTCACCTCCTTAATAACTTTATCGATCTTGCAGTACTCGCAGCGAGCCATGACGTTGTTGATCTGTTTGAACTCCTCAACACAAGCAGTACTGCAGAAAGCGTACATTTTCCTCTGAAAGGTCAGAAAAGCATGCAAACAGTTAGGTTTACGGTCACTGTCGATAGCAATTATACAGAAACATAAAACTACTAATCGGATTGTTTTAATTATACACTTTACAATGCAAATATAAATAGGAATGCATGATATGTCAGCAGTCATATCAGTTTCAGCCAATAAATGAGACTCTAGGTTGTGACCTAATAAATGGCCAGTATATCAGTTATTGACTTTAAAATAATAATTTTCGGTATATCTTTAAGAAAAATCTGTGCAAATTGTTGCATGTCATTCAAAGAATTCATTACACCTGTAAAACCATGAACTTCAATTAAGTGAAATATTTGGTTTATTAGTTGCAGTCTACAGTTGTGAACAGGAGTACCTTGAACTCCAGCAGTTCTGGTCTGTGGAAGAATGAGTTCAGACACTGAGAGCAGGGGATCTTGGTGACTGTCTGCACCGGACCACTGGGAGAGCTAGTCATTGTTGATGAGCTGGACTCTGATGAAGCAGGTTTGGGAGCAACAGGTTTTTGGGTAGATGTGGTGTTTGTGGTGGACGTTATGGAGTTTACCTGGTTGTTAGGTTTTATCTTACTGAAGGACTCCTGAACAAAGTCAAGAAGTGAAACATTCAAATATCTCTACTTCTATTATTGACACATTTTGAATCAGAGTGATCTGTAAAAGTACTAAACTCTACCTGATATGATACTACGCAGGAAAAGGAGCAGAAGTTCTGGATGGTTCCGTCAGACATGGCTAGATGATACTGAGGAGTTAGTTTCAGCTTGCAGCTGTTGCATTCCACTGGAGCACCTTGTTTAAATGCGAACAAAAAGGACATTTGAGTATACTTCCAAAAGAGTAGACCACCAAGAATGCGAATATGTGGTTCTTTACCTGAAGAACTGACAGTCTGAACTTTATTTGCTGTAACACAGGAAGCGGAGCAGAAAAGCTCTCGGATTCCGTCTGCGCTCGGACTGTCCACCATTTCTGCAACCGGGCGCATGGTACGACAAATTTTGCAGGAGACAGGCTTCAGACTCTTCTACAAAAGGAAGATCAATTTATTTAACAATGTCTTTCAACAAAATAACCAACCCTTATTTAGGTATTCCATTTGCGGTTACCTTTTTGAAGGCTAGGAGGCAGTTTTGTTTGCAGAACTTCATAACACTGTCCTCTATCCGCAGAGACAGACACTGACTGTCTGTGCTAAAGCAGTATCCACCACAGTTCACACAGCTGTTTATGTTCAGCTTATTGGAGGAGCGGAACTGGTTGAAGCAGCTGTCGCTGCACAGCTTCTGGATGGAGCCCATGAAGTTCACTTCATGGGAGTAAGTCTATGAGAAATGCAATTGTAACATGTAACCTTTTAAAACTACCGAACTTTATTTTTATATGGAGCTTATAAAGCAGCCACAGAAACGGTTATACAATTGTCACAGACAGAAAAAAACAACTATAACATACTTTGTTTTTTCTAGAGAAATATAAAGTAATAAAAATGCAATTTCAGTCTCACAGAACAATAGTGTTTTCTAGAGAAATAAAGTAAGAAAAATGCATTTTCAGTCTCACAGAACAATAGTGTTCTCTAGAGAAATATAAAGTAAGAAAAATGCAAATGTATCAAACAGCCAGTCAGTTATGATACAGATTTGCTTTCCATGAACCTTAAGTACACTAAACAGTAGTTGCTGTCCTACAATGTGTGAGCAATATGTACAGTGCAAAAAAAGGGTTGATTTTCTAACAAATACAAACACAGTGGATTCACACCATACACACCCCTTCATTTTTCATATTTTATGTTGCTGCCTTATGCTAAACGGCTTCAAATATTTCCCCCCACAACCAACTCCATAAAGCTTGATGACAAAGCAAAAACATGACTGAGAACTTTGCACACTGATCAATAATAAAAACTAAAATAATTAAGGGGTCTGAATAATATTTCTAAATTATGTATATAAATATAGGCAGATATTGGGCCACAAAACATGTACAAACCTTGACTTTGGACTACTGGATTTTGTAGAACAGAGTCTTTGCTACAACATGTTGTGAAAACCATCTTGTCCATTCATTCAGATAAAACAACACTTTGATTGAAACCTTTTGTGCGGCACTTTCGTTGATGTGTTTCACATCTGAGGAGATAATCAGATCTGGGGATGCCACAGTAAGGAACCCAAAAGAAATTATGTGAAGACTAAAAGAAAGAATATTTTAGTTTGTTTGTAGTTTATTTACAATAGTGTACAATATCATAGACAGACAGAAAGATAAACAGACCGAAGGTCAAAAGTACATTTTCGAGCACACAGTCACAGAGTTTTGTGCCATTCCTGGAAACAGTTCCTTGTCAACTGAAGACACAAGTGCACGTCACATGCCTGGCATTTCCAAGGTGTTTGGTGCTTCTTGCCATGCGCTGCTTTGCAATGCACACAGATCCGACGTCCAGCAGAGGCAATTTTCCTGGCATCTGAGCTCAGCTGAGCTCCTGGAACAGGCACATGGTCACTACAGCTCTGTTTTCGTGGTGTTTTCAGTGACATATCACAGAGCTCTGCGATAAGTTGCTCCATAAACCCTTTGTGGGTCATGTTGCCGCATAGCTCTTTGTGCAACGTAAAGGAGTTGGTGGCAGCAATGTCCAATAAGTGTAAAAAGATCTTTCTGTACCACTTCAGGGTTTTGTGCTGTGAGGTGTAGTATTGCAACAGCTGATCGGACAGGTCAACGCCCCCCATGTGTTTGTTGTATGCAACGATGGGTGCGGGACAGGGAAAAGTCTTTAAGCTCCACCCTTCCGGTTCTTTCACCCTCCTCTGCACAGTGTCTCCGGCGTAGGCAGGATGGATAGTGGAACAGACAGACACCTCTCGTGTGTCCATCCACTTCACAAACACAAGTGGTCCATCCCGGATCCACCTAATGGATCCCCTGGCGGACGTTTTGGTCAGGGAATTCGCTGCATTCTGTGGACTGTCCTTCCTGTAGTCTCTGTAAGTCCCACAGGCACCATACTTCAAGACTAACATGTCTTTTAAGAGCTTCGGACTTGTGTAGAAATTATCCATGTACACATGGTACCCAGACCCAAAAAATTTTTTGTCCAAAAGAGACATCACTGTATCATATGGTAGCCCATGGCCAGTGGCATTGGTATTCTTTCCAGTGTACACAGAAAAGTCCACAGTGTATCCATTTGACGAGTCTGCGAGGACAAACAGCTTGAAGCCCCATTTGGTTGGCTTGGCTTTCATGTACTGTGTCATTCCCGTGTTTGCTTTGCATGCCACCATTCTTTCGTCCACGGCTAAATTTCTTCTAGGATGATAGGTGGTTTTGCATGCAAGACGGATTGTGTCTATGAGGGGTTTGACCCTGAAAAGGCGGTCATACCCATCTGTGCCCTTCTTTCTGTCATTCTCTCTGTCTCCAGCTGGGTGACTCATGTGCATATTCCACGAAATCGTGCGGTATCTGTCCCTTGACATAACGGTGGCGGGAAAAGGCACAGAGAAGAGACTGCCCTGCCGCCAGTAGTCCGAGATGGAGCTCAGCTTCACCATGCCCATGTAGAATACCAGCCCAAAGTAGCGGTACATCTCGGCAACGTTGATATCAGTCCACTTGTATTTGCGACCCCTCGCAAGTGACCTGGCGGCCTGTGCGTTTGTGTTGTAGCACAGAGTTGACACCGCGCTTTCAGAGAAAAAGCGTTTGAAGAGACTAAGAGGGGAGTGCGAATCATTCGCACGCAGCTGCGGTCCAGGATCCCGTGAGGGCAGGAATCTCAGATTCTGTGGAACAGTGTCGACTTCTGTCTCTGTTTTCCATGACTGATTGGGCACCTTAATTGTCTTGGCTTTCTTTGCAACCGGCATCAGGTCACTGTCATTCTCACATCTGAAAAAAACACAAATAAAAAAATAAAGCAAACACATGTGAGCATGCTAATAATAGGATCAAAGCAACTACACTATTTAACATTATTGATTCCTAATACTGAAAAACACATGCATATATTTAATATAGCACATTACGAACATTTACACCTAATAAGATATTTGTGAACAAGCTTAACTGATGAGGAGGTATTTTACATCAAATATAGTATGAATAATTAGATCATATTTTTAGTTTAATACACAATGCCATTCAAAAGGTTTGGGGTAGGTAATAGCCTATGTTTAATGTTTTTGAAAGAGGTCTCAAATGCTTACTGAGGCTGCATTTATTAGATTATTGTGAAATATTAAAATGACTGTTCTAAAGTAATGCACTGTAAGATGTAATTTATTCCTGTGATGCAAAGCTGAATTTTCAGCATCAGTCTTCAGTGACACATGATCCTTCAAAAATCATTCTAATATGCCGATTTGCTGCTCAAGAATCTTTTATAACTATTATAACAGTTCAAAAGTTGAAACTGATGTTTTTTTCCTTAAAAAAAAGTTCTAAAGAACGGCATTTATTTGAAATAGAAATATTTAACTTTATAATATATGTGTAACTTTATAAATGTCTTTGCTGACACCTTTGATGCATTTAATGTGTCCTTGCTGAATAACAGTGTTCATTTCTTTAAAAAATAAATAAATAAATAAATAAACACCTTAGTGACCCCAAACCTTTGAACAGTACTGTATTATAGTACATGCTTGTTTTGAACAACATTTAGATGTAATGCGAGTTGCCTAGGTCAAGGGCAACATATTTTACTCAAAATATAACAAACCATCTTATTTTAGTCTGGCAAACAGTAAAATATGTGCATGCTTCTCTAAAAATAACATGGTAGCACTTTATTTTACAGTCTGTATACTTATTGTAGTCATTACAATAACTGGTTAATAACTAGGTACTAGTCCAGAACCTACCCCTAAATCTAACCTTAACCCATGTAGTTACCTATTCAGTACTTTCTTGGCAATAAGTACATTGAAAGTGCACGTACTGCAGAATAAAGTGCAACCATAACACGCTACCTAAAGAAAGAATAGACTTACTCATCAGAACTGAAATCCTCTGCTGGATCAATTCGCTCTTCAAAATGCAACCATTCATCATCAGACTCGTGCTCTTCTTCTGAGGAATAGTTGAGTTCTTCCTCACTGTCCAGGGTCTCGATAGGTTCCTCACACGTGCATTGTGCCATCTTCCAAAAGCGATGAAAAGTGAATGAATCGGATGAAGCTATGCTATTTTTATCACATTGATGGGGGAGCTTTTACCATATTTGTATGGCTCGCCCAGGTCATAACCGAGTGGGAGCGCATATAACGCGATAGATAGACTAGGCAGAAAAACTGTAACGTTATCTATCAAACATCGTCAATACGAGTAAAATGTTCGCATACATATTAAATATAGCGGGAATACATCGAGGTGGACCGCAGAACGCTGCGTTTTAATGCGCACTCTTTTGTTGATCAACAGATTAACAGCACGGTCTCTATTGTGTAGACGCCTCACTCTCAGCGGCACTTCACTGACAGTGGCAACACGCACACAGAGAGAGCGAGGGAGCAAAACAGTAGTAGAACTGACGCACTATATGGAAACGATATCATTAATATTTTTTTTTTGTTGTTGACAAAATGACTAACTTCGCTTATTATTTTAGCCGTTCGAATCCTTTAGCAGATGGAGGATAAACAAGCGGTAACCCCATTGGCTAGCGCTCACCTATCACCGTCCAAGCCAATCAGCTGGGGCGAACACAGACAAATGTGATTAATATACATGAGCCCAGCAGCCAGTCAGACCCCAGAGAGACATACATTATTCAACCTACATAGATATAGATGAAAATGGTTCACATTTTAGAGTGTTTTTAAATTATCATTAATGATCAATCTTTACAGAAACACTGAATGACCAATAATGCCAAGCAAAACCAGCAAGTTATGTTTAAAGTGCCCCTATTATGGATTTTCAAATATTCCCTTTCATGCAGTGTGTAATATAGCTGTTTGTGAATGTAAACATTCTGCTAATTTCATAAAAGTTATTGTCTCCCAAAATAAAGAATCGACTCTGAACCGCCAATACGAGTCTTTTTTTTTTTTTTCTCGAATCTTACTGCTTTACGGTTCTACGTCACTAGAAGAAACATTTGCATAATGTCTGCCTATGTGTTACATCGTTCTTATTATTTTGAGTAAAAACATTTGTAACATCCGTGATTAACGGTAGTGCTAAGCGAACATATGCACCGTTATTGATACAGATAATACAGTTCCCGCATGTGCACAGAATTCTAATAAATTAGAAATACGGGTTTTGTTGTTGGATATACACTTGTTGATGCTGATGGTGAGGAGTTACAGGTAAAACATCTCCTAATGTACCTCAAACTGAGTAGCGCATCACTGAAAAACTATCGTCTCAATTCCTCCTTGCGATGAAGGTTCAGGTTAAATAACTAGTTCTTCCAATGTTTCATCATCTGACTCGCGCTGAGATTGATATGGTAAAATCAATGTCATCATTACTCTTTACAGTTCAATCGCCGAGCTGTAGGAAGCCTCCGGACAGAGTTGACGTTCAGTTATGGTAATAGGCGTGTCGCTTCTGACCGGCGCTGTACGCGGTAGACCAATCACCACAGACTGGGTCATCTGGCCAATCAGAGCAGAGCAGGCTCGCGGAAAGGAGGGATTTAGAGATACTGCTTCTTCCGACAAGTCGTTTGAGAATCATTGAACAATGTGGTGATTATATTATTAGAAAATGAAAGTGTTTGACTTGATGCATGTAAACATGTTGTAGGAGACCTCCAAAACAAAACTAGGAACCTTTAAAATTGCATAATGGGGCACTTTAATATGAAAAATGTGCATTCATGTATTTTTATTCGTACATGCTTGCCACATTTTAGTTCTAATTATTAAAGTACAGGTCCTTCTCAAAAAATTAGCATATTGTGATAAAGTTCATTATTTTCCATAATGTAATGATAAAAATTAAACTTTCATTTATTTTAGATTCATTGCACACCAACTGAAATATTTCAGGTCTTTTATTGTTTTAATACTGATGATTTTGGCATACAGCTCATGAAAACCCAAAATTCCTGTCTCAAAAAATTAGTATATCATGAAAAGGGTCTCTAAACGAGCTATTAACCTAATCATCTGAATCAACTAATTAACTCCAAACACCTGCAAAAGATTCCTGAGGCTTTTAAAAACTCCCAGCCTGTTTCATTACTCAAAACCGCAATCATGGGTAAGACTGCCGACCTGACTGCTGTCCAGAAGGCCATCATTGACACCCTCAAGCAAGAGGGTAAGACACAGAAATAAATTTCTGAACAAATAGGCTGTTCCCAGAGTGCTGTATCAAGGCACCTCAGTGGGAAGTCTGTGGGAAGGAAAAAGTGTGGCAAAAAACGCTGCACAACGAGAAGAGGTGACCGGACCCTGAGGAAGATTGTGGAGAAGGACCGATTCCAGACCTTGGGGGACCTGCGGAAGCAGTGGACTGAGTCTGGAGTAGAAACATCCAGAGCCACCGTGCACAGGCGTGTGCAGGAAATGGGCTACAGGTGCCGCATTCCCCAGGTCAAGCCACTTTTGAATCAGAAACAGCGGCAGAAGCGCCTTACCTGGGCTACAGAGAAGCAGCACTGGACTGTTGCTCAGTTTTGCATGTCATTCGGAAATCAAGGTGCCAGAGTCTGGAGGAAGACTGGGGAGAAGGAAATGCCAAAATGCCTGAAGTCCAGTGTCAAGTACCCACAGTCAGCTGCTGGTGTTGGTCCACTGTGTTTTATCAAGGGCAGGGTCAATGCAGCTAGCTATCAGGAGATTTTGGAGCACTTCATGCTTCCATCTGCTGAAAAGCTTTATGGAGATGAAGATTTCATTTTTCAGCACGACCTGGCACCTGCTCACAGTGCCAAAACCACTGGTAAATGGTTTACTGACCATGGTATTACTGTGCTCAATTGGCCTGCCAACTCTCCTGACCTGAACCCCATAGAGAATCTGTGGGATATTGTGAAGAGAAAGTTGAGAGACGCAAGACCCAACACTCTGGATGAGCTTAAGGCCGCTATCGAAGCATCCTGGGCCTCCATAACACCTCAGCAGTGCCACAGGCTGATTGCCTCCATGCCACGCCGCATTGAAGCAGTCATTTCTGCAAAAGGATTCCCGACCAAGTATTGACTATTGAGTGCATAACTGAACATAATTATTTGAAGGTTGACTTTTTTTTTTTGTATTAAAAACACTTTTATTGGTCGGATGAAATATGCAAATTTTTTGAGACAGGAATTTTGGGTTTTCATGAGCTGTGTGCCAAAATCATCAGTATTAAAACAATAAAAGACCTGAAATATTTCAGTTGGTGTGCAATGAATCTAAAATATATGAAAGTTTAATTTTTATCATTACATTATGGAAAATAATGAACTTTATCACAATATGCTAATTTTTTGAGAAGGACCTGTATATCAATCATCAAAAGAATGCTTGACTGTTACCTAAAAGCTTAGTTATGCTTTCAAATTATATATGAATGCTTTGTTTTGTGTTACACTCTTAAATCAAATAAATAAAAAGTGATAATAAAAATATAAATTTAAATAAGGCATCTAAATTAACATTACATGAGTGAATACACAAGAAAACCTTTTAGACAGCTATGTGTCAATTTCATTTGCATTATATAATCAGAGAATATTTTTTTTTTATTCTAATTGGTTAATTTAAAAGTAGACATTAAGGTTTTTATACTAGAGACATTTGTCATTGTCAGTGCAACAATTATATGCAGAGTTTTTGAGATCACAGACACCAAAACAGCAGAAAGCATATCCTGAATGTTTTCTGTATTTTACCAGAGCACTTGTTATTGTGAGTGGGAACATGAAAGCAGAACCTTTACAGTTTCTTAAGGTCTCTTATCTGTTTAAACATAAATAGAGTATTTCAAATTGTTGCCGTCGTTATAAGAAAAAAAAGAAAAGAAACTGGAACCTCCAGGGCATTAAAGTACACTAAAGAGTGCTTGCTTAACTGAGTAAAATATGACTGAAATTATATACCAGTTGCTCAGTCTTTTTGTGCAATTTATTAAAATAATTGCAGCCAGAAAAGACAAATGCAACAGAAAGTATTTTATCTCATATCATCTGAATTAAAGGCCTGTTCACACCAACACAAATTTTAAATGTCAAAATTAAGTGTGATTTGTGCAATTTGTCGGTTCAGACACTGGTTTAATTTCACTACTGGTATTTATGAACAACAGCAGCACATCTTCTTTGAAATATATATCTTTATATCTTTCTGAAATATAATAAAATAATGGTTTGTTTTTTAAAACCTGTATCGTGTCTTCATGTGTGGCGAGTTGGCTCGTGCGATTTATGTTTTGCGCTTTAAAATTTCCGTTTTAAGGGAACATAGTGAGCTTCAATGCTCCCGAGTTTTCAGGGTGCATTTCGGGACTTTTTAGGGAGCGGATGTTTCAGTGCACTCTTAAATTCTTCTCTGACAGTAGGTGGCACTTTTTGAAAAGCAGAAATAGTTACCACAAAATTGAAAATGGTAAACTTGGTTAGCAAGGTACCAAAAGCACAGCACAACTTTCTATTTCCTACTTGTCACAGAGAAACAAATTAAAACCAAAATGTACATGTTTTCAAAGAGCCGATAAGATTTTTGTATTCGCTGTGGTGAGAGAGCCAGTTCCAGATTCTTCCTCTTGCCATTTTGTGTCGCTTAGCAAAATAGTCGTTTGTGAGCGCCTCAAAGTAAATTTTATGTAACATCAGCAGGTTCTGGGCATGTGACCAAAAGCACAAATTTGCGATGGAAAAGGGATTAGAGCATCTCCGTAATTTTTTTTTTTTAAATTTTAAAAAAACTAAAAGCATGTAAAGGTTTGTGTCTGAACAAACACAATAATAGCTGTTCATTTAAATTAAAATGTTAATCAAATTGAATATTTGTCTTGGTGTGAACAGGTCCTTAGGGGTCGAAAACATGATTAACTTTGCGTGCCGAAGAGTCAGTAGGGGTGCTCCAGTGCAGGAAACACCTGAACAGATAGAGATGGACACTCACCATTCCTGTCTTCTGACACACACTGCACTTGAATTTTAAAGCGCTGAGGCATTTCTGGCTGCAAAACTCCTTCAAAGTCCCTGACATGTCCACTGGGGCATTGACTACATCTTTTGGGTCAAGAATGTCTCTGCACAAAAACAGAAATGGTAAAAAGTTATATATGCTATATTGTCATAGATTATGATTTAACCTTTCAAAATAAAGCAACATGTTTAAATTTTAAAGTATTAAAGGCTCACCCAAAAATAAATTTCTGTCATCATTTACTCAACCTTGTGTTGTTTTAAACCCGTAAGACTTTCATTCCTCTTTGGAACACAAATGAAGATATTTTAATGATACCTGAGAGATTTCTGTCCCTCCATTGAAAGTATATTTACACAAAACTCTGATGCTTCAAAACGTTCATAAAGAGATCATAAAATAAATCAAGCTGTTTAATCCAAGTGTTTTAAAGAGACATGATCACTTTATATTATGAACACATTTAATTTAGTCTTAGTTAGATCAACAAACAGAAAAAGAAGCTCAAGAAAAAAGAAATTTGGTTTGCGAAGTTGAGCTTCCATGACCAAATTTAAATGCTCTATGTATGTTCACTAATCAAAGCAATCAAGACTTGGATTAAACTGCTCAATTCATATGGATTTAATTCATAATCTCTTTATGAATGTTTTGATGCATGCATATTTTGTGTGAACAGACTTTCAATTGAGAGACTGAAACCTCTCAGATTTCATAAAAAATATCTTAATTTGTGTTCCGAAGACGAACAAATGTCTTATGGATTTGGAATGATATGAGGGTAAGTAAATGTCATTTTCATTTCTGGGTGCTATGTGTTGGTGTGGTAAAAAAAAAAAATGCCACAAAAATGCCAATTAAGACAGGCCTAGTTCATATTCCAAAGCATTCAAATACATCATTTTTTAAGTCATTTTTGAATGCAAAAGCATAAACCTCAAATGTAATGCAACTGGTATGATCATTTGAAAATTTAAAATCTAAAGATTTTAATGTAGGCATACTTGAGGCAGTGGTAACACTGCTTCTTCTGAGGTATCTTGACCACCATGGTGGAGGTGCTGCAGAGACACTGAGGTGAGCAGTAGAGTTTAGGACAGCCTTTGCGCTGGAACGCCGTCTGTCCCTTTAGCAGGACTTTGTGACATCCTGTGCAGACCACACCGACTGGATTGGCAGGGGCCAGAGGACGAAGGGATAGTGTAGGGCCTAGTGTTGCCTTTGCTGGGACGACTGTTGGAGCTGCAGTCACATGAAGAGGAATAAGTAAGAAATATGAGATGTAACTTTCACTATTCACCCAGGTAGCAAAATATCATAATATATTTTTAGAGTTCGTACCGATGGATGTGGCATTTCCTCCTACGGAGAACACTGCGCTGATTTTGATCGCATCAGGTGTCTGGTTAAAATCCTGAAAGCAAGAACACAATGGTTTCATGTTTTTTTTGCCTGAAAAATGTCATACGGTTTGACTTGTTGGCTTATTTCATTAATCTCATTGTGATTATTGTGCACCTTACACACCAATAACATTTTGCTATTTCAATAAGGACATTTTAGGTGACTACATTTTATTTTCTAGTGCAGTAAAGTAGTGGATGAAAAAAAATGTGCATTAAATTGATCAAAAGTGACAGTGAAGACCTGTTACCAAAACAAAAAACTATTTCAAATAAATGCTGTTATTTTGAACTTTCTATTAAACAAAGAATCTTTAAATAAAATGCAACACTGTCTCCACAAAAATATTGACCAGCACAAACTGTTTTCCATATTAGTAATTAGAAACATTACAATAGCAGCAAATCAGCATATTAGAATGATTTCTGAAGGATCATGTGACAATGTAGACTGAAGTAATGATGCTGAAAATTCAGCATTTTAAAATGTATTACAATATGAAAAACAATCATTTTAAATTGTAACATTTCACAACATTACTGTGTGTTTACTGTATTTTTGATAAGAATAAATGCAGCCTTGGTGAAGATAAGAGACTTCTTTTACAAACATTAAAAAAAAAATGTTGTATGTGTGTATTTAGCCTGTTTTGCCTTTTTCCCAATCTTAAATTCAATTAAATTATTAATCACAATTATTTGTCAGACTAAATTATGACAGGCCTATATATAGATGTAACATTTATAGAACAGTAATTACCCACATAAACCCACCCTGTATTCAAAACATCTGTTCTCATATACATTGCTTAACATTCGTTACCCCTTTACAAAAAATAAATAAAAGGCGGAAATCACTGGTGAAACTCACAGCTGCGGTGTCGGGTTCATCTTTAATGTTTCCCACTGGCTGCAGATGGGTCGACGCTTTCTCATACTCCTCATCCATTGGCTCATCCTTCACCTTCACTGGTATGGCGATGGAGGGATGGGCCACTTGAGGTTTCATCTCGGTTTTTACCACTGAATGTGTTTGCTGGATTTAGATGAAGAGGGTTTTAGTGTAAGGAGTGTGCTTCTCCATGGATTAACAAATGAACTCAATGAAATTCAATGGTAAATATAAAATAGTGATATTGTCCTCACCATGGCAGGAGGTTCAGTTTTCTCACTTTTTATGGGTGTAGCCAACAATTTTCCTGCTAAATATAAAAATTGTGTTGAATAAAATAAAAATCAATATAAATAAAAGGTTTGCAACTCATCTCAACAAAACGTTAAAGAAGGCATCTAGTAACATGCAAAAAGATCACACCAACCTGCATCTTCTGGTCTATCTACCTCCATCTTTCCATCCCGATCCTCAGACTGGTCCACATCTATTGCCATTTCATCCTTGAAGTCTTCAACTTTAGCAATCACAAGCTCGTTTGAAAACAGTGCTGTGTCCTCTGCGTTGTTCTTGTCTTCGTTCTTCACTACTTCTGTAGCATCCTTCTGTTCACAGAGTCCCTGCACACAATTTTCTTCTTTTTCACCCTTGTCGGTTGGACTGTCCTTTTCTGGACTGTTTCCTTGGTCCACATCGAGTTGTTGTCTTAGATCCAGATCTTCCTCCATCTCCTCTTGGAGCGTCTCTTCTTCCTTCTGCTCCATCAGGCTGTTTTGAGGGTTTGGCTCATTCACACCTGCTTCAGTGGCTTCCAGCTTGCATGACTCAACTGCCTCAGGCTTCTCTTCAGCACCAGCTGCATCTCCAGTGAGATGTCCTGTGAAATCCTCACTGGCCATAAGGACACCCGATGCAGACGTAGAGTCCAGGTGTGAAACTGCCTCTGTAGAGTTTGAGTGGCCAGACTTCGCTCCTGAAAGTGGGAAATTATTACATTTATCTATATGGCAGGGTTCAACAATAAAGGCCCGGACTATAACGACAATAAAGATAAAGTTTAAAAAAATCATTCTAAATTTAAAAGAATAGCAGAGTCCTATATACTATAACGACACAGAGAAACGATATAGTTGAAATCACTTTCAACGTTTTTTTCCTCCATCCTGCTTAAAAGAGCTAAAGAATT
This sequence comes from Siphateles boraxobius, assembly GCF_051911475.1. Classification (NCBI taxonomy): domain Eukaryota; kingdom Metazoa; phylum Chordata; class Actinopteri; order Cypriniformes; family Leuciscidae; genus Siphateles; species Siphateles boraxobius. Next base: position 4,193,117 of record NW_027508975.1, read on the forward strand.
TAAAGTGGCAGAAAACAAAACTGCAGCACAAATATAATAAACAGAACGATATTGTTCATTGGTGTGGACACTAGTAGTTATTGTTCTGTGTGTGAGGCTGTGAGCGGGCCTCAAGAATAGCCTAGGGCTCTATCAGGCCTGTACTGCGTTTTTACATTATAGAGCCAAACCTGGATAAGCGTTTTATACCTTACAATCTTTTGAATTTATGTGATATATACATTGAGAAATTTTGCAGATTCAAATATGTAATCTAATATTTCCTGGAAGCATAAGTTAGAATGGTTTGAAAATGAAAGTATGAAACTAAGGCCCTGTTTACACCTGGTATTAAGATTCAAATGCGTTATGGTCGATCAGATCACAAGTAGACGAGGGAGACACATTCCCGTTTATACCTTGTGGGTTTTTTTGTACACTTTCAACAACGTCTGTCCTGATTTCTTTGAGGGGAGGCTATATGGGTGGGAAAATGTATGGGTTTTCCCAGATATTTCGAACTTATGGATGAAATAAGCTCACGCAATTTAAATATGAATAAACAGGGCATGTTTTGCACAGTGGATTAAAAACTCCATTCATTTTCTCTATAGGGAAATTGATTTTGATTGATAACTTTTAAACCTCTAAAGACAGGCCTGCTCTGAGCTACGAAGCAGTTAATCCATGGTATTTGATTCTGTTGAAGCCACCAGCCAGCATTATTTCAGTTCACTTTTAAAATAATCATATTTAACAGTATAATTCCTAGTGAAAAACTACATTACCTATGATGCCGTACAGAAATTTAAACCAATCAGTGAGTTGAAAAAAAGCAACATAGCTCTTTAGCTCCGACTACTCCTATGAAGCACTGCAAATTATATAATAGTTGATCCCTCTAAACTCTCAAAATACTTACTCATTTGTACAAATGTTAATTAATGGAACACCAATTATGATATTTTTAATGAAATCCGAGAGCTTTCTGACCCCCATAAACAGCAACCCAACTACATTGATTGTGTTTAAGGTCTTGGTGAAGTGTTTGTTTAGGTGTGCAGTCCCTGGATGCCCAAACCGTGAGAAACCAGCGAGAGTACATAAAAGTGCCTCACCAATGCCGATGATTTCACCAATTCAAAAACCAGTGGGGCTGTAGCGATACACTAATCTCACGATACGATACACAGCTCAGGATACGATATTAGGGCTGCAACAACTAATCGATAAAATCGATTATAATCGATTATGAAAATCGTTGTCAACGAATGTCATTATCGATTAGTTGGTCTGCTTACGTCACGGGGAGCGTTTACTGGTACGCACACACACGCAAGGTCTCTCTCCCTCAGGCGCTCTGCCGAGCGCGCGCGCTACACGGTTTGGAGCAGTCTCTTCTGTCTATGCGAGGCAGAAGAGACTGCTCCAAACCGTGTAGCGCGCGCGCTCTTGCTTGCGCGCTCTAGATTTCGGGAGTTTCAACTAATTCGCGGGCATCAGGGAGCCGCAATCAATATGCGGGAGACTCCCGGGACTTCCGGGATGTCTGTATTTTGTCTCGAGCATCAGGTTGTGCAATCAGTTCGCTCGCAACGTAAGTGATGGATTAAAATAGGCAGAAATAGGTTAAATTAAAACGGTGTTTACAAAGTGAAGCACTAAATATAAAGGCAGTTAATAACAGCAGCAGTAAAATATTGTTTTTTAGGCACTGTACTCAGTGGTTTTCAGCGAATGCTTGTGCACTAATGCATAATTTCTCCTGTCCTTTACTCAAGCCTGTTAGCTTGCTGGGTAACGTTACCTCCATTCCGTTCTGTTTTTATAGCATTTGTCTACTAAGTTTTAATTGTTTTTCAAACGCGATCTACTGCGGCTCTACATTCACACAATTGTTTTCAGTCTTTCTATATTTATTTAATCAATTTATCCTTATATTATATTCTTTTATATATTATATATATAATATATATTATATTCTTTATCCTTATATTCCTTATATATAATTAATTTTAAATAAAAATTAAATGAATTATATATTTTAGATGTTTTTAGTTTGTTTTTAGTTCAGATATTCACATCTGAACATCATGTCTGTGTAAATTTGTTTTAACAAAAATTGTGTTAAAACATAATATGTTGGATATCATTTTTTTAACAATAATCATGTTTGTCAACTTGCCATCAGCAATTATCATTAAAAACAATGCAAATATTGATATTAGTAAAACTCAATGTGTGGCTTTTGCACTTTTTAAAGTACTCTTTTAGACATAAATACCCTGATTTACGGTTTTATTTAGTTATAATAAAAAAAAAAATCTAATTTAATTTCTATCCGATTAATCGATTAATCGAAAAAATAATCGTCCGATTAATCGATTATCAAAATAATCGTTAGTTGCAGCCCTATACGATATACATCACGATATTCAGCCAACGATACGATTCGATATAATTCGATACACTTACATAATTTTCTGATAGATTTAAAGGGGACTGAGTGATTTTGGTGACATCTTGGGCTCTAGAGTGCTTACAAATTTGTAAGGGTGCGACTTAAAAGTTTTTCCAAGGTCGCACCAGTGCACCTAACGTACGAACCTCCACGAACGAAGCGCTTGTTCTACTTTGTCGGATCGGAACACACACTCATGATTGGATCATATCGTGGTATAAACCAAATAGGGACAGAGATAGGGCGGGTCTTTGCCTCTGATTGGCTGTGGTAGGCCTACACTGCTCCATGCTGTGTGATTGAAATTGCGACCTGAGCACCAGAGAATCAGTTACGGCAATCAGCATCAGCAAAAGAAACGCAAGGAAACAGGCGACGAACAATGAAAAGAAATAGACCAAATAAAGTTTTTTCTTTAAGAAAAGTAGGCCTGTTCCATGTTCCCCCCAACACTCTCCCTGGTAGGGATGGGTACCGAAATCCGGTATTAAACTTCTGAAAGACCGCTGTATTGATAAGCTTGGACGTGATCGGTTCTGATGTCGGTAGGCTACTGAAGAAATTAAGAAAATACACATACTATTTATTATTGCTATAAAGACGTTATTTAAAAAATATTATATTTTACATTTCTGTGTATAATAATATTAAACCATTTTTGCTATTTGCAGTCCAAGCGAGAAAGAGAGAGATCTCTCACGCGGTGCCACAGCGCGCACAACACGAAAGCTCTGCTTAATGAGTGACGACGGCAGAACTAAACATTCAAACGTAGCCTGGTTACACTTTAGGTCTGTGATATTAGTCTGATTTTATTTTAGGTTTCAGCTTACAAAGATTATAAAAATATATTGAGGTAAAACCATAAAAAACTACAGCCACATTCAGTATTGCGCAGCTTCCTTCCCTTCGCAGCAGATGCTGTCATTTCTCCCTCAAACTCAATGACAGAATCAGATCGGTGATTGTTGCAAAATGCAGTCCAGCCACTGTTGCTAAATTGCGGGGCGCGTTTAATAATAAAAAGAGCTATTAAAAGCACAAAAATCTGCACAAGAGATGCGGTTCCCAAGGCGACTCGCGCTCCGAAACAGACCGCAACGAGACAAGCAAATTATACTTGTTGCGCATGCGTCGTGGAAATCTCTTGAACTCTCGTCTCAGGCCCACAAGGAAGAAAAGGAATAGTAGAATAAAGTCGTTATTTTTGTTTTTTTCCCCGCACAAAAAGTATTCTAGTCGCTTGATAAACTTATAGTTGAGCCACTGTAGTTACATGGAATATTTAAACATTTTCTTCAATGACTTTCTGGGCCGTCAAGTTTCATTCCCTATGTAGCAGTGATCCACCTCTCAGATTTAATCAAAAATATCTTAATTTGTGTTCCGAAGATGAACAAAGGTCTTACGGGGTTGGTACAACATGGGGGTGAGTAATTAATGACTTAATTTTCATTTTTGGGTGAACTAACCCTTTAATGGCTCAATCCTCAGGAGGTTTATTAGACGCTGCCCCTTTAAGACCGAGTGCAGATCTAATAGGTGACTGATGCACCATAATTTACTCCCAACTATTTACGTCCATTTAAGACATAAACTGTGTTTAAGTGAATAAACTGTGTTTCAGTGAATCTCAGAGCTGGTCATTTTTATATTTTTGTGTATATTTGATAAGTTTAGATGCGCACATGAGGCCCAAAGTTAAGTAGCCTATACTTTTCTTGTCTCGTTGCAGACAATTTCGGAGCGCGCGTCGCCTTGTGAACAGCGTCTCTTGCGCATATTGTTGTGCTTTTAAAAGCTCTTTTAATGATTAAACGCGTTCGCAGTTTAACAACAGTAGAGACTGCATTTCACAACAATCACCGATCGTGCTGATTCTGACGTTACGTTTGGGTTTTATGAAGAAATGACAGCACATCGCTGTGAAGAGAAGGAAGTTGCTCTCAGATATCTTAATCTGTGTTCCAAAGTTGAACGAAGGTCTTACGGGTTTGGAACAACATGAGGGTGAGTAATTAATGACAGAAATTTCATTTTTGGGTGAACTAACCCTTCGTTTAAGCTGTTCGCAGTGCTTCATGGGATTGTAATAGAATAAATAACTTTATTCTAGAGCTGCTGTAAAGCCAAAACAATCTGTTATTTTAATTTCCTATTATCACTGTAAAGCTGCTTTGAAACAGTCCATAATATTGTTAAAAGTGCTTTATAAATTAAGGTGACTTGACTTGTAACGTTAGTTCGTTCCCTCACTGAAGCCGTTAAGTAACGTTAAACAGTCTTAGATCATGTACCTACCGTTGTCATTTTGTCCGATTTTAAAAAAACTTTTTTCTTCAAAATCAAAGTTTGTAATATTATGATTCACCTCGTAGCTTGGATCATGCCTTATAGCTCTTTAACGATTTTTGAAAAAACCCGTATGGAAAAAAAAAACTTCTGGAACCAGCGCTGCTGAAAAAGGGGTCGGGAACTGTTGAACTATAGCGGTAACATTGAGTATTTTCACTTTTCATGGAAAACCAAAATACATCTCTTTTTATGAAAAATACATTATGTCATTAATAAATTATGTATTTTTATTCTACTTTATTTTAAATTATACAAGTAACATTACCACGCAAAATTGTTGCAAATAACTTATAATAGCATATGTGGCAACAAAAAAACAACAACTAATAGATGTATCCTTATATATCCACAGTTTTACGGATGAAAATATCCACTTTCCTGCAATATTGTATACAATTCAGATAGGCTAGAGTTAAAAAAAAAATCATAAACACCCATTTCAAAACATCAGCCTCCACAATGGATTTTAGTCTAAAGCTGCACATAACATGGAGTCTCTTGCTAATAACAATACTGGCTGATCATACATACTCAATTGCATTAATGCCGTGTTTTATTATACAGGCGCCGTTCTTTTGTCCTTAGCTCACTATTCGATAGGAACGCAAAAATGAAATACTCTATCACGTGGGTTTAAAATATGCATACAACGAAAGTTGCAGCCAGAACGGAACGTATAAAGGTGAAATACTGCAGGGCATGCATGTTTCTGCAGCGAATCTCTGCACAGACGATAAACAACACGCGGGCCACCTTTCCAAACAGTTAAAATACTCACTTTAGAGAGCTTGACGTATTCTTTCAGCAATCCCTCTCGCGACGCTGCCGATATACAACTCCTGTGTGATGCACGGTGGGTCACTTCTGTTTTAAAACATCAAAATAGTGGGAAAAGTTGCTAGAACAGTATCAACTAGCTGGATGGACTAGCTGGCTCTCCCGCGAAAGCACTTCCCCTTCTGCGTGCAGCAGTGCATTGTGGGAGTTGTGCACTACTAGCGGTGGGCGGGCGCGCGGGCGTGATCGATTGGAGCACTTCGTTTATAGGCTATAAAATATTCAACAGCTCATATTGATTGTTTGTATTCATACTGATTAAGACTGTTGTTTTTTTGTGTGAAGAGATTTATTTAAATATCCTAGTTAAAAAAAGAGATGCTTGAGGTTTACCAAAATAAATTCATTTGACGACTACTGGCTGATTTTAATTTCAGTTGGTTTAATTTTAATTGTTATAATTAAAATGTAATAAAATCATCCAAACACATATTCAAGGCAGGCCCGGGGGGTTGAGAGGGTGTTCTTTAAAGCTTTAGTCTCACATTAAAGAACATGTCTATTGATATAGTTTTAATATCATAAATGTAAGGCAGTTGAAAGAGTTGTTTGTTTGTTATTGTTGTGTTTGTTTTTTGTATATATTTTGCAACTATTTATTAACTTTATATATATGTATATATATATATATATAGATAAAAATGTTTAACATTCTCTCTTTTTGCATTTTCAATATATTTCTACCTCTTAACAGATCTTGTATCAATTAAGTAACTTTAGATTTGATAAAAATGGGCTTTTTTTATAGATTTTGATCAACCAAAAAAAAGTTTTATTTTAAATGCTGTTTTTCTTAAGAATTATTCTCACGTCTGTTAATATAGTATAACATTACAGATTTTTGGCCATTGTTATTTTTTACATTCTTATGTATATTTAGAATCTTTTTTTTCCCTTTACTTTTTTTAAAACATCTTTAATATTAGATTTTTTACCTCACAAAAGAACTTGTATCAGTTTAGTAACTTTAGATTTGAGGAAAACAGGGCAGGTCTTAACACTGGCTCATTATATTATCAGCACTGTGTCCTGTTTCAGACAAGTTTTGTAATATTTCAGTAGTAGTGATGTAATCTGAATCAAGCTGCTGGAGTTCTAATAAACCAATGAGATGATGTTCCTCTGGCACACCATTGCACACAAAACTAATTAGGCTACAACAGAACAATTTTCAGTGTTGCACCGATCCCTTGTGCCATCACTTTTTAAACATTAGAACTTTTTAAAACACTCTAATGCTGCTTTCCAGTTTCGAAAACCTGTAGAAACGAACGTGTCATTTTCAGAGCAAGCAACACCGAACACTCGACACGGAAAACAAAAGCATGCATAACGCACAACCGTATATTCAAGCCACAGCCGTGACTGATACCAAGCGGCCGAAAAGCATCTTTCTCTCCCTCAAAAAAAGAGTTCGGGGGTATGATTTCAGAACCGGCTGCTAAGGATTTGCCCTGTTTAAATTATTTGGGACACAATTGCAGCATCTTTGAGTGGGTGTAAAACACCATCGGAAGCTGCTGATCAACTCGACTCATCCTTATCTCTCAACTCATTGCCGCAAATGGATGAGGAGGTATGGCAAGCCGTTTTAACTTTTATTCATTTCCAGGATATGAATTCTTGATATCAACAATTCAATTTTAACTAGTTAAAATTATAGTTATTGATATCAGGAATTAGATTTATACTAGTAACAATGGCAATTTTTGATATCAGAAATTACATTTCCACTAGTAACAATGATAATTCTTGATATCAACAATCACATTTTTACTAATTAAAATGCTCATTCTAGATATCAAGAATTGTATTTCAACTAGTAAAAACTATAATTCTTGATATCTGTAATTGTATTTTCACTAGTGAAATGTCACCATAGGCTGCCATTCAAAATCAATTGTTGATATCAATAATTGATTTCTTACTAGTTGCAATTCCAATTTCACATATCAGAAATACAATTCTTACTAGTAAAAACCTTTATTTTTGATATCAAGAATTCAATTGTCACTAGTTGAAATGTCTATTCTTGATATCAACAATTGAATTGCTACTAGTAACAATGTTCATTTTTGATATCAATAATTCCATTTTCACTAGTGACTATGTTAATTTCTGATATCATGAATGTGATTGTTACTAGTAAGAAAGCCATTTTAGATATCTGAAATAATATTGATATCAGAAATACATTTTCAGATATCAAAAATGAAAGTTTTTACTAGTAGCAATTCAATTGTTGATATCAAGAATAGACATTTCAACTAGTGACAATTGAATTATTGATATCAGGAATTCACATTCTTACTAGTAACAATGTAATTATTGATATGAAAAATTATATTTCTACTAGTAAGAAATCAATTGTTGATATCAACAATTAATTTTGAATGGCAGCCTATGGTGACATTTCACTAGTGAAAATACAATTACAGATATCAAGAATTCAATTGTTGATATCAAGAATCTAATTGTTGATATCAAGAATTAAATTGTTGATATCAATAATTAAATTGTTGATATCAAAAATTGAATTGTTGATATCAAGAATTCATATCCTGGAAATGAATAAAAGTTAAAACGGCTTGCCATAGAGGAGGTGTGCTGTGTCCTGATGAGCTAAAGTGGTTTTCTTGTGTCGTTTCAAAACAACACATCTGTGCATGTTGTGTTTTATTAGGCTACCAGGGTGTGGTAATCAAGTTCACTAATAGTTCTCTAGTCGTTTAGTGCTTCATAATTCAGCACGTCCGTTTACATCAAAGGTGGCGAAGTGAAAAAGTCTATCTCGGAGTCGGAGGAAAAAAAGAGGGGGTTGGGAAAAAACAGAAAATAACATGTCTGGAGCTGAATTGAATATCGCACCGATTTTGTGATTGGCTGTTATGGGTGGGCCAAGCTTTTGATTGGGTGGTCCCATAGTGCACTATGGGCCTTTCACCATGTAGAAAATAGTAAATGTGTTAACAAGTGACTGATTTTAGCTGCAGCTTCAGGGTCTATTTATAGAGGGCACGAGAGTTAAATTGATCAGAAAATCTGATGAGAAGCCGAAGTGCAGAGTGATGTCATCGTAAGGGCAAAACTGGAAAAACTGGAAAAGAGGGCAATTCTCTGAGAAAACAAAGGAAATTAACATTTGAACTCTCTCTTGTGAAATTAGCATAACCATTCAAGACGCAAATCTCACCTCAGTATAATCCTATCATCTCTTTCCCTTGACCCCCGTTCCTTCTCTCCCTCATGCTGACATCACCAAAATTCACCCAAATATCTATTTGGTTTAATGTGAACAATTATCATACAACATTAGCCTATTTGTCTGTTATCATTTGAAATGCCTCGGTGCAACTGGTACAAAGCAGGTCTCATTCCCAAAGAAGTAAACCGAAAGGTAATAAAGTTTTTAAGAGTTTAGAGATATTTTGCTTACAGGTGAGGTTGGGTCTTTCATGCAAATAGCATAATGCCCTCAAAAAGGTGTAAACTGGAGACAGTGATTAATGCAAATTCCTATTCCTAAAGAAATGTCTCAATAAGCTCGGGGCGATTTGTAATGAGATTATTCTGGGTGAATTATGTATTTCCTGAGTCATGTATAGGCTACATCTTTTACTCTATCTCTGATCATCTGATGTTATTGTATTATCTTTGAACTGATTATGTAATTAGCATGGATACAATTACCTGACAAAATAAATTGTTTACATTTGGATTTATTCTGACTTACACTGAAATTATTTCCTTTAGTAATTACGTTGTAATATCAGGATTCAGGGCTGCAAATTTTTGAGTTTAGCTTGGAGTGACAATTATGGAGGGGGGGGGGGGGGTAGAAAAAACAACTTGCAACACAATAAGTGTAGGCTATGTGCTTGTCAAAACATTCGGTAAACAATTTCATTAAGTTTAGTGACAGCATATTACCATGTTTACATGGTGCAATGACTGGTAAGCTATTGCTTTTATTATTCAAAAATTCAATTATTGTGGTTTGATTCAGATCTTGATTCAATATCGATTCATTTTGATAAATATAAGGTACAGTACATATGTTATTTTTTCTCAATAAAAAAAACGTACCTAATGCTGTACAAGTTGGCTAAACTGGCACATTTCCATTAATGTTTATTAATGTGCACTGTCCCTGTAACTCTAAACTGTATAAATAAATAATAATATTAATTATTAATAATTAATCATATTTAATAATAAGTAAAATATGAAAAAAAATATGTAATAGTGCACATATTTAGCAAAATACTAATTTATACTAATACTAAATATATTATAAAATACTAATTTTTCGAGCCAACTAATGTGCTATGGTCACAAATTTTTTTTTTTTTTTGAGGTAAATGTAAGGTTATGTGACATTGTTTTCCAGCTGTTTTATTGACCTATTTCTGCGGTTGAATCTTTCAACATAGGCTACCTATTATTGTTCATTCGGCTTCTTACTAAAACGACTGCAGAAGCCAATGTAGCATATTTATAAGTATATTTTAAAGAAAATCTAGTTACTACATTATGTTTCTATACATTGACTCGTTGGGTCCTCTAACCTACATAGCCTTTAAGCTTTTATCTGACTCCATTTTATCACGACCTCGGATTTAGGTTAGAATGCTATTAGTCACATATCCAAGATATTTTTTAGCCCCCTTGGTTGTATAGCAGTCAAAGAATTGGTGACTAAATCCTGCATATGGTATTTTCATACAAGGTTATATATTAATTTTGATTTTTTAATATGCTCCGTGGGCGGTCAATAGAGCACACATTATAGGGAATGTGAAGGTGACGTCGCGCCGTGTTGCATTATGGGTCCGCCGCCATATTTACAGGATCGCGCCCTATCCCGCTGTATTTGAATTCGTGTCTAGGAGGCTGTGTTTGGATTCTCTGTCGAGATTTTAATAAATGTCGATATGGTTGGTCAGTGCTGCTCGATCAAGAACTGCCATAGCAGGTCACAAGATCGTTCAGGGAGGAAACTGAACAACAGAATACCTTTTTCAGCTTTCCTTTGAAAAAACAAGGGAAGCAGGTTGAGGAGCTGACGAGAAGACGCCGGATTGCGTGGGTTGCCGCAATCAGGAGGAAAAACTTTAACTTACTTAGTTACTGTCCTCCACTGCATACTACCAAAGCCCGTATACGGAAAGCCTGTTCACTCCCTATTAAGTCCTATTGTACTGAATTTCTGTTGTAGTTCCACCTGAGTTCCACTGGGGGTGATCGCCCTGAGTGCAAAATGAATGGGAGTCTATGGAGCTAGACGTTAAATTTGTCTCTTTCACCCGATTTCCATTGAGAAATCTCAGATTTGATTGTAGATTTTGCAAGTTCAACATGGGCTTTAGGTCGAGAGTTGAATGAACGAGTACTTATGTCCTTTAGATTTCTTACAGGTTGAGTTGTTGTTGCCTATAACATGCTAGCATTATGCTAATGAACGCTGGTTGGTCAGTGAAGAACTGATTACGACCAGAGATACCGCTTGATGGCATCGTGGCATCCGAAGCAGGACCAGAATGTGTGTGTGTATTTTCGGCGTGGTATTTTAAAACAACAAAACAAAAACTCTTCTAGCGCGTGTATTTACCTGTGTCAGCGGTGTTGTCGATGAAAAGAAAATGCAGAGCACGAAAGCACCATAGACAGTAAAAGAAATGGACACAGCGACCCCATTGATTTCAACGGAGAAGACTGAAGCCCGATTATTGCACTTCCTGCCTTATGGCTGGCGGATGCGCAGGCTCAAACTGAGCTTGACGACAGTCTGACAGTTGTAAATCTTCTAGTAGCTGTGCCAAAACAAATCTGAATCACCTAATTCCTCAAACACGGTGTTGAAATATTTTGTACAGTTTATTTTATGGACTCTCTATCTATGGGCTTCTCCCTTGACTTCATGCCTCTATGTCCCCCCGATTGCCTCATAGACAGTAAAAGATTGCCTGCGAGCTTCTCCTCCTGTCTATACGGTAATGTCTCTATTGTGCGACAGAAAGTCGCGTGGTTATGACACAACCGTTAGCCTAATTTTACAAAAACGGCTTCTACGGGGCCATAACGTAAGATACAAAGTAATGGAGCCTTTTATACATTGTCATGTTTCTTTAGAAATAAATAATGGACAAATTAAGTATTTGGACGCCTCAGATGTAAAGTTACTCGCTGTCAAAGTGACGCCAAAATGAATGGGAGTCAATGGAATGCTAATAGCAGGTGAAGTTCTGCTACAATGACGGCTCCCGTGAAGCTTCAGTTTCCGGCTGATTGATTACCCCCTTGGAAAGCACCAAAGTGACTGAAGGATTGCCGTAAAGCAGTATCTCTGGTGGAACGAAAATAAACGAAAATTGGTGTTCAGATATAACAACACTGAACAAGATATGCTCTCCCAACTTAGAGACCCATTTCATTAATTGCAAACCTTTCTACTTGCCACGGGTATGGCAAGCCGTTTTAGCTTAAATTGTACACAGCCTTACTCGTCGTAATTACGTTTTTACTAGTAAGAATTCAATTAGAGAGCTCTACAATTCAATTCTTACTAGTAACAATTACAATTAGAGAGCTCTCTAATTCAATTCTTACTAGTAACAATTACGATTAGAGAGCTCTCTAATTCAATTATTACTAGTAACAATGTAATTGCAGAGCTCTTTAATTCAATTACAGAGCTCTGCAATTGCATTCTTACTAGTAAGAATTCAATTAGAGAGCTCTCTAATGCAATTGTTACTAGTAAGAATTACAATTAGAGAGCTCTCTAATCTAATTCTTACTAGTAAAAACTGAATTAGAGAGCTCTCTAATTAAATTTTTACTAGTAAGAATGCAATTGCAGAGCTCTCTATTTGAATTAGAGAGCTCTTTAATGCAATTCTTACTAGTAGGAATTCAATTAGAGAGCTCTACAATTCAATTCTTACTAGTAACAATTACAATTAGAGAGCTCTCTAATTCAATTCTTACTAGTAAAAACTCATATTCATTAGATGCAAAACGGATTACACCCATTTCCTACTTTTCAAAATAAAAGTCATATTAGGCGTGGTTAGAAGTTTTATACATGCATACATATAGGCCTTTGCATTCATATATATATATATATATTGCATTCGGCTACTGTTACATTATGAAGACTGTAAATAGGGTGACCAGACGTCACGAAATATTCGGGACAAACCCGAAATCTATGCTGTTGGCCAGTCCGGCCCTAATTATCCCGCAAATTATATGGGATAAGCAGTGGCGTAACTTTGCTTTGAAAAGTGGTGGGGACACCGCACAACTCGTTTTGCTATTTGTTTATTTAATTAATAACCGAATTTACTAGGGGACTGAGTTCACTCTTAAAAATAAAGGTTCCAAAATAGGGGTCATAGAAGAACCATTTTGGTTCCCAAAAAACCTTTTAGTGAATCGTTCTAAAAAAAAAAACATTTTTTGAGATGATTTGGCCGATCATTCCACCTAGTGTCAGTTCAGAAATTCAAAAGTAAATTTTTTATTAACTTTGAGACAGGTTTGTGTAAGATAAATAATCATTCTGTTAAATTTAATGTAATAGTTCTTTATCTGCATCATTGACTCCATAAAGAACCATTTTGTTCAACAAAAGTTTATTTATAGTGGAAAAAGGTTCTTTAGATTATTAATATGTTCAAAAAATGGTTCTTTTTAGAACGATTCACTAAAAGGTTTTTTGGGAACCAAAATGGTTCGTCTATGACCCCTATTTTGGAATCTTTATTTTTAAGAGTGTTCAGAGTTGGAAATTACACTTAATTTTCACTTTGATGTAGGCCTACACACATGCATGTATCACATTCACAAATATGTCTATAAGCAAAACGTAACATTCACAACACATCTTTGGTACCATTAGCCTAATAAATATATCAAAATACGCAAGATCAATATATACGCAGATGAATAAACATGAGGCACGATTATCATAATGAGATGGCACTGAATAGTGAGCTCTCTTTTCCAATTATTACTAGTAAGAATTACAATTAGAGAGCTCTACAATTGAATTGTTACTAGTAAGAATTACAATAAGAGAGCTCTCTAATTGCATTCGTACTATTAAGAATTGAATTAGAGAGCTCTCTAATCCAATTCTTACTAGTAACAATTACAATTAGAGAGCTCTCTAATACAATTTTTACTAGTAAGAATGCAATTAGAGAGCTCTCTAATACAATTTTTACTAGTAAGAATGCAATTAGAGAGCTCTCTAATTGTAATTCTTACTAGTAACAATTCAATTGTAGAGCTCTCTAATTCAGTTGTTACTAGTAAGAATGCAATTGCAGAGCTCTCTAATTCAATTACAGAGCTCTGCAATTATACATATCTTTAATTTGTTTTTTTACTAGTAAGAATTGAATTAGAGAGCTCTGTAATTGCATTCTTACTAGTAACAATTCAATTATAGAGCTCTGTAATTAAAAATGAATGGAAGTCAATGGAGACATATGACTAGTAAAAATTAATTTGTAGAGCTCTGCAATTGTAATTCTTACTAGTAATAATTGAATTAGAGAGCTCTCCAATTGTATTTTTACTAGTAAGAATTGAATTGTAGAGCTCTCCAATTGAATTCTTACTAGTAAAAATGTAATTACGACGAGTAAGGCTGGGTACAATTTAAGCTAAAACGGCTTGCCATACACGGGAGTTTTCCTCTTTCATTCTCGTGAATGTTTACATCCCTCCAGACCAGAGGGGGTACCAGGATGTCATGTTTGGGGGGGCATTTGGCTTGTTTGGGGGGGGCAACATAAACAATTGAAAAAATCGGCGCAAAATTAAGCTATACTACACACAATCTGTTTTAGTGCAGATCTTTTTCTAAGCCAGGAACCCAGAGATAGGCACAGGGCCCCTATTAGACTATAGGGCTATCACATAAAAGTTAATCAAACCAGGTCAACATTAATAATATGATGATGATATTATTATTATTGACAGATTCATATATATCAGATCACAGTGATTGCCTGTGTTTGCTTGTGAGAAGACGTGCTACACGAGTAGGCTACCGAGAAGGATGAGAGTTTTTTAAATCAATCTGAAGTCACGTTTGTAGACAAGAGGTAAATTAATTTGTTTCTTCTTCTAAACTGTCCCAGACGTAGGTGCTACTTTTAGGGCTTAAATGTTTCGTGAAGTACTCTTAGTAAAACACATTAGGAGTCTAAAGTTATGAGTCACACGCCCATTATTTTTAGGAGTTTCGCCAGTTAGGAGCTACTTGTAGCCTCTTATAAGATTCTTTGTGAATACGGCCCCAGGTAAACAATTTTGATATGCTCATTTGAACAGTATGAGAACAGTATTTGAACAGTATGAGAACAGTATTTGAATGTTATTCTCTGGTGGCTTTGGATAAAAGTGTCTGCTAAATGAATAAATGTAAAAATGTAGGCCTAGATAAAAGGAAACATATTAGGCTACATGCAGGGGGTCAGGAGACCTAGAGAGTTGAAATAAAAGCTATTTTTTGTGAAACTATAAGAATTGAAATTATGATATGATTAGCAGAGGCAACATAACTTTTTTTTGGATATATATATATATATATATATATATATATATATATTTTTTTTTTAGTGGTACTGTAAGGGGTGTACAGTTAAAGACCCAGAACCAGATATGAAGAATGAAGACCCAGAGTCAGAATTATAAAAAATTAAAGAAAATATTTATGTAAGATAGTTTGTAGTTTCATCAGCAGAAGTCAGCTTCAATACTCGCACAGGAGTTCGTAGGCCGCCCCCGCTTACAGTTACAAAGATCACAGCAGTTATACGATTTCCAAGGTCTAAGCTACGTCATTGCTTACAGGATGAATGATTCTCATTGGCTATGAAATAGATAAACACAGTAATTTTCCACACATATACAGATAGACTGAAGCATATCTCCATCGATTATACAGCTGAAGTTAGGCACGTCATGACCTTCCAGGTCTCAGATTTGGGTTGTTGGGCACCAGCATGTCCAGAACAACAACTCAGTCAATCTCCAATAATGCCAGTGGTTCCTTAACCTGTAACCAAGAAGACTAACACACACACCGACACACAGCTTTTCCAAGGTTGGATTTGGCCAGGCTCTCACTATAAACAGGAGAGTCCTCTCAAAACATCAAGATAATGCGTTCTTTCTCTCAAGGATAGCTAAACTTTAGTCTAACTGGAAAGAAAGGATTTAACAAAGAAATGGCCCCTTAAACGATTGACTTCAATGACCCCTATATGTTTAAACACATTGAAGACCTTTCTCAAACACAAAACAAGTCCCTATTTCATTTCTGGAAGCTGTGTTAAATAAGCAAGCACTGCATTCAGATATCAAATACAGACATTAAAGAATACATGAAAAGAACATTTCAGTAATCACACTGGTAACTTATATAAATAAAGTAAAATCTCCAGAGAAGTCATTCAATTCATTTGATATTTAGAAGGAAAAATATTGATTAATACCTTAATTATAATCAATCATTACATATACATTGAAGCAGCAGTGGATTCCAATCCACCCCCTTCAGTCCCCCGTTTTAGACCAATGTGGAGTCCTAAACACCACATCAGGTCTATCCATAAAGAGGCTGCTTCAAAATGTTAGGTTTCTGACCCATGCTCCTCTGTCAGGTTAATTTTTATAAAACAAACAATATCTTTTTCCTTCAATGACTTAATATCAATTAAATATCCCACATACTACAATATTGATCTCCAGAACCTTTGGACATAGCTGTCTTTACATGTCTTACACAGCTATTATTCATCTTGGCTAATTTGGTTTCATCATCAAATTAACTGATACAATACAAGTACATATTTAATCATAAATACCAGGATATATGCACTAGTTTTTATAATTTCCAATTCATTTTATAATAAACTAAGAAGAATAGTTAATCCATTCTTTTCACTACTCCCCTTTATAGACCCAAAAGGTTCAAAACACTGGTTGAAAACACAATGGTTGTCTAACTAAAAATAAACAACAAACAAATAAAATATTAATAATTAAGGCCCATAATAATCGATGTAAGCACTTTAAGTCTTTACTGAAATCATCCTTCAGTTTACAGTCACATAGCATGTACCATTTTAATTGTATAACATCTTATACCCTTTTTTGTTTGTTTCAAAAATAGAAATAAAATAAAACAAATTCACATCATTTCAGTCATTTTTTTACCACTAAAATATAGGATCGTTCCTCATTCTGCTTAATAAAGCTTTTGTTCATTCCTTATCCTTATATCACTTGAATCCCTGTCAATCATACAATGTCTTATTATTTTTATTTTGAAACTCACTTTTCCATACCATTTAAACTTAATTTGATTTCCATAAATTCTATCAGAAATTGTATTTTCATAACATACATTTTTTTTCTACTATATTTCTTCCATCTTGCCCTACATGCCAGTTCCTTCTGCATCCGAGTCTCTCACCACTGTCAGCCTAGTGACACTTAAAGTTCCCTCGTTAGGGAAATCATGGTATTTTATTAATTCTTCAATACTCTTGTTTTCTTATCATTAACTTCAACTTTATTTTTCATTATAACTACTTCTCACAGTATTTGTCTCAGTTCCACTTATCTTTACAGTTTTACAGAAACCAAAATATTATGTTACTCGGATCCCAGCCCACAGCCATATAGCTGCTTTCTCTTTTTACCTTTATTAAATTGTAGTTTTCTTAGACATCTAATGTCATACATACATTTAATGGATTGAGAAATAAAACCTTTTCTTTTTAGGAGTTATATTCACTCCTCCTTTGTTCGCCCTCCGGCCTTTCAATAAAAATGAGGGAGCTCACTCTGGATAATTTGGATAGTGACTTAGCCAATGTGTCACTTTGTCTCTCTGCCGTCAAGTCTATATATATATATTTTTTTTTTTTCCTACGTTTATCCTTATGATCCCACCTAGTTGTCTATTTAAATTTAGACCCCCAGTTGAATATAGACAAGAGTTTTACCCCAGAATGGACGGCAATCTTCTTTACAATTCCAATTTATATAAAATACTAATCCAGAGAGTAATTCAGTTCAATATCATAAATGACAAAAGCATTCATAATTACCGATCGCAGACAGAGCTGGAGAACCACTCCAATTAAAGCTCGTCCCATGTTCTGCATTGTCTTTTCATCAGATTGACTTAGAATTATCAACTTTTTTAAAGTTGGTCATTTCACTTAACCCATCTGTAATGATAAAACACTAATTCCAGAGGTTAATGACACAATATCCTCAAAATCAGGAAATAATAGTACCCCAAACTAACACATACAAGAAATAGAGTGCAGTCACCATCACACACACACACATATTAGACACATATTTTAACTGTTCATTTTTAATGTTCGCTTTTCATTATATCATCTCTAAAAAGATTTAAAATTTAAGTAAGATTTTAAACTTCACATTTTACTGTAGCTTTTACCTAATTTTACATGGTCTCTTAACCAGTTTCAAAGCATGTCTGTTCATTATTCATTTGATCTTAGAAAAGTCAGCTGGATTTTGGTTCATTATCACTATTTTGCTTCAGCTTGCTCTAGCAGGCCGATAACAGAAAGACAGACACAGTTACCATCCCTGCCTCCACTCAGACAGTCTCTCTCTCTCTAAACAAATAATCTTTTCAACAGCCTCCTAAGACTGTAATTTAGACAAAATGTAATATTAAATTTATTACATTAAACTTTTACCATTCACCTTTGTTATCCAGACTCTTCTCAAATCTACAAAAGCCTGTCTTCATCTTTAGCCACCACCATGCCTAACGACCTTCAGGAGTTAAAACTATGTTATAGACATATTAGCTCAACATTAACTCTTCTATACATTTTACTTGCCCATATGGCAACCAACATCATGTCCCTCATATAATTAAGTTTTGTTACTGTCTCCGCAGCAAATAATGGCAATCACCTCATGGAATCAGCTGGCTCCTGAAAGCCCACTCCCGTTATCTCTTTATCTTTAATTTTCTTCTCTTCAGGGTGTCGTCCCCTGGCATAGTTGCAGACACTTGTCACAATGAAAAACAAGCCATACAATCAATGCGGTTTCTGGTGAGTGGTATAGAGGAACTCAAATTTCTGGGTCAGACTGCCGTAACATTAATTTTCACCTCACAGCCCATCTCACCTCTCAGTGCTCTGCTGACCCCGGTGGCCTCTAGTAATCAGAGCTCAACTCTCATACCTTTCTCACAAATAACACCTCCATCCGGAGTTGCCCAATGTTCGTGACCCCCTGCGTTGGGCTGTCCCCTGGCCAGGAAGATCATCCCGTCATTGAGTAGCCACTCGTACACACTGGTGACCGGTCTTTCCCAATACAATCAGTTTTCTTCAACAGAACTCAGCTGTTTTCTGGAGCTTAGGAAAGGCACATTCAAGAGTCACCAGAGCATATTATACACTAACGAGAATACTTTATTACTTGAACGAAGTAAATATACATTAATGAGCACATATATTTTTGAAAGAACTTAGTGTTTTTAGCTAAGAATAAACTAAAAAAGTTACACAGTGTAGCTTTAAAAGCAGCAACCTAGCTACTTAGACTATACTCAGTGAATTTAGATCACAACCGTACATTCAGTGTACTTAATCTGTAGCCGGAGCCATCGGTCCTGAATGGTGGAGACTAAATGAGACAAAGTTGTTACTGGTCCTAAAATACGCTAATCAAAATGTCACCTCTATCGTTTAAGGTCTGTATTATTTTAAAGACTTCTTTAAAGTCATTCAGTTTTACTTTTAACATTTTTAACATTTAAATACAAATTGCCCTCTGAATGGTAATGATTTCTTTTAACATCTCTGTGTCTATGGTTTTCAACTGAAACACTGTGCTTTACTATAAATAGCTTATTATCACTAATGACACAGGCTCAGATAACAGCTTTTAGCTGACATTGAATGAGAGAGAGACTCTGAGGCATTCAAGACTGGTACACTGCTCTCTCATATACTTCTAACATCAAACTTTTATCTACCATCTTTTAACTCTATCCCAGATTAAGGCATCTTTGCCAGAAATTACATGTGTTTTCAAATAAACATAGTTTTACAGTTGTCTTTTGCCCACGTTAGGGAATCTAGACATTACAAATTTCCATTCAGATTGAGTCTCTGTCGCACTGGCTGTTTCAGCCACAGCACACATCAGATTTAGATAAGCGAACTGTTTCATTACAGCCAATAGCAGACTTATCTTTTGAAAGCAAAACATCAGCTTCTAGTTCTTTCATGGTCAACTTTTCAAGCTGTTTGTTTAATCAGATGCCTTTCTACACATTTTACATTTAGCAACTGTTAATTCAGTAGCCTACTACTTCTGCTTATTTGTTCTTACATAAAAATAATTATTCTAGTTCTCAATAACGTTTCACATTTCTCAATCTCAATTTTAATTGTCAAGTTCTCAACCATAGTTTAATATTTGACTTTAGTTTTCTCTTGGAGTTTATCAATCTCCAATTAGGATTCACACTATAAGTTTGACGAGGCAAGCACTCTCTGCTTGTGATACTTTTGCAGTTATTGTAAATCATCTGTGAGATTAGTCTCTCTATATCATCTAAAACCTTTTTAAAATGTTTAATTACAACACAATCATCCTTTTAGTTACTTTGATATATTTTGCAACTCACATCTGTTGGAGTCATTAATTTTACATCAACCTGTATTCATCAATTCACTTATAAAAATTACTATTATAGAAATTACTATTATAGATATTTTCTTCAAAAGGATTCACTTTAAGACTTCAATCTTTTGACCTTTTTATCTCTTATTTCTCAGACGAAAAATGTCACTGTCGTCATTTAAACACTGATCTACTTTCAAACCAATATTATTACCAAAAATGTGTTGTCATTTTATCACATTTTAAACACCTTCTCGGTGGGCATTTACAGTTACGTATTAAATGGTCCTGATGACCACCATTAAAACACTCTCGGCTCCAACTTACTGCACACCCTTGAAGCAGTGTGTCCCAAACAGGAATGCAAACCGAGCTGATAAGCAGTTCTTTGTATTCTTTTACAGTCCACCAGTGGCTGATTTAATCATAATAGCCCAATCATAATCTTCGTCATTATTATTGGCAGAACATTAATTTTCATAAGCTGCAAAATATTCTAAGTTTTTTTCACAAAGTGTCTGTTTAACTTTAGTCACACTTGTCCAAGGAAATGATCTTAGACCCATAATTTAATATACTTGCTTTTTGTAATCATCGTAAGCAATACAAGGCTAAACATTTTAATTTTTCAGTTTCTTTGTTTGTTTGTAGCCAGTCAAGTTGTTGTTTAAATTTCCAAACAGAAGCAAAACTTATCAAGACAACCATTTACTTAATAATTTCTGCAAATTTCTCTGAAGTGAGGGCTTCAGAGCACAGCTGCTTACAGCGTTCGCTCTTTTCTGTCTCACTATTAGTTTCAGGACTGTTCAGGTTACTGATCAAGTTACTCAGTTTGTCTGCCATATCTTAATAACAGTTCAAACTCACCTGAAGTCATTGCAGAAATGGAGGCAGCGATCTTTGAACAACACAGTTTGGCTTCTCCGTGATGAAACTGCAGAGTATACTCCAAAATCACGGTTACATATACTGGTCCATGGCAATTTGGGTCACAACTTTTTTTTTCTTTTTTTTTTCTCTCTCGGGATAGTTCCTGATGCATCCCTGGCAAACAACCCTATGACTGCATCCCTGGCAAACAACCCTATAACTGCCTGATTCACTACATTCGGGGATCCCTTATCTGAGATGGAAGAGATTGAGCAGGTTTACGGTGCCACTGGACCTCCCGTCCAGGGACGTACTCTGCTGGGGTGGTGCTACACCATTAATGCCCAGCGGGGCCCACACAGAGCACGCTTCGCTTGCGCTGTCTGCTGCCGTTACCCTTAACGACGCTCTCAGCGACTTCTTATCCTCTCAGCAGTAGGCCTACAACTTACTCCTTCACTCGCCTCATCGGAGTGAAGGCTCTCCCGCTCTCCTTCAAAATCTCTTCCAGTCAGACAGCCCTAACAATTAATAAAAGCTTACTACCTTGTGTGTTGATTTGCCAGAGATGTCGCCACGAAATGATTGCCCGCATCCTCCACCAAACTGTAAGGGGTGTACAGTTAAAGACCCAGAACCAGATATGAAGAATGAAGACCCAGAGTCAGAATTATAAAAAATTAAAGAAAATATTTACTGAAGATAGTTTGCAGTTTCATCAGCAGAAGTCAGCTTCAATACTCGCACAGGAGTTCGTAGGCCGCCCCCGCTTACAGTTACAAAGATCACAGCAGTTATACGATTTCCAAGGTCTAAGCTACGTCATTGCTTACAGGATGAATGATTCTCATTGGCTATGAAATAGATAAACACAGTAATTTTCCACACATAAACAGATAGACTGAAGCATATCTCCATCGATTATGCAGCTGAAGTTAGGCACGTCATGACCTTCCAGGTCGCAGATTTGGGTTGCTGGGCGCCAGCATGTCCAGAACAACAACTCAGTCAATCTCCAATAATGCCAGTGGTTCCTTAACCTGTAACCAAGAAGACTAACACACACACCGACACACAGCTTTTCCAAGGTTGGATTTGGCCAGGCTCTCACTATAAACAGGAGAGTCCTCTCAAAACATCAAGATAATGCGTTCTTTCTCTCAAGGATAGCTAAACTTTAGTCTAACTGGAAAGAAAGGCTTTAACAAAGAAATGGCCCCTTAAACGATTGACTTCAATGACCCCTATATGTTTAAACACATTGAAGACCTTTCTCAAACACAAAACAAGTCCCCATTTCATTTCTGGAAGCTGTGTTAAATAAGCAAGCACTGCATTCAGATATCAAATACAGACATTAAAGAATACATGAAAAGAACATTTCAGTAATCACACTGGTAACTTATATAAATAAAGTAAAATCTCCAGAGAAGTCATTCAATTCATTTGATATTAAGAAGGAAAAATATTGATTAATACCTTAATTATAATCAATCATTACATATACATTGAAGCAGCAGTGGATTCCAATCCACCCCCTTCAGTACTTATTCATGGATTTAATCAGGTCCCTGATACATCCAGTGTATCCTATCTACAGGACCAGTCTGCGGCTAGTCTTGGCAAATTCAGAAACAAATCGATTCATGTCCAGACCTTTTGTGATTTTCTTTTCGTGTGCCAAAATGACCAAATCTCTCTTCCTTGAATGCAGCATTGATCTTCGGAGAGGGGTGAGAATGCGGCTCAAGGTAGAAAAAGAACTTTCACATGCAGCTAGGGGTGGGGGAAAAAATCGATTCTTAGATGCATCGCGATGCGGACGTGGACGATTCTGAATCGATTCACAAATGTCAAAAATCGATTTTCAAAAAAAAAAAATTTTTTTTTTTAGATATGTAGCCTATTTATAATGACGTAATATTGACGGAACGCAAAAGACGGAACTCTGCAGCGCGGAAGTGCAGTGCCCGGACCGTCTGTCTGTGGCGTGCGCACATAACAGAGACGCGATGGCTGAGCGCGAAATCCAAACACCCTCCTCGTTAAAAGCTGACGACGTGTGGAAATATTTTGGCTTCTATGAAGTTGAAGGGGGAAAGGAGCTGGACAAGAGCCACACTAGTTGTAAGCTTTGTAGAATAAAACTAAAATATTTCGGCAACACGACAAATATGAGAAGCCATATGACACGCTTCCAGCCAGAGGAGGAAAAACACTCGGCTGTACCAGAGCCGTTTCTCTCTATGGCTCTGGGCTGTACCGGTGTTCAGACGATTTCTGCTGCCTTGTCGAAAAATGCTACCCAAACGCGAATCGATCATAGATAATGTTGATTCATTCTCTATTGTTTCCATAATGGTGTAAATCTCACAATATTATAACATCGTTATTTCATTTTAATCAGGGTAAGTGTATGGGGAGCATATTTGGATATTTTAAATGAACTAGCAATTATCACATTTGATATAACAAGTAAAAATGATATTATTATATGAAATAAAATTATAATAAAATTCGAAGTTAAGAGTACAGTATAATGTACTGTTTTTATTTTTAAAACGGTGTGAAAAGTAAAAATTATCATCAAATATTCATCTTTGACCTGTCAAAGTTTCCTACAAGTCTCCACAGCAAGGATGCATAGATTTATGGGCGTGGTAAGCAGAAGAAAAATGAGTCTGCACATGCACCAGTAAGTAGCACATCTCGATGGGTAGCATGAATCGTCAGAACACCTGTTGTTGTTATATTATTAATTTACTACAAGTATGCTGCTAGTTCAGGCACACATTTATTTTCCTGTTGGTTCTTTGCAATGTTAATAAAATATATTGTACGTTAATTCTTTATGGGTCATTACTTTGTACTTTTAAAGCAAAGTATTTATATTCACACACACACACACACACACACACACACACAAAAGATTCAGATAATCGATAATCGCTTTTGAATCGAATCGCAGGCCTCTGAATCGTAATCGAATCGAATCGTGAGGTGCCTAGAGATTCCCACCCCTACATGCAGCTGAGGACACACCTATGATGAGTGCTGTGACATACAGCTTATGCAAAATGGGGAAGGCCTCTTTGTACTGCTGAATGCACTTGCATACTTCAGAGAGGTTAGCATCAGTGCACTTGAAGTGGCTTCAGGAGAGAAGGGTCAAGGAAAGACGCTGATTTTGGAAGGAGAAATGATGTTGCCCTCATTAAATCAACATTTCTTTGAGAGAATCTCGTCTCCATCTCCACAATAGCCCTATCAAGGATGTTGAACATAGCCCTTTTAAAAGTCTGATTAGGAGCAGTTTGGTCATCAGAGTCACCACCATGCCCTATTGTAGACAAGATAACACTACTGACAACTTGTGAATTAACTATCCGTCTTCTTTTAGGTGGGTTGGTAGGCCTACTTCCACACTGAGAGAAATGCTCCTCCCAGAATGAGTCGCATCGCATCTCCTTCAGTGTGCCCAGGGAAGCTGTCACCACTTCCCCTGCAGTGCATAAATCCACTGTTTGGTACTGCAGAATTGAATTGGCTGGCTTCACCGCACCAAGCACATGCAGAAGAAATTTGCCAGTGTCAAAGAAGTTCTGTCTGTTAAGCTGAGTCAAAAGACCACATGCCTCTGTGTTAATGTCAAATGGAGCACTGTCATCCTCTGCTATCTCAGACAGAAGCCTCCTGATGACATCCTCATTGTGAACAATAGACTTGGTGACATCATAATGACTGGTCCAGCGAATTTCTAATAGTCTTTTCAGTGTGGGCGTACTGTATCTATTTGCAACATAATGTCTGTGACAAAATGTGTTTAGTGAACTGGACCAGTCAAAGAACTTCTTTGCCACAGGTTCTGCATGCATTGCATGTACCACTGCCAAATGGAGTTGGTGGTTGTAGCCGTGCACATATGGGATATCTTTACCCACTTTGTTTTGCAGCAAAGCCTGCACACCGCCCCTCACTCCTGACATGACAGAAGCACCATCAAAACACTGAGACACTAAATTGTCACCATTGTAACCCAGGTCAGACAGATTAGACAGAATTTGCTCACACACATACTCAGCATCAAGCTGATTCAATTCAATGAGGCTCTGGGATTGAGTTGTGGACAAATCTAATGATGACTGACAAATTCTCAATGTTACACCGATCCCTGGTACCATCACTTTTAATACAAAGGCCAGGAGAGTCGGCCTCCTCATATTTGGTCTGGATGTCTTTTAGTACCATTTTGGCAAGAGTTTGAATTATCTCGTTCTGAATCAAATTGGACCTGTATTTTGCGTTTTCGGGAATGCTTTTTGCAATCTCTGCGAGTTTAGGGTCTTTTTGGAGGGTGTAATCAAATAGCCGAATTAAAAGACCTTCCTCATCCCCACCCCCGTGATGGTGCCCACGTAGAGCAAGTTCATTAACCGCCAGAAACTGAATAACTTCCCCAATACTTTTTACATAATATCTGTTTTTTTCTATGTGAGTTTGACCAAGCTGGTGAACAATGGTATTATCGGTCTCTGTCCGGCACTGGTATTCCTGCCACGCAGACATGCCTCTGACATGCGCAGTGCCGGAGGCATGTTTCTGAAAACCACTGTTTTTTATCAGCGCTTTTTTCCAATTGGTGTAGCCTACTTTTGTGAATGCGTCATCTCTTTCTGAATTGGAGACACTAAATTTACGGCAGGGAAAGCAAAAGCTGGCATCACGTAAGAGAGAATATTCGAGCCATGGTCGAGACTGATACCAGCCCGCATTGAAACACCTGAGAGCCTGTCCAAATGGGCGCTTAGGATAGCTACTTAGCTTGGGCTGGGATGGGCTATACAAATCTAAGTCAGGGGGAACAGACACGCTAGAGCTGGAGGAGGATTGTCTGTTTTGGGGAGGGCAGAATGTTGCTGGCTCCGACACAGATGCAGAGCTGGAGGATGGTGCATGTGGATTTTGTGGAGGACATGCGTTTGGAGGATTTACCGTTGTGGATGCAACAAGGCTCTGCTCGGTGTCGGAAGCAGAGGTACTGGGCTTGTCAGAGGCAGCATGTTCACTGTTGCTAGCAGGTGAGCTGAGCTCAACAGAGACAGTTTGTCTGGAGGGCGAAGGACAAGGTGCCTGTTTTTTAATGAGCCACTTATGCATTTTTTATGTTTAATAAAAACTGGTCTAATTATTAAATCCAAAAGCCTACTTCATTGACTTCAGTCAGTCAGTGCCAACTTCAGTGACTAGAGACTAGCAACTTAAGTGAGTGACTAGCAGCTAGCTAAGCAGCCTGAGCTACCCAACAAATTAATAGCCTGCTAAAATGACAAAAAAAGTGCACACAAAACTTAACTGTTCAACCACAAGAATTTCAGGAAAAGCTTATAAGCACACACTAGCATTAAATGAGAAAAGAACAAAGTTGTGATCAGTGAGACTTTTAACACGAGCTGCCAACAGATTCAAAATCTATATCGTCTGTGTGCAGAGTGACTGTGACTGCTGCGCTCTCTGGTTGTTAAAGTGATCCGGCAGCAGACTGACACACCCCCAATAACGGCCAATAGAAAAGCAATAGGTTAAAAAAAATATTAATGAACGTTCTGGTTAGGACTGTTCGTTTTTTATTTAAGGGGCTACTGGAGGAGTTTTGAGATCTATAGTCAAAATAGACTTAGATAGATGTATTTAATTGCATACTTATATTTTTCACAGTCATCTTTTTACTTTAAGACCGGGGTAAAGCAAGGAAGACTACAATTTACCTCAACAAGGCGACATAATGAACGATACTAGTCTCATTCGTGGAGGCGGAAAAACAAGTTCTTTGTGAAATGCAGGATTTATTGTATTAAAATTTAAATGCAAAAGAAAAGGTATGAGTCTGCTGTTTTTGTCAATTTTAAGTTTTAATTTAAAATGTTTGCGAATCAGATTTTAATATAAATACATGGTTAAATATTTTACCACTTGCTTGAGCAACTAAATATATTCTACATATAGCATACGCACTGCACACGGCTTTCTCTCATTCATCATTTGGCCATTTCAGTAGATTTACTCACTAACATTGTTGTGGAAACACATTAAGCGCATGGAAACTAAAATATGATATAGTATAATATGATAGTATCGTGCTGCAGCGCACATTCCATCAGCTGCAGTCCCAATACTCGACGTACATTCACATCACATGTTAATGCAGCGGTAGAGTTAAACTCACAGGACACTGCACTTATTCGCAATCACAAAAGTTCATTATTTGCTCGTGCTTTAAAGCTTTGACAGGTAAACATTTCATTGGCGTTCTGTTCTCACATTATTATGCACTTTTTCTGAGTGCGTATACGTCCGAAGCACGCGCACACTGTCAAACAGCGCCTAACTGGATTTTTGTTGGGTCAGACCCTTCCGCTAGCGATGGGAAAATATGCACAAAACAATCCACTTTTATCTTAATTTATCATCAGATGGACAGATAATTTCTCAGGGGAGGCAGGGCTTATCCTAGGGGAGGCACTGCCTCCCCCAGCCTCCCCCTAGACACGCCCCTGCTCCAGACGCGTGTGTGAGCGCGGCGCTACAACACCTGGCTGAACAAATATCTGAAACGGAACAAAGGCACCCGGACTCTCTTCTAATAATTATTGGGGATTTTAACAAAGCAAATCTTTCCCGTGAACTACCAAAATACAGACAGCACGTTACATGTCCCACCAGAGACAGTAATATACTGGACCACTGTTACACCACAATAAGGAATGCGTATCACTCCGTTTCACGAGCAGCTTTAGAGCTCTCTGATCACTGTTTGGTTCATCTTATTCCGACCTACAGGCAGAAACTGAAATCAGCTAAATCTGTGTTAAGGACTGTTAAAAGATGGACCAATGAAGCAGAGCAGGATCTACAGGCCTGCTTTGATTGCACTGATTGGACTGTTTTTGAAGCTGCTACCACCGATCTGGATGAGCTCACAGATACTGTAGCATCATATATAAGTTTCTGTGAGGATACATGCATTCCTACCAGGACATTCTTATCATTCACTAATGATAAACCATGGTTTACTGGGAAACTCAAACACCTTCGTCATGCCAAAGAGGATGCTTACAGAAGTGGGGATAAAATCTTGTATAACCAGGCCAGAAACAGACTGACAAAGGAGATCAGAGTTGCTAAAAGAAGCTACTCTGAAAAACTGAAAAACCAGCTTTCATCCAACGACCCATTATCAGTCTGGAATGGCCTGAGGAACATCACCAACTACAAGTCACCATCCCCCCGATCTGTTGACAATCAACACCTGGCTGACGATTTAAATTAATTTATTTGCAGGTTTGAAAAGCCCTCATTCACACCACACACCGGCTCTAACCTGCACTTCACACATTCACCATCACCTCCTGCACCTCCTGCCATCCAACCTGAGCTCAAGGTCTGTGTTGAGGACGTGAGCCGAGTCTTCAAAAAACAGAAGACTAGGAAAGCCTCAGGCCCAGACGGCATCTCATCTGCTTGTTTAAAAGCCTGTGCTGACCAACTGGCCCCGGTCTTCACACAGATCTTCAATAGATCATTGGAACAGTGTGAAGTTCCCTGCTGCTTCAAACGCTCCACTATCATTCCGGTCCCCAAAAAAAACCAAATCACTGGACTTAATGACTACAGACCTGTCGCTCTCACGTCTGTGGTCATGAAGTCGTTTGAAAGACTGGTGTTGGCCCACCTGAAGGACATCACTGGACCCCTGCTGGATCCCTTTCAGTTTGCTTACAGAGCAAACAGGTCTGTGGATGATGCAGTCAACATGGGACTGCATTATATCCTGCAACATCTCGACAGACCAGGGACTTATGCAAGGATCCTCTTTGTGGACTTCAGTTCAGCCTTCAATACCATCATGCCTGATCTTCTCACAGCCAAACTGACCCAGCTCTCCATACCATCCTCGATCTGTCAGTGGATCTCCAGCTTCCTGACGGACCGGCAGCAGCGAGTGAGACTGGGGAAACACACATCCAGGACTCTCACCACCAGCACTGGCGCCCCTCAAGGGTGCGTTCTCTCCTCACTGCTCTTCTCCCTGTACACTAATGACTGCACCTCTAAAGACCCCTCTGTCAAGCTCCTGAAATTTGCCGACGACACCACTGTCATCGGTCTCATCCGGAACGGTGACGAGTCTGCTTACAGACTGGAGGTTGAACAGCTGGCTGTCTGGTGCAGTTACAACAACCTTGAGCTGAACACGCTCAAAACAGTGGAGATGATCGTGGACTTCAGGAGGAACAGCTCAGCACTCCCCCCACTCACCATCATGAACAGCACTGTGGAAGCAGTGGAGTCATTCAGGTTCCTGGGCACTACCATCTCTCAGGATCTGAAGTGGGACAATCACATTGACTCCATTGTAAAAAAAGCCCAGCAGAGACTGAACTTCCTTCGCCAGCTGAGGAAGTTCAACCTGCCACAGGAGCTGCTGATTCAGTTCTACTCAGCCGTCATCGAGTCTGTCTTATGCACATCCATCACTGTCTGGTTTGGTTCAGCTACCAAATCAGACATCAGGAGACTACAACGTACAGTCCGGACTGCGGAGAGGATCATTGGTGCCCCCCTGCCATCCCTCCAGGACCTGTACTCTTCCAGAGTGAGGAAGAGAGCAGGTAAAATCATCACAGACTCCACTCACCCTGGTCACCACCTGTTTGAACGGTTACCGTCAAGACGGAGACTTAGATCACTGGCCACAAGAACATCTCGGCACAGGAACAGTTTCTTCCCACAGGCCATTTCCCTTCTGAACAGTTAACACTCCTCCGAAGGCATATGCCTCTAAGTGCAATACTCCCACTGTTTAGTGCAATATCCTACAACTCAGGTGATACTTATACTTATATTTAGATTTATTTATTATAATATTCAAAACACTGTAAATATGTTCATAATCTGTAAATCTGGAAATGTCTATTCTGACTAAACCTAACTGATACTTTTTATTCTCATATATTTATATTTTTATTCCTTATTCTTATAATTTGTAGTATTATGTTTCATGTTTCTTGTTGTATTTGTATAGTCCACTGGAAGCCTCAGCACCAAAACAAATTCCTTGTGTGTGCAAGCACACTTGGCAATAAAGCTCTTTCTGATTCTGATTCTGATTCCGGAACGATGTGTATGACGTCATTGACATTTAAAAAAAACTTTTTAAAGCAAATGAGTGACTCTAAAAAGTCTAACACCCAGCAATGAGTAATTTCTTTGCATCTCATTTCGAATACAAAATTCAAATTACTAGACAAAAAATGAAATCCTGAGAAAAGTTGATTTTTAGGGGTATAGCTCCAATGACCTCTATTCATTCTGCACTCGTCCTGTGAGCGCCTTCATATGGAACCAGAGTGGAACTGCAACCACTTCAGAAGCCGGAAGTTTACGGAGTGAACGTTCTCCCCATATTAGACATTCTCTGATACTACGTTTGTTAAAAGTGGTACAAAGCAAGAGGTTGTGTATTGTATTCCATGATGACTAGGAGGATAGTTGATAAATGATGGTGCATTTGTGGTTCATGTTAGCAGATGATAAAGCAAGGCCACATTGCATGAATGAAATTATATTTATTTTGTTTTCAATTAACAATTTGCTTTGACATTCTGTACATCTTTTTACATGCCTTTTTAAAATGTTTGTGAATCAAGTTTTTATATAACTGCTTAATAAATACATTAAGTCACTTATCTGTTTCTGTACTGATTGCATCCACAAAGACTCTTTAAAGGGTTAGTTCACCCAAAAATGAAAATTAAGTCATTAATTACTCACCCCCATGCTGTACCAACCCCGTAAGACCTTCGTTCATCTTCGGAACACAAATTAAGATATTTTTGATTAAATCTGAGAGGTGGATCACTGCTACATAGGCTGCCAGAGGGAATGAAACTTGACGGCCCAGAAAGTCATTAAAGAACATGTTTAAATATTCCATGTGCCTACAGTGGCTCAACTATAAGTTTATCAAGCGACGAGACTACTTTTTTCCCGAAAAAAAAAACATAATAACGACTTTATTCGACTATTCCTTTTCATTCCTTGTGGGCCTGAGACGAGAGTTCAAGAGATTTCCACGACGCATGCGCGAGAACTGAACAAGAAGTATTAGAAGAAGAACGTTCTCTTCTCAGTTCTCGCGCATGCGTCGTGGAAATCTCTTGAACTCTCGTCTCAGGCCCACAAGGAAGAAAAGGAATAGTCGAATAAAGTCGTTATTATGTTTTTTTTTTCGGGAAAAAAGTATTCTCGTCGCTTGATAAACTTATAGTTGAGCCACTGTAGGCACATGGAATATTTAAACATTTTCTTTAATGACTTTCTGGGCCGTCAAGTTTCATTCCCTCTGGCAGCCTATGTAGCAGTGATCCACCTCTCAGATTTAATCAAAAATATCTTCATTTGTGTTCCGAAGAGGAACGAAGGTCTTACGGGGTTGGTACAGCATGGGGGTGAGTAATTAATGACTTAATTTTCATTTTTGGGTGAACTAACCCTTTAAGTACACATAGACCGGGATGGGCAAATATACATCAAACTATTTTAAAATAAACTACCAAATACCCTCATTTTTACATGTGTCAACATTAACTGATGACAATAAGGCACAGTTGTATTTAACAAGTTACTCCATCTTGTGGCATTATAAAGTAATGTACAACAATTGTTTTCTTGCACAACCTATGAAAATTTAACATATGCTGAAAATAGCAAGCTAACATTAACTATGAGAGCTGCTTCTCAGGTCAAATAGCTAGAACATTGTGTACAATGGTAATCAACTTAGCATAGAACCAAAACCAAAATGTTCACTGCAAACCTTGGAGTCAGCGCCCATCGGAGGGCTCTCTCCTCCTCAGTTTATGAAAATGGACTGTTTTGTCCTTGGCTTTGACCCTGTAAAATTCGTTTTTACACCCAGGAGCAATACAATAGTGACCTCCCTTTTGTCTTCTGTCCTGTCGCTCCTTAGTCTCCATATTCCTCTAAGCTACTGTCTTTCACTGACTCATCCACTAACTTACCTCTCTCTTTCGCTATCTTTGTCTTTCGCTATCTTTGTCTTTCACTATCTTTGTCTTTCACTCTCTTTCACTATATTTGCCTTTCGCTATCTCTGTCGTTCACCTTTATCTCTGTTTTTCACTGCGTTTTACTAAACTCAGCCCAGAGATGTCACGTTATAATACTGCACAATGGCGGCGCCCTTGCCACGAAAGATATAACGGTGTTTCTTTTTTCGTTTATATCAGGGTTTCCACGTGTCCTGGAAAGCCTGGAAAATGAAAGACCAATTTTCCAGTCCTGGAAAACGTGGAAAATGGGGAAAAAGTTAAAATGTCCTGGAAACGTTTGTGTTGTCCTGGAAAATAATTTTTCCTCCTTGTGGATGAACGCAAACGGGTTAAACCTTTTACTCATGAATGTCTGTTTTCAGCTGCCTTCAACAGGGAATATTGGCCTGAAGCGCTTGTCTGCTTTCATTTCTGCATGTAGCCAGCACAGCGCCCCATGTGACAAAAACCTGCCAATATGTACGCATTTTGCGTAGCAAGTACGCAATTTGACATCTCAGTACGCTGGTAGGACTTGCCCCTCTAAACTACGGACATGTGAGTTCTGTGGCAAATGTGCATGTGCGGTACTCCTGTCTAACAACACGATGCAGCAGCGTAGTGAAGCAGTTTCAGCTAATCATTGTAGAAAAGCGTAGAATAAACGAGTCTACCGAACCTACAACGTAACATTGACGTCCCTCTCCTCCTACCCTCTGCCTCAGCGCCGCTCTACTCAATGGCACTCTGCCTCACTCTCTGTACCCCGTTCCCCATTCCCCATTCGCTGCAGTTGGGCATAAAAAGGTAGTGTGTGTGTGTGTGTGTGTGTGTGTACGTGCGTGCGCGCGTCTTGCTATACACAAGTTTACGCGGCAAATCGTGGGCGGCGCCATAACTCTACACATATGCACTTAATTTCCGCCGGAAGTGGTTTGCACAGCGTCTGCCGGTGTAAACACAGCTATTAAGATGCTAGCTTGGGAACACGGTTCCACTAATTTAACTGGAGATGGCGTTACTATCCCCCACCCGAATTCAGTACAGAACTGGGAGGATAACATGATGACGTGGCCCAGGATAACGTACAGTAATATTTGCTCCTACTTTATACAATCCATGGCAATAGACGGAAAAGCAATGGACAATCTGAAAGCCTCCGAGGCGTACCAATATCTGCACAGCAACAAAGTCGGTTGTGTTATGTCATACAAACATGATCACTTTATTTATCTTAAAGCAAATGTAGAGCCTAGCCAGTGTTTGAACAATGCGTGGCATAATGCTTGGGTGCTGGTAACTGAAGCTGGAGAAGTTAAAACTACGGGATGTACGTGTGTTGCTGGACCAGGTAGATCTTGTTCCCACTCATCTGCGATTCTGTGGAAGGTAACTAGATTATTTGACCATTGTAGCCTAGGCCTTTTTTATTGTTGGTATCCGAACTACATCATAGGCGACTTGGCTAGAGTGCAAAGTGTGTGTGCCATGATGATAATAATTAGGCGCGTGAGATGTGCGGGCGCGAACGTAACTGTGTGTGTGTGTGTGTGTGAGAGAGAGAGAGAGAGAGAGAGAAAGAGAGAAAAAAAGAGAGAGAGAGAGAGAGAGAGAAAAAGAGAGAGAGAGAGAGAAAGAGAGAAAACTTTACTGGCATGTTATTTTTTATTGTAACAAATACTTTTTATTAATGTGAATACATTTTTATTCATGTGATGCAATAAATGTGTTTTTAATTGACTTTAATTGTATGCATTTTCATTGTAAATGTATTTTAATTAATTGTGTATAGTGTTTAGTGTATATCTGAAGTTAATTCAATAAATACGTGTTTCATACACCTCAATGTAGTCCATTGTTGATTATTATGATTATTATCTTATGCCCCGATTCTGTAAAACCTACAATATAGGCCTGTCTTTTTAGCGCAGGGGAATTCTAAATTCCATTTTAAATTCTCAAAATTAATTAAGGCATAGACCATTTCTTTTACTGTGCGTCTTTGTTCCTGCCAGGTAAAAAATACATTCCAGGAGAGAAACGCATGATTGAATTGAAAGAAAAGGCACAATGTCTAAGAAAGTAAATAATAAGAAAAGTAAAATATAAATTTTTCCACAACACTACAAACATCACAATGGCAAAATTTGTATTACAACATTGCACTCACACTCACACACACACACCATCACAACAGCCTGCCACCTTGCATTGCATTTATGATGTAGACTGCGTTCACATGCTATGGAAAATATGATATTTCCCACTTGTGAACTGGTATTTACCAGTGTGTTGCGTTCAAGTGCTTTTGTTGTTGTAATGTGGTAAAAAGATGGAGATCCAGACCTGTTATTTAGCTAAAACTATTTTAGATTGCTTAAGTCATCTGCAACAGCAAGAAAATGATGCATCAAAACTCAAAAGGTAATAATAATAAAATAATATGCTATATATTTTTTATATCATGAATAGTATATATATTTTTACCATTCACGATTCTTGGGGTGCTCTCAGCCTTTTTGAAAAGTTCAAAGGTTATTTCATCTCGGCAACTCGTCCATCAAAATATTCTATGAGTTGCCCAGTGGAAAATACCACATGAGGGGTGTTCATGTGCATTTTCCACGTCGGCTTTTGGTATTTACCATAATTACCATCGCACATGAACGCAGCATACGGCACACACAGGCATGCACACACACACACACACACACACACACACAATTAATGATGTAGCTATCGTGGGCATTGTTTGTCCCATATCCAAAACAATCAACTGCCTCAGCAAAATACCGGTAGCAATGTTAATGTATGACAACTTGTTCATAATTAACAGTATTGTCAAATTCATAGCTAAATTTGCTTTACTTACCCTCAGATGCAAGTCTGCGTTTCTTTCTCTGGGTGGAGACAGTGGTCCGCTGGGTGAGTTGACGCCTCTTTGGCTGGGGAGGGCGATTGTATCCCAACCACAACTCTGGGAAAGGATTATCCTTGGTTGGTTTTTGGTCAACAAAGTGATAGGAACAAACAAAAACGGTGCGGGGTGGTTTCTTTAGATTCAATGCCTTCAGCCAGGTCCTTGATTCCGAGTCGGTATCAGGCTTGCGAAAAAATGTAAACAATGGAGCGCATGGACATTGCCTCTTCGTAGCTGGTTTGTGGTCGTAACACTCTCTATCTAACCACTCGTTCAGGTGCTTTCGCGAGTTTTTGCACCCAACTACCGCACACGTCGTTCCCGAACCACTTTTATTCATGTTGTAAGTTAATTGTTATCCTCTTTGTCACTGCGATATCAGTGCTTTGTCGGCACAACGGAGCTAGGTAGCATTACCAGCCCGCCAGAACGGAAGTGGATTGCATAAACGGGAGGAGTTTAGGATGTAGAGCGGAAACGGCTCAAAAACTTGTGTATACTTGTGTGGACCAACCTTTGACAGGCCACCATCATTGTGTGGACATTTGTAGTTGTGAGGACATTTTGCCTGGTCCACACAATGTTTAACAAGCGATTAAACTCTACCAGTTAGGTTTAGAGGTATGGTGTGAGAGTTAGACAGTACAATCAATGGAAGTCAATACAATGTCCACACAAGTATAGCAAGACAGGGGTGCTTGTGTGTGTGTGTGTGAGCGGATCTGCCAGCTTTTGGTAAATGTGAACCGTTACGGGTAAGGTTACTTTGTGGAAACATTCGAGCCGAAGTCTAAAGAAAAATAAAGTTTTGGGAGGTGTTTTTTCTTAGCAAATCAATCATGTTCAGCAACAAGTGTGTGTGAGTGTGTGTATGTGTGTTTTGCAGACTGTCGAAGCCATGTGGACTGTGGAGGGCAAAAATCTTTTTAAAGATTGTGGCCAGTGTACAAAATGTCTATATTTTCTTTATTAAAAGTATTGTAATCAAAAACATAGCCTAGGTTTTATTGTTTTTTTTAATAACCAATTTCTAGCCAGTGAATGGGGAAATTACTGCGTGCAAAGTAATGGAGTTGCAAAAGTCTGCAAAAAAAAAAAAAAAGCCTGCACAAGTACCGTACTCAAAGTATTTTGACGAAGTTGGCAGGTCTGTCTGGTCACGCAACCAACCAATTAAATTGCATATTTCCTTAGAACAGTTCTGCTTCCCAGTGTTTTCATCTGTCTTTGTTGCTGGATTTATTGATTTTTCAGACCCAAGCAGTGCTCGAAGTGGGGCGGTACTCACCGGTACGCAGTACCGGCACTTCTACATTTTTCTCTTAAGCTATGGAATTACTTTTGTGCCAATAATAATGAAAGTAACTTTTCAAGAAACTAATGAAAATATAAATTGAAACTGAAAAAAACATCTTTGAAACTGAAAAAGAATAAATCGCGGGCACATTTTTTTACTTCGTTCTTAATACACGGCATGTTTTGCTAACTATTTCTCATATTTCTTTCGCTAATCTGAATTTACAAATGCGCTTCCAGAATTTTCAGTTACGCTTCTGAAGTTTTCGTTTACGCTCCCTGAGTTTTCGTTCGCAGTTCTGACACATATCTCTCGTGGGGGCGGGGCTAGTAGCAGTGTGTTCTCATTGGCTTCTGAGTTTTTGATTGACAGCTTCGTGACCTGGAAGTGAAGACGTCAGTGTTGTGTTTACATGTTTGAATGTGAGCGTCTGTAAGCGCAGCTTTCTATTTCATTTTACTGATATTAAGTTTGTGTATTTATTTGCTGGTACACTATATTGTTGAGATGATTTCTTATAGAAGGAATAGTTGCCTACAGACGAATGATATCATTATCATTAGTCATCGTCACTATCAGGATACTGGATACTCGTGGTAAGTCTTTTTTTTTCTTTTTATATATACAATACTAATACTATTTATAATACAGTACTTGCTTTTTAAGGTGGTGAGGCATTTTAGAGCTCAGTGAGCCTATAACATTATTCTTTGTTGTCTTGATTCAACTGTTAGCCCAATCATTACATGACTTGTTTATCTACATACGATTATGTCTTTGATTAGATCATAGTTGCTTCGATTAGATAATATTCCCCCCAGCCACCCCAAACAACATTGGGCTAGAGTACTGTACAGTATCTGTACTGTGTAGCCTACAGTACAAAAAGTACTGTATCAGACAATGACCGATGCCATTGGACCAGAGCGCTGTCAATCACTGCCTGATTCAACCTTGGCAATGTAAAGCCTTTTTTTACCATGCCAATAAAGCTATTTAAACCTGAATTTCTCAATTTCTGATGAATTTGTGATGCAGAGTTTTTGAACTCAGACCACGTCTCTGTTCATGATATGTAAACACACAATTATTTTGAAGTATCACCCTGGTCACAATATTTATTCTGATTACTTTTGTGTGATAAAGATGACTGATAAAGCTATTATATGTAGCTAGTATGAGTAACAAAATGCTTTTTCTGTGTCCATATTTGACTAATAATAATGCAAAAATGTTCACTTCAAATTAACATTTCTGAGAAAAATGTTTAATCTTTAATACTCTTTAATAATAAATATATGTCCAAATTCAAAACTTAATACATGCAAGTAATTATGACTGAAAACATCCAGCAACTAGGGAATACACAGCCATGGATATATGTTTATATATAGGGCTATAACACCCATCTACTGGTTACACAACAGTATTACAGATGATAAATGGTGCATGACTCACATGTAAATATTTAGTACTGTAAAATCCCTTAAAACATTTATATAATTTGTTTGAAATAAATATTTTAAGTCTTCAACTTGTTACTGTATGTGGGAGTTCAAATCAGTTTGTATTGATTATAATATGTTTCCTTTCTCATTTTCCAGGGAGTTGAGCAACTTTTCCATAAACAAACTTCTGATGCTGACACAGAGGATGGAGTGATAGTACCAGAGATACACTGTCCACATCAGACTTTGTTCAGACACATCACATTTGAATGACTGGGATCTTGATCTTCAGACACCTGATAATTTTTTGTTTTTATAAAATAGCAAATATTTTAATTTCCTCTAGATCAAAACAAACACAGTTCACAAGTACACAAGAGGTTGCACTTAATTTATATTAGTTTATGCTGATCATGGATTAGCATACCAACAGCATATGAATGTTAAGGGGATAGTTCACCCAAAAATACAATTCTCACTTATTTTACTCACCCTCATGCTGTCCCAGATGCATTTTACTTTCTTTCTACAGATAAACACGAATTAAGGTTTTAAGGAAAGTAATCCATCTCTGCGAGTCCTAAAGATGCTTTAAAACCACAC
The DNA here is from genome assembly GCF_051911475.1 of Siphateles boraxobius. Taxonomy (NCBI): domain Eukaryota; kingdom Metazoa; phylum Chordata; class Actinopteri; order Cypriniformes; family Leuciscidae; genus Siphateles; species Siphateles boraxobius. Next base: position 4,231,722 of record NW_027508975.1, read on the forward strand.
ACAGTGACCGTGATGTCCATGCGACCTCAGTGGATGAATCAATCACTTCTGGAGGGAAACAATAGGCTAGACAAGAAAAATACTAATAATGTAAATTGTAAACCGTTTAAAACTATTAAAAGTCACTTCCGACCAACTATCATATGTACATGAATTACAATCCACTTGTATTATATGGACTCACAGAGATGGATTATTTCCTTAAAAATCTTTGTTTATGTTTATGTGAAGAAAGAAAGTCATATACATCTGGGATGGCATGAAGTGAGTAAATGATGAGAGAATTCTAATTTTTTGGCCGGACTATCCTTGTACCCACCCAGTCACTGCTTTGTTACTTTTACTATAACAGGAACTGTTCAAAGGATCATAGCATCATTTAAAATGTATATGAATTTTAAATATGTATTCTGTATTTGTAATTGTGCATTTTGTATAGTAATGTATATCATGATAATACTGTGCATTACATGTATAGTATGCAGGTAATGTTTTGTGGATTCTGGTCTTTCCTGTCACAACATTATTGCATCCAAGACTTTCACTTTGATACTTGTGTATATGCCGTATTGACAATAAAGAATGTACATTTATTTGAATTCATATTTGTAATTACTTTCATTTAACTGGTTGTATAAATCACAATTGAAATTGTTGATTGTTAAAATTTTAATTTTAAATTTTAAATGTTAGAAGATAATATTAACTAAATTAAATAACTAAATAAAATTATCAGCATGATAAAAATCATTCTTTGTGTGACATATGTAATGAAATGCCCTTTGAGGTCTGTATCATTTGACAACAGGCCACGATTGTAATTTTTATATTGTTTAAATTCCTCTTATGTAAGTGATCATTAATGTTGATGGTGTAAATGCATATGCTGACAATGAGTGATGTGATGGACATGGTTGCCAACCTTGATTACCTGGTTGAAGTGAAACTTTCTTCTCGACGACTGAATATCACACACTATGCTAGTATTATTTTTAAATTGTAACAGCTCAACCTAACCAGAGCCTAACATGCAAAAGAATCATCAGGAATAAACAAATATTCTCCGAAAACATTGGACACTATACAATATTTTCAGTATTATACAGTAGGCCTATTTTAATGTACAATTACACCTGAATAGTGAATAGACTCAATAGATCTCTTGCACTCCTAAAAGCTTCTGTCGACAAAGTAGTAGCAGCAGGTAAATACAGATAAAATTAAAAAACAAACATAACTTAATATCAGTAAAATGAAATAGAAAGCTGCGCTTACAGACGCTCATATTCAAACATGTAAACACAACACTGACGTCTTCACTTCCAGGTCACGAAGCTGTCAATCAAAAACTCAGTAGCCAATGAGAACACACTGCTACTAGCCCCGCCCCCACGAGAGATATGTGTCAGAACGAGTAGCATCTGCCTGCAAAAACGGAGGCTGCATTTTCAGGACCCCACTTCTAGGACCGCATTTCTAGGACCCTCGGTTTTTAGTGACAACGCCACCTACCGAATTAGAGGACCAGCGAAGATGGATGACATTCAGAATGTGAGTATCAAATGCGAATAGATTTTTATTTGTTTAACTTTAAAAACAATTGTGATGCATTTCATTGGAAAGTTAACGTTGCCAACGTGCTGGTGATTTGCTGAACAGTCTTGAATGCATAGCCATCATATATTAGCCTAGCTGGAAAATGAATTGTTAGCACGTTCATTAAACGGAACTGTTGCATGATAAGCCTGTGTTGACTTATTTACAGCACAATAAACTATAGCATGTTCGTTCTGAAAGCTTGTTAATTACTCACTGTTTTTCCATTTTAATGCAGTTAAAATAATCTTAATGTTTTCACTGTCACGTTCTCACAGTCAGCCTGTTTAACGTTACCCACAATACATGTTATGTGTAGCCTACATCTCTTCATTTTGACATGGTTTTATAAAGTTGGTTGTTGGATCTTTTAAATATGAAATTTAAAATTAGAGAGTAGAACATGTTCAACTAAATGTTCCTTATTTAATTCACTTCTCTTTCTCTCTCTTAGGAGTCAGTGATGATGTTGTCCATGTGTTTGTCCATCCATTGTAGTTCTGTCTATGTGGTTCACGTCATGATCAAATTTGTTTTTGTGTGTGTTCAAGTTCAGTTGTTATATATTATTTTGTAAAATATTTTGTGTTCAATTTCAGTTGTTATATATAATTTTGTAAAATATTTTGTGTGTTCAAGTTCAGTTGTTATATATTATTTTGTAAAATATTTTGTGTGTTCAATTTCAGTTGTTATATATAATTCTGTAAAATATTTTGTGTGTTCAATTTCAGTTGTTATATATTATTTTGTAAAATATTTTGTGTGTTCAAGTTCAGCTGTTATATATTATTTTGTAAAATACACAATCTTAAATCTACCCCCAGAGTCATCCTTGTCTTCCCTCTGTACTTGAAAATGTGGTCCATCTAGTGACTGAAAAGACTATAACGTGATTCCTTGTTTATTTTACTTGAGTTATATAGTATGCTACTTAGACCCAATAATTTCTCAACATTCCTAGGAACCTGGTTTAATTGCAATAAAGAACGTAGTATTTGGGTGTAATAAAACTTGAAAAAAAAAAAACTCTAATGAAGTTAAAATTGGGTGGAAATACTGCCTTGGTGGCACTTTTTTCGGTCCTCCAAAACTAGGGTCCTGGAAATGCGTTCCTGGGACTGCGGTTCTCCGACTCGGTAGGTGGCGCTGTCACAAAAAACTAGGGTCCTAGAAATGCGGTCCTAGAAGTGGGGTCCTGAAAATGCAGCCTCCGGGACTGCAGACAGATAATATTGGTCAGAACTGCGAACGAAAACTCAGGGAGCGTAAACGAAAACTTCAGAAGCGTAACTGAAAATTCTGGAAGCGCATTTGTAAGTTCAGATCAGCGAACGAAATATGAGAAATAGTTAGCAAAACATGCCGTGTATTAAGAACGAAGTAAAAAAATGTGCCCGCGATTTATTCTTTTTCAGTTTCAAAGATATTTTTTTCAGTTTCAATTTATATTTTCATCAGTTTCTTGAAAAGTTACGTTCATTATTATTGGCACAAAAGTAATTCCATATTATGCGTACCTGCACTTTTTCTTGCGTACCGCTACTTCTCGCATGTAGCCGGTACTCGACCACTGACAGAAAAGGCGCCAGTGTCACGCCCGTTGATATACTTCGTTTGCAGTGCGGATGCAGTGCGTATTTTTTCCGCACCCACGTTAACAGGTTCGAGCTTTCACACAGCACGCGCATGCGGTCCGTCAATGCACTCCTGGTGCTGTGCGTATACAGCAGTGCAGAGATCGTTCCGAGTCTATTTTTGCTGTGCTGCACGCGGTGAATTAAAGTGACAGCTCATGGTTCGTGGTCAAAACACAGATTGACATGAAAATATAATAATCTCACCATAAATGCATTTAATTAAATAAAATGTACTGTAGTAATCTAAATGTATTTTTGGACTTGCAGGCTTGGAGGAGTTCCGTTTTCGCACGCACGTGCACACACGCATGACTTGTTTTAATACATTTATGTTGTCAATAAATAACAATATTAATAAGTTTTGTTCTAAGTTTTGTTTTTCACTGTAGAAATCTCAAATGTCATGATTTGCCAATGCAAGAGAGTACCGGCACCTTTCTTTTCCCACTTCAAGCACTGGACCCAAGTGAGGATTTATTTATCCAAAGAAGGGCCAAAGCTAGCGACTTTCTGTTAAACATCTTCAGTTTCTGTTAAAGATTGTTGCTGTATCGCAGTATATCGAGTGAGAGGTTTTTCTCCCTCTTTCTGTTGAGGAGCAGTGGAGAGCTGTGGGCGTGTCGTCACTCATACATTTGCGTGAAAAAGTTTATATTAGTTAATATTTTCTAACGTTAGTGACTGATTGCGAATCAGCTTGACTGTGAGAGTTTGGACTTTTAAACTGATATCAGCAAGTAAAATAGCAGTGTATGGACTAAAGTAGAGAATAACTTTTATTAGTAGGGTGGCATTGCAAGTAGAGGAAAGCAGGTGGCATTGTGAAAGACAACAATCTTTGCACAACTATGATACAGATATAACGGTATAGGTACAATATCACATCTGTTTCAAAATATATCTCGATATGATAATATCGGTATATCGCCCAACCTTGGTTGTGATAACTTGATTCGCACTGTAGCAGCTGAACAAGTCTTGAAAATGTCCTGGAAAAGTCCTGGAAAATCATTTCAAGAAAAGAGTGGGAACCCTGTATGTTTACATTTGTCATGTTTCTTATATAATTGTTGATTATAGTGGAAATCCATCTTGTTAATCATGTAAACTTGACAAAAAGAATGTTCCCCATCCCTTATGATTGGGACATCTCACATAAATCAGCCGGTTTCGGCTTTTCAGCGAGCGGCCATTGCCCAGAACTCCGGATCAGTTTCACAAGTCCGCAAATGGTGGCGATCTGAACCCGGAGGCCATTCGCCCCCTAGCGGCTCACATAGCTGCGTGGGAAACTATCCCAGGGATTTTAGAATGGGTGCTGAGCACAATAAAGCAGGGCTATACACTTCAATTCATTCGCCGTCCCCCGCGCTTTCAAGCCCGGACCGCGACGATAGTGAATGCGGAAGTAGCACACCTACTTCACGCAGAAATAGCAAAGCTGCTGTGCAAAGGGGCGATTGAAAAGGTGCTGCCTTATCTGAGCGAGTCAGGCTTTTACAGCCGATATTTTTCTCTTACCCAAGAAGGACGGAGCCTTCAGACCTATCCTAGATCTGAGACATTTGAACAAAGTGCTTGCGAAAAGACCGTTCAAAATGCGTGCGACCAGGAAAATCCTCGCGCACGTTCGCCCGAGGGACTGGTTTATTTCTCTAGATCTGAAGGATGCCTATTTTCAGATTCAGATAATACCCCGTCACAGGCAATTGTTGAGATTCGCCTTCGACGGTGAGTTATATCAATACACCATCCTGCCGTTCGGCCTGTGCCTAGCACCCCGTATATTTACGAAGTGCATGGACGCGGCGCTCGCCCCCCTGAGAAGTCAGGGGCTGCGAATAATGAACTATCTGGACGATTGGCTGATATTGGCACAGTCAGAGACAGAACTGCTGTCTCACAGAACAGTGCTTCTCAGTCACCAGGAAAGCTTGGGTCTCACGGTCAACTGGACCAAGAGCTCATTACTGCCCAGCCAGTAAATTTCCTTTTTAGGAATAGAACTGGAGTCGGTGACCATGACGGCTCGTTTATCGACACGGCACGCACGCCGTGTTCGCCACCTAGCCGCATCTTTCCAGAAGGGCAGCTTTCTCCCTTTGAAAACATTTCAAAGGATGTTGGGCTGTATGGCATCAGCTGCAGCGGTGCTTCAGCTGGGCCTACTGCGCATGCGCCCGCTCCAACCCTGGCCGGCCAGAAAATCAGAGTGACTCAGACCTGCATAGCGGCTCTGCAGCCCTGGTTAGTAGCCGACTGGTACCAGTAGGGAGTGATGATGGGAACCATCTCTTATCGGTAAGTCATTTCGACAGACGCGTCCAACTCGGGTTGGGGCGCGCTGTTCGAGGGCAGACCGGTCTTCGGCCAGTGGTCAGACCAAGAGAAGTGTTTTCACATAAACTGTCTGGAGATGATAGCGGTTGAGAACGCGCTGAAGCGCTTCCTCCCGTTCATACAGGACCGACATGTTCTTGTCCGTTCGGACAACATGTCTATATTATCCTATGTAAACCGTCAGGGCGGTGTCAGATCCAGAAATCTCTGCAATCTGATGGAACGCCTCCTTATTTGGTCTCAGATGCACCTGCGCTCGCTGAGGGCGGCGCATGTGCCTGGCCATTTGAACGACGGCCTAGACAAACTGTCCAGGGACAATGTTCCCCCAGGGGAATGGTCCCTGCACCCCCAAACGGTCCAGAAGCTGTGGCGCCTATTCGGCAGAGCAGAAGTCGACCTATTTGCGTCAAAGGACAACGCTCAATGCCTGATGTTCTTCTCGAATTACGGGGACGCGCTGGCCCAGGTTGGCCCAGCCTCCCGCTATATGCTTTCCCTCCGGTCTCCCTGTTACCACAGGTGATCAAGAGAATCAGGGAAACGCGCCACTCGGTGCTCCTCATAGCCCCGCGTTGGGAGAATCAGATTGGTTCCCGGAACTAGCACGGCTGTCACAAACAGCTCCGTGGCCGATTCCGGTGAGGGGAGATCTCCTCTCTCAGGCTCGCGGCACGATCTGGCATCCCCATCCAGAGCGCTGGTCTCTGCACGCAGAACCGTTGATCAACGGGTACTCGTTGCCCTGCCAGAAGGAGTGATGAACACGATCAAGCAGTCTAGAGCTCCTTCCACGAGAAGGCTCTACTCGTCTAAATGATCGGTGTTCTCCGGATGGTGCACCGACAGAGGTCTGGACCCACGGACATGCGGGGTGGCGCATCTGCTCACCTTCCTACAAGAGCTGTTGGATAAGGGGAGGTCCCCATCAACGCTCAAAGTATACGTGGCGGCCGTGGCAGTGTTCGCAGAATCGACGCACGAACAGTCACTGGGAAGACATGAGTTGGTCATCCGCTTCCTTAGAGGAGCTAGAAGGATGAACCCGCCGCGCCCCCCGTTGGTTCCTATGTGGGATCTTTCATTGGTCCTCGAGGCCCTGAAAGCCTTTCCATTTGAACCACTAGACTCCGTGGGGTTGAAATATCTATCACTGAAAACAGTCTTTCTGACTGCACTGTCGTCAGTAAAACGTGTGGGGGACCTGCACGCGCTGTCTGTTAGCGCGTCGTGAGTTCAGGCCGAATGACTCTAAAGTCATCCTCAGACCTAGACATGGCTATGTTCCTAAAGTGATGGGCACTCCATTCAGAGCGCAAGTTATTTCGCTGTCAGCTCTGACAGCATCTGACACAAAAGTGATGTGAATCTCCTCTGCCCTGTCAGGGCGCTGATATTTTACATTACGCACTCCGCCTCCTTCAGGCGTTCAGAACAGCTTTTTTGTTTCGTTTGGTGGGCGCACCAAGGGTCTCGCCTCCTCGAAAAAGAGCCCGTCCAGATGGATATTGGACGCTATAGCGGCTGCTTACGCAAAAAGTCTGCAATGCCCTCTGGGCATCAGTGCTCATTCCACGAGAGGCGTGGCCTCGTCGTGGGCATCGTCCAGTGGGATTTCTATCCATGACATATGTGTAGCGGCGGGCTGGAGCTCCCCGTCTACCTTTGTCAGGTTTTATAACCTAGAAGTTCCTGCCTTGCAGGCTAAATTGTTGTCAGTGTGAAGGAGAGGTGTATTCTGCCCAGATCATCCTGCTCAGATCACTCTCACGTGACTCAGCTCTCCTGGTTGAGCTGCACTAGTAGGGTATGTGCCATGTGCCTATACAGACCGGCGGGTGTATTCCCTATGTGTGCTTATGTACAAGTGATGGCCCGCGTGGCTGGCCACCTTATTTTTTCCACTTATGGGGTTCCCCTGAAAGTTCGGGGTCTCATGGTGGATGCTTGGCGCGCATGGCGTTGACAAAGTGTTCCTGTAGCGTAAGCTAAACTTACGCAATATGAGAGAACCTCTCGTAAGAGAACGATACTCGGTTACTAATGTAACCTCGGTTCTCTCTAGAGAGGGAACGAGTATTGCATAACCGGCCGTGCTCGCGCCACGAGCGACTTCGCTTCAGTCGACGAAAAACCCGGGAAGTCAGCCTACAGCCCCTATGTTTATACGCTAAGCGACGCCCATTCTGGCGGGCTGTTACACTATGAAGGCGCGGGCGCCCTTCATTGGGCGTGACGTCACGCCGTGCTCACTGGTAGGCTGCAGCAGTTGCCCGCAGGGCAGCCAATGAGCACGCGAGATGGCCTGCTCTAGGTCTGCTAGCTGCTGCACTGCGTTGACAATGAATACAAAATTAAGGATAATTTTTTGGCTTCAATATCTCGAGAAGATGAATCTTTCCCGTAGCGTAAGCTAAACTTACGCAATACTCGTTCCCTCTCTAGAGAGAACCGGGGTTACGTTAGTAACCGAGTATCGTTTTGTTTTCTTCCAGTTTCGCTCCATTTTTCTGGCTGCTCTCTCTTTGTCGCCATCTCTGTTCGTAATCTACAATTGCATTTATTCGCGGAATTATCAACTTTATGTGGGTTGTGCCTCGGCACGGCACAGCGCGGATGAATCCAATGTTTTGAGGAGAATGTGTGGCTGTCAGTCACCACGCCAGTGTGGATCATAGACATCATGATGTCTATGGTGTGGATACTGTCATTCGGAATCACAGATTCTAATTTTTGGAAGTAGGACCGACATAAGAATTTTCACCGGAAAATGTCATCTGAACAAGTAACATCCACTTTTGTTCTGACCAACTAAGGGAAAAAAAGCATTGCAGTAAATTGTGCTGATTAAATCTAACGATTGCTTATCATATCACGTCAAACCGTGCAAATTATACTTTGTTCTTAAATTGTTAATGTTAACAACATCAGCATTGCTTGACTACATTTAATGCCCTTCCGATATTTATCCTTGTTTTCACATGGGCCCGGTTGCAGTCTCTTTTTTTTCTATAGCCACTCCGAGGTAGGGTGACCACTATCAAACAAACCAAATGTGGGACGATTATAAGTTTGTGTGGTACATGTTATCAACACTAAAACATAACCTGAAACTGTTATACAATGTTTATCTAACTTAATAAAAACATTTGTATTCTGCTTTCAGCTGATACAAATTATTTGTTCTTCAATCCCTTCCAGAAAACACCATTACATCACAATGTAACATAACATGTCTTTATTTTACATGACTTTTAAATTCAACATCACTGAGCCCAAAGGCAGCAGGCACCATACAATATTTTTGAAACAGTTCTGACCAAGTCCAACTACAATCCAACACAATAAATAATGAACAAATAAAATATAAACCAACATGAATTTAGATAATTGACAGTCTTAAATATTAAGAATATATTAAACCAAAAACGTTCATATTTTTTAGTAATGATGTGAATTAAAACAACCACAGCAGACAACAAGTTGATAAATTCTGTTAAATGTAAAATTTAATTTACCGAATTATCCATTTGTTTTCTGACAGAAACACATGGAACGAATCATCGTTCCACATTTTGATTGACAGCCGTCACAACCTACTAGTGACCGTGTTTACTCCTTTGCTTTCAACCATTGGATAGGATTTTTAAAATGACTGTTGTATTTGTACTTCTGACGAAACGCTGTTAAATACAGGTGAAAAACTACGCTGCAAAAATAATAAATAAAATGCTTTATTAAAAAGGCAAAAGAGCGCATGCACGTTTTCTTAATATGATCATTAAAAACCAACAGACTAATGAATATTCTTTCTCAAAATGCGACATGCGGGACAAGGGGTGAAAATGCTGTGCGGTACAACGCAAAGCGGTGGTCACCCTACTCCGAAGTCCGAAGTCTTTTGCATTTTACAACGGGTGAATCTCCAGTTGTCACTGGTGATTGTCGTTTGAAGCTTTCTGGATCCGCCATCAAATTGATAAGTTTAATTATATCAAGTGCTGTGAGAAAATTTTGGCTGTTTATAATTTTTATAGTTTATCATTAAAGTTTTTGTCGTTGGTGTTAACAGGCCTGTATTGTAGTATACTGTATAACAAGCTGTAGGGATATTATAAAATATCCTTCTTTTTATAAATCAGCACACAACACTGTTTATTATACCTGTCAGGGATTTTTCTAAATCACACTGCTTGGGTTTCTTTGGATATTGTTGAAGCCTTGCCCTCAGTTTGTTGACTTTGCTATCCAGCTCATCCATGAAACCCTCATCAACCAACTCACTGTCCCTGTCTTCCCCCGGCACAGCGCCCTCTGCAGGTAGGAACACATGCAGCTGATGTGTGTGAGACCGAGACTTGGAAGATGAAGCGCCGTCAGGGGAATGGCGGGTGGGGAGGAAAGTATTTCCCCTGACAGATAAAGTCTCGAAGTTTACGGGCTGCTTGCACTGCCTCTCTCTGCTCTCCGTGGGCCGCCGCTGACTGCGAGGAACGGTTTGTCCAGGCTTTGGTACAGGCCTGAGAGGCTGAGCGAAATGCATGTACACTTGATGCAAGCTCTGCTGAGGTGTCTTTGTGTTCTCAGGGGTCTTGCAGGAGGGAGGAGAGGGGCCATCACGTTTGCGTAGAAGGGGGTGGCGGTTTTTTGAAAACCCCTCGAAAACATCACTCTGGCCTGGGGTGAACAGGGAAGGCTCACTGATACTGGGAGGGAGACCAAAAACAGACATTTGAGGTTAATCAGAAAATATTCATGTAAGCGGAAGGAATGGGAAGGAATGGACCTACCGTTCAAAATAGTATTAGTTTGGGGGAAGTTATTTATATGTTATTTTATTAAGTTTAATAAAGACACGTTAAAATGATCAAAGGTGACAGTAAACACATGTATACTGTGCAAAAAGAAAAAAGATTTTAATAATACGAAATGTTTCTTGAGTTGAGCAGCACAGGTGTTTGAATTGAAGCAGCGCTGCGTGCGCAGACCGATCAGTGTACGACATCAAAGTACCGCGAGAGTTCTGTATGTTTTCGCGGTACTTTGATGTAGGCTTATGCACCGATCGGTCTGCGCAGCGTCGCTTTAAGTTGAACAAACTAATGATTTTCTGAAGGATCATGTGACAATGAAGACTGGACTAATGATGCTGATAATTCAGCTAACATATATCATCTCACGAATAAATTGAATTTTAAAATATATTCAAATAGAAAACAGTTGTTTTAAATATTTATTTTTCCACAATATTACTGTTTTAACTGTAATTTTTAATCAACTAGATGCAGTGTTGTTCAGCATAAGATTCTTAAAAATGTATATTATTTACACCAGACTTGAAAATTAGTTAACATTTTCACTTTAAGATGTTATAATTTTGATAATTACGACATACCAACTGAGACTCCGAAAGAATACAAAGATATTTTTGAAGGAATAATTCATGATAGTTGTAAAAAACAAAACATTAATAATAATTTACATCTTTCCTTTCCTCTGCTGCTTTTAAAATATGGCCATCATACACGTGTACTGCTTGAGAAACCCATAGGAACCGAAGCTGCTGTCATTGGATAATCAGTGTAATATAGCTGTTGTTTTTTCCTGCGAGCTGTTTGGGTGTGTTGCCACACAAGAGGAGTGTTTCTCAGGTTTCTAGAGCGTTCTCCATAGTGTATAGAACTTTTTGACACTTCATGTTACTGGATGATGAAGACGTGCCTACACACATTTGTACAGCTTTGAAGTTTAATGCAAACCCCAACAAACTACTAATTCTGGGTATTGCATTGATGTAAGCATTAAACTTATACTGAATTTTAAAAATTATTTGAAACAATTAGATGAAAAAAATTCTATTGAAATACTATAAACATTAAACCTAAAATTCAATTTCATGTGCTGTCAATTTTCTTAAGAATATTAATATGCTTAAAGTCTCATAATAAAATAGAGTATATAATACATAGATCCTGTTATCCAATTATTTTTTGATGTAGCCTATCACAGTTTCCTCCTGATTTAATGCATTAAAAATAGCTTTGTTGGTATAAACCAATATATTTAGATGGATTCAGTGACGTTAATATTTTTAATTAAAGACTTTTCTCAATTTGATCCTGGAGTCCCAGCGCTAGACTTCGAGGCACCAGATATCAGCTTACCTGAGAGGCACCATGGTGTTCCGACCATGTGTCGATCTGGACAATGATGGAAGCCTGAAATCATCTCTAGTCCATGAGCCAGGAAGAGGGTTCGCGGAGCTGGAGAGCAGGTGCGTCCGGACCAGAGTGCGATTTCTCTGCATAGCCCACTGATGTTTTAACTCCACAGTGTTCACGCTCAGTGCAGAAGGTCTGGTTGCACTCATGTCTGCACCAACAGCACCAGACGGACTGCAGTCGCCCCTCGGGGGAGCATGTGTCAACATACAGTGATCAATCATTCATGCACATTAAAAATACAGCAGGCAAGCCCATTGGTCGCACACCACCAAATTCTCCCTTTCTTCCGTTCTGTTGTCATCTTACAGCAAAAAGAAAGACTTGAGCGTTTCTGAGACATCATGGCACATGGAGATATCTGATGGCTTCAATTTAATAAATCCCAACGCTGGCAAATTAATTCTGACATGTACCTCAGAAGAACCATTTAAAATAAACTAGAACGCATGTATTTAAAAGGACCCTGAAAAGCAGCACATCCCAAGCTAAATACACAAAAAACCTAGTCTTAGGATTGTGCATCACAGGAAAGTTTTTAACTTTTGCTGCTATAACTGCCATGTCAGTAAATATTTATGGTGATTCAGTAAATATATAGTGACTGTCAAATTTATCAGTCTAAAAGGTTGCAAATGTAATAGTTGTTAATCGTAACACTAACAATCCCAGAGAAAATCATTAAAACATGGTCTAAAAAGCCCAAGCCACATTTACCCCACAACACTTCTCAGCCTGCAGGTTTATTTTTCTTTTTGAACTACTTCCAGAAGCAGCTGTCAGCCAATAGAACACAACGGTGATAAAACAAGAGAAACATAGCACCTTGACCTTAATGGATGCTGGACAGCGGTCTGGATGCTACTGGGTTACAGAGGTCTGTCTGCGTTTATAGACCTCAAACATGTCAGAGTTTGTTTTAAAGAAATCATGCCGGTAAGTTTAATAAACAGACATTAGATTTATATGTTAACACCAAAATGCTGATATACTAGCAACACCTCTAAACCATCAAGTCCGCTAGTGTCTGCACGTACAGTTAAAACTTGCAATGGTTTGATCTATAAAAAAAATATTCACAAAAACCAGACAAAGGGATCCTGACAGTTTATTAAAAAAAAACATTGTATATAATCATGATGCATCCAGTGCTGCACTGAAGATTTCCCAGCTGCCACGTCTCATCTGTGCGTCACACTCCCACAGGACTATACAGGACAAAGAAAAATAAGGTAACAATTAATAATTTGGTTACATAACAGTATTCTCTCATCTTGGATTAAAAACAGCAAGATTTACCGCCAAGTAACTTTCACAAGTAGTAAAAGGATGTTTTTACACTATAAAAAAAAAAAGTATAAATATATATATATATATATACACACACACACGAGAGGGAGAGAAAGAAATGTGAAATTTAACAAGTAATTTTTTTTGGAATTGTAAATCTTATTAAAATACACAGGTCAGTAAATTTAAACCCATAAATTATTAATGGGTTTGTGTGAAGAGTTTCAAATTCACTTAATTTTAAAGTGTATTTTAAAAATGATACATTCAATGATACAAAAAATGATACAACATTCAATTATACGGTAATGTTGAACGGCTATAATTCCTTTGTACTTAGTAAAAAAACACAATAACATTAATTTAAAGATGTGAAATTATTTACTACAATATTAAAACCTAAATTTTGTATCAATTGACAGCATTACACACACACACTAATATAAAACATTTTTCTATTACAACAACATCACAGACCTGAACGTTATTGTCCACTGCGCAGGAACATCTCGTGCCGAACAAGTCGATAGTTCCGAGAACAGGTTCCTTGGTTGCTCTAAAAGACAAGACTTTTACTCCATCACACAAACACATGCAGGATCATCACTTGCTGGTCATTGTCTTCAGTGAATGCTTACCCATTCTTGAAACGGTGTGATGCTTCTTAACCTCCTTCAATCACCTGAGGCCCCTGCAGTAAGAGAAGGACAGTGAGGATACAGAAGTACACAGGCTATTATCATTTACAACAATATCTAATACTACATACATGAAATGGAAGACAAAAGGAATTATAGCTACTTTAGTTCTCTTTCCAAAATGAAAATTCTCTCATGAAAAAAAATAAAGCACATAATGTGCAAGTAAGTGGTTAGGAATATTCAAGTTAAACATAGCTAAGTCACTACTTTTTCTTTTTCTTCTTTAAAAAAAATGTACTGCTGAAGAGCAAATACAACTTCATGCAAAAACACGGTTGCTGTACAGATCACTAGCTGACATGGTAAATGACATTTGGACTCATTTCAATACAGACGACACCACCTCAAACACGATTGCAGATTTCTAAAAGATAAGGATGTTGGGTTAAAGATCTTCCTCTCTGAGGCAGCCACTAGGTCAAAAGGGCAGTTCTGGCATCACACTCCATAGAGATGAAAACTCAAGGCCCATAATAGGGTTATCAAAAATGACAGATTGGGACCAAGGCGAATGGATCACAGTGTAGATAAATAGACACCTACACATACATCCAGACAGTCAAAATGCTGATCAGATCCAGCATTATACACATGTTGTAAAGATCTGCTCCTATCATCCGCAGAGTAGGAATACACACACACACACACACTCACCAGAGTGAATTTAGGGCACCATTAATAGAGTCTGCTCAATGTTCAGTAACATGGCTGCGATACACTGCTGGAGAATGAGTCACTGGCATGAGTGCAATACTTTTATGAAGAATAAAAGAACAATAGTTTTGTGAAAACACCAAAGAAATGTACGTTAAAGCACTTTCATTACCCAGAGTATGTCCCACCCCAGTCCATATAGAAAAAGTTCATAAAGAGTGGAGGCAGCATGTTTCTGTGATGTATAAATATACCAAATAGTTATGAATATAATATATACACCAAATAGTTATGAAGTAAACAGACTGGAAAGACTGCCAGGTTTGAGGAGAGAGAGAAAGAAAAACGACTTAAACTGACAGATGCATTTTTGCAACAAGACAAAAAAAAAATTAGACTACCCAATATAGTGATTGGTTGTACACTACGACAGATGTTGATAGACAAGGTTTAAGCACTCAAGAGATTGGAGAGAATATGAGTGGGAAAAGTCTGCTGAGTTATATTGTGGAATCTAATATGCTTGGAATCAGAAAATAAAGCTGAATTAATAGAAATAGTGTAGTAAGATAATCTGAACATCAGCCATCATCAACAGGGGAACTATTAAATACAGACAACTAATAAATACAATTATAAAATTGACTCGACAAGATTTTGATATAAAAAATTCTATTAAAAAAACTATTATTCAAAGTATCCTGTAACAAGTATCATGGTGTCTACTAGGGCTGGGACGGTATGGATTTTTTCTAAGCGCGGTTGAAAATCAAGAAATTCCCACGTTATACCGGTAAACCGCTTTAAATTTTTAATCTCATTTATGTTGATTATATGAAAAGTGAACAGCATCAGTAAGATAGGATCATACGATGGGTCAGACATGATTTTGACCACTTTATTAAGTTTTGTAGAAAGCCTTTCTTTAAATTGAATTTCGTTTTGTATAAATTGTATCTTAATTTTAATCACTGTTTCATCACCCAATTGCCTGGAATTAATAAATAAGAAGCAAATATAGCAGACATAATCAGGACGTGGAGACGCCGCTGCGATCACTTGCATTGCACGTGAACTGGAGCTCGTCTCATAAACGAACCGAAACTCAGTGTAAAGGCTACTTGCCTCACAGACATGAGAGAGAAATAAATAGAAAGCTTGAAATGTCTACTTTTAAACAAAATTAAAAAACGAAATGATAAAATTGTGGAGTAGCCTAGTCAGGTAAGGTCAGGTTTGCGTTTTATTTATGCCATTTATTCATTTTTGTCCCTGTGCGCCGATCGGAATTCTGGGGATACAATATTAACAGGCTATTAATATGGATTAATATCCAACAGGCTATACTAAAGACTTTAGCCTTTAAATATCTTTGCTGCATTGGATCAGTCTCCTTTCTAGAACATCCAAGAGCTTTCTAGCCTCGCGGCAGCAGCGCCTTGCATCGATCATAGACCTTAAAACAATCAGCGGATGGCGGGCGGTGCGGTTTTGAAAATTGATCAAGAAACGTTAGTGCGGATGGATGAGTTTTGTGATGCAGTTGCGGATGAAATAGCCCATCCGCGCATCTCTAATACGAATGGAATGTTATTGTGTCATGGAACATTGCGCTCCCCAACTCAAGAAAGGTCAGATTTGCTCCATCTTTTGATAAGTTTTGTTTAGAAAACCTTGAATCCATGTAAGACATAATGTCATTAGACATAATCCATGTCATTAGAATCGATGAATCCATGTCATTAGATACAACGTGCACACATGTGCAGGCCAATGTTTTTTTTGCGGTGATGACGGTGACGAGCTCAGACCCGCGGTAGGCGTCACATGACCGCGGTAGTGCGGTAATTGTCCCAGCCCTAGTCTCCACAAAAATATTAAGCAGCAAAATGTTTTAGCATTAAGAGATATTTCTTGAGCAGCAAATCAGCATACTAAAATGATTTCTGAAGGATCACGTGACGCTAATAACTGGAGTAATGATGTTGAAAATTCAGCTTTGTTATCAGGAATAAATTATTTACATTTGAATATAAGAATTATTTTAAATTGAAATAATCTCACAATATTACTGTTTTCACTGCATTTTGACCAAATAAATGCAGCCTTGGTGAGACTAATACATATACATATATAAACAGACACCAAACTTCGGAAGGATAGCAGTGTATGTATGTGTATATACAAGCAATGAATTGTGTCGGATTTTGCCGCTTGACCACTACAGTTTCCAAATTTCTATATGAAAACAAATAGTATGATTTCTCCATGCACTCATCTATTCTGAAATCTGTTCAACAAGGCAAAAACCATGTTGCTATTTTTCATTCATTAAAAAAAGTGACATATAGTACACAAAAAGGAAAATAAAGGCAATTACTATGAAATTGAGTGTAATTTTTTTTTCTGAGTGTTCCAAAAGCAAAATCATGTTTAGGAAGTCCCCATACACAACAGTGAAATGTGTTGTGTCTTAACTAAAATCAAAACTGAACTGAAAATAAGAGCTTTATCTGAACATTTCTATTCAGATTATAGTTCTCAGCACCCTTAACCATCATAAACAGACCACATTTTGTTTCACTCCTGCTCCTGATAAGCAGAAAGAAGATAATGCTTCTCACAGTACCTCGAGTCAATAGAATGCCACCACCCCCTCGATCGTGAGGTTCTTGATATTTCATTAGTGTGCAGTGCTTAAATGCATGATGCCTGGTGAAGCAGTGATGCTGCTGCTGTCCCTGAAGACAGCTACTGTGTGGAAGACATTACAGAGCAGCTGAAATACACACAGAGGGAGCCAAAGTACCAAACACATTTCAAATATTGCTTACAAAAACAATTTCTACACTGTGAATCCATTTTCAGGAGTGTGATGCCAGAACCGTGGTAGTATTTCAACACAGCTGATGAAAGTAGTACTTTATTTTCATGGAACAAAGACGAGATCACTTACCTTTTCCGGTGATATGCAAGCACACCTCTTGATGTAAATAAGTCCAGGCTCAACTGTCCACTGATCTGTAGAACTAATCCTCAATGTTACCAACTGCTGGAGTCTGTGGGTAAGCTGGACACTGGCCCCTAATGCTCAGCTATAGCACCACCATTCACTCAATACACAGTACAGACAGAGACAAGCTCTTGTCATGATGCTAAAATCTCAGGAGCCTGAAAAAGGCAAGTATCCACTGTATTCTGCCAAGGGGGAAAACAGTCTTAACCATAGAGTCTGAGTCACACTATAAATAATATATGGAAATTCATGGTCCCAGTGTAAAGTGCTAACTACATGCAGGGGATGTCAAAAAACTGGAGAAAGTTGACATACTTGGTGTAAATTCCTGCTAGCCTACCAAAATTTCAGAAAAGGAAAGCAAGGAATTTATTCACTTTTAAAATGTGTCTTGAATTAAGGCCCATTTACACCTAGGATGATAACTATAAAGATATAGTTCTAAAAGTCGTTACAGAATGTGAAATACTCAATATTAAAGAATAGTAGAGTCCACACCACAGCTATAACTACAACGGCATAGAAACGATATCGTTGGAATCACTTTCAGAACGATTTTATTCAGCTGATGAACGATAGAAACATTGACAGCCAATCAATAGAACTATTACGAGCTCGAACATTTAAAGCGACGGACAAGTATACACCAAGAATAAACAGAACAATACTGTCCGCTGGTGTGGACGAAAATATCATTATAGTTATAGGTGTAAACGGGCCTTTATACACTATATCAAAAATAATTCCAATGGCTCAAAAGTTGGATGTGTCAACTATTTACCCAAAAATGAAATGTGTAGGCTATAGTTAACAATCCTTTGTCACTCCAAACCAGTCTGACTTTCTTCTGACTAAGCCCGTTTACGCCGGTATTAGGATGTGATTTGGTGGATCGGACCACAAATAGACGAGGGAGACACATTCCAGATTACATATGGTTTTAGCGGCATTTATACAACATCTTTTAACTAAAATAAAAAAACACGACAATGGTGTTTTGGGGGGCCTGAAGACGCAAACTTTTGAAAGCGGGTTTTAAAGTCAAGTTTTTGAAAACAACACCGTTATTGTCTCCATGTAAACTACAAAAACTCAAATTTGTGATAACGGTGACGTTATGCACATGTGTATTACATGTTCGGTCTATAGGCGCGGTTTCTTTACAAAATTACATAGCAAATTACTGCTTTTTGAAAACGTTGTCTTCTGTATACGAAAAACGCAAATGAAACATTTTTTGTTTTTGGTGCATTATTTTTATGTGTAAACATACCCTTAATCAGTCTCCTTTATTCACTTGAAATCACTTCTGTCCTGATTTCTTAGAGAGGAGGGTCTATGTGAGGGTAAATATATGGGCTTACGACAGAAATACACAGCAGCTGTTTTCATTTCAGCTCTGATAGCAGCAGGATCTTGCTGAACCCAGTAAGTGTGTGTTAGAAATCAGCAATGTTGAGAGAACTTTGTGTTTTATACATATTCTTCTCAAAGCAAACTTGGGTCTTCAGCCAACAAAGTTTAAATCCTGTCTAGCTAACGTGCTTCCCATAATGTTTAGGCATTAGGTCAGTAGCCAGAGATTAGGCATCTTTTGTGGCTGTTCAAAGGAATTTGATAACATAAGCATCTACACTATGAAAGCAACCTAGTCTAATGCATTTTTGACTACCTCTGGAAGAGTTTGAAAGTGGACAAGTTCAAAACGTTTTAGACCCCATTTACATGTAACCAAAACCATTTAGTTTTGTCCACTTGTGACCTGATCGACCAAAACATCTTAATACCAGGTGTAAATGGGGCCTAAAGGTGCGGCAACATTTACCGGTGATCTGTGAAATTTCACACAGTTGTCTTTAGTCAACCCTTGAGTCATCTGAACAAATTCTATTAAGGCAATTCTAAGAGGCATATGGAATCATGATGGGCCATTCCACTCATGTAGCCTACCTAAAATACGGAATGAACAACTAGTCAAAAGTTAATTCACTTTTTTTTTTTTTTTTTACTTTCTATTCATAGAATCGCGATTTCCAAAAAATCATCAAGAAATACAACTGTTCAACAAATCATCATATTGGAATGATTTCTGAAGGATCATGTGACACTGAATAGTAATTTAATGGCTGCTAAAAATTCAGCTTTGATCACAGGATCAGGAAATCACCCACACCCACCCCCATAAATTCTCCACATTGACCTCTTGATTTGAAAAGCGAAATTTTGCCTGTGTGACCATGCTTTAACACAAAGGCATGGAATATATTGTACATTTCCTATGGACTAATATTGGAGCTTTTTGATGAGCTTGAAAAATGCTTTCAACTATTTATTTGTGCAACTCAGAAGAAAATCATAGAGGTTTGGAATGACACAAGGGTGAGTAATTTTCATTGAATGACCCATCTCTTTAAATATGGTCTGAAGTTGATCAGTGATTTTTTCCTCCCTGACCCCTCTTCGCCCAGTGTGAATAAGGACTAAAAATGTAAGAAAAAAAATCCACCTTATTCTTCAACGCGGAAGCTATTTTCTGTGAATGTTCTGAGCCTTCACATTAATTTGCCGCTATAGAGAAACTACAAGAATAAAAAAATGCTGCAAATGGTAAAATAATTTTAAATTAAAATAATATAAGTAGTATCAGTTTGCAATATCAAGCAGCATAACAGCCAGTTTTTGTACAGCTAAAATAACTGAAAGTGGATGAGACCAGAAACCGACACATTCCAGTTGCAATGGCAGCGCCCGCTCTTACGTTAAAAATAAGGTGGATCGAAGTAAATTGTAGAGCTAAATTGATGGGGAAAAAGATTTTCTAATAATAATTCCTTAACTATCAAACAGACAAAATTCAAATGGTTTGATTGCAGGACTTGGCAGACTGTGAAATAATCATGCATTTTGCACTTACCAAGCCTGGAGGTGGTGTAGTGTTCTTGCAAAATGAGAAGCTAGTTAATTTTTATCTTTCTCTTCCTGCTAATATTCAAGACACTAGCTACAAAAGCTTCAGGTGGGAATTTGAAAACTCTTCCCATTCATTCAAGGCCAAAAGTATTTTAGAACGTGAAAATGCAGGAGAATATTCAGATTAATTCATTTCCTAATGCTTCTAAACAGCCCTACTGTCTTTGTTCAAACACTGAATACTCGAAATAATATTAGAAAACTGACTGGTTGGTTTAGAGTAGTCTTAAGAAAAATATTAGATTGTGTTTTTTGACAATGCATAGTAGTGATGCACGGATCGCGGTTATATCTGAGGATGCTGCGGTCAAGAAACAAAAGCATTCCAAAAGCTGCAGTTGGATGAAAAATAAATCAATGCGTTGATTTTAAAGACCTGGAACTCTCATTTCACAGTAAAACGCAAGATGATTCACTCTTACTTTCGTTTTCAACAATGTATATCTCTTCAGGGAAAACCAATCAAAGAAAACAATGTCTAGAGACCTCTTAGTGGTCATTATATAAAACAAAAGGAACCTACATGAGGCATTGCTTAACTTGACAGCTTTAACTAAAAAATAAAGTGAATATTCTGAAGTCCGTTTTCCAACAATGATGGAAGCAATTTTTTGTAAAGTCTTTTCATTTAATCATCAACTAATTTCACGATCAAAGACCACAATGGGAGAGAGAGCGGCATCAGCACTGGTAATATAATTTAGTCTCGCTATTATTAATGAAGTCAACTGTGTGTTCAGGATGCAACTCTGAAAATTGTTTCTTCAAGCTGACACAAATGAAACTTCACTGAGCTACTTGAAACGCATGAAGAGACCAGCAATAACAGAGTTTGCACATGCATCACCGTCATCGTGCAATGTGTGGAATTTTTAAAAGGGCTTTATATACTTCATAGCTCCGAAATGTATACCATTGACGTTGTTTTTCCCCCCCTCAAAGCTAAATGGATCAAATAGCGGAAAAAGCTGTCAGTAACTATTGTGTGCGATGCGCTGCTCATGCTTTGAGAGCTGCACGGTTTCATTGCTTTATCTGAATTAAATGCACATCTCTCACTTTTGCTCATGTACCAGCAATTACCCCTCCGTGTGTCCTATAGGTTGCCGACCCCTAATTTACGCGATTATAGAAATATAATTTCTGCAAAGAATAACTTTTGCTTTAAATAAATGTTGATTTAAAAGCAGCCTCCTTCAGTGTTAATGTTACCATATCATCACGCTTAAGGTAATTGTAATTTAACGATTGGCTGCGGATATATAAAACAGAGAAAATACATAGGTTTGCGGTGGATTTAATAACAGTGGATTCGAGTGACGTTAGAGCTGATCCGCGCATCTCTAATGCATAGCAATTTGAAAGCAATTCATCTTTCTCAAAGCTTACAAATTTAAGTATTATGCAAATGTGAATTTATGACTCAAACAAGACAAAACAAAATCTCCAAACTGCCTAAATTAAGGGCAATCCTTCGCAGTTCTCATATGGTTCATCACTTGTTTCTTGAAATCAGTTTCTGCAATTTGATGGTTTGATTAGCTTCATAAGAAGTTAAGACCTTTTAATCCCATACTCAGTTTGAATTACTCAAAGATCATCTCATTGAACCAACATTACCTAAAATAAAAAAAGAAACAGGTATGTCAAAAAATATCTTCATCCTCAATGCAGTCAAGGAAATGTAGTCTAAACTGAAAAAGTTGCTCAAAAGGGACCAGATAATAGAACAACTTCAATATCAGAAATAATAATAGTTGCTATGCTACAACTATGGACTACAATATTTTAATTCTAAAATTATGAATTATGGCCGGATTAAAGGTCATAAGTTAAAACAATTTAAGAACAGTCTTACAAACTCCTTGGAGTTTATATTGTGTAATTCTTGAAAAATTCCAAAGTTCTCAAATATTTAAGAATTGTATATTTTTAATTTTTTCTCAGGTCTCTCAAGTAATAATCGGCTATAATTAATCTTAATTGGTTTAGACTTAATGCGGTATAAAGCGTGCCGGTGGTCAGCTTCAGCGCATGCAGCTCAAACAGCAATGCATGATTAATAATAACTACGATTGGGACTGTCATATTACATATCATTATATGGAACAATATTGTTATAAAACGTTATGAATTCTTTGGATTTGCTGTGTTTTAGCGTGTTGCTCCAGGACAAGCACATCCACAACAGGAGTTACACATTCTGACTAGCACGTAACTTTGCTCAAACTTGTGTATTCACTTCATTGTGTGTAGATATAATTTGTAATGTTTATTTTGTATATATCTGATTAACCTCATTTAGGTTGTTTCGTTGAGTTAAAATAACCCGCTAGCAAAAGCTCTTCAGTTTACCGATGTTCATTCAGCACATACAGCTCAAACAGCAATGCATGACTAATAACTACGATTGGGGCTGACATATTATAATGAGAAAACTGAGAACAATGAGAATTGTTGCGAATTCATTGGGTTTAGTTGCCATGTTTCAGTGCATTGTTACAGAAGCATCCACAACAGGAGTTATACATTCTGACTAGCACGCATCTGAGGCGGTTTTGTTGACACGTTGTAGGCTATTGGTTGTTTGATTACATAACTAATTTAATTAAATGATCAATCACATCGACTCAATTTACAATTCTACTAGCCCTTTATTAGGCTAAAATCCTTCTTATTCATTTGGTGGGGAACATGTTTTGATCAGAATTTGCATTTACGGTCATGCAGTTGGCTATTTGCCACTGATGTAGACGCATATTGCAATATTAACGTTTAATCTATTAATTAATTTAAACGATGATCGATCATGGAAACTTGTGTATATTGACATCCCTGATGCATCCATTTTGATTGTGTAATCAATCGAGCCAATAACAATTCAGTCAATTGACTCGAGCGTCTCACGCTGGCCTCAGGTAGTTTTTATAGTCAAGCCCTGGAATGATATGTGTGTGTGTGTGTGCGCGGTCTTACCTTTGGGGATTTAAGACAAGTAGAAGTTATCTTAACTTTAAGAGTTTGTTCAAATGACTTTAAGACCTTTTTTCCCCCAGATGTTTTTTGTATCTATGAAACTATGAAAAGATTTATCAAATGTTTCATGAATTCTGGCCAAGAACTTTAAAATTAATACCAACACTCTAAATTTGGGACACAAAGATGTAAGGTGGCACACTAATAATTGTAATGAAGCAAAATAAACTTGGTTGTTTCAAATTGGACAAACAAGCCAACATGGATTTGGTCAATGATAAATAAATGATTACATACCATAATGTCAAATTTTGTAGTGGATTAGGCTCACATATTCATTCTGCCCAAAATCAGATGACCTAGAGCAAAAGAGGTGACAAACTGACATGAACTGACCAAGCATGGTCTGTTTAACACATGGTGCTTCAGAGGTAAAACTCAAAGAAATAGACGTAACATACAGGGTGTGGTCAATGATGACTTGTGTACTTGCTACCAAGTGTCTTGAACAAAGCTCTTGAAGTTTTAATGCCTCGACCCTCACAATCTTTGGTAAATCCAGCGTTAAGTTCTTCCCTTGAAGTGCTCATTGAAGAAGCCTGGGAAATAGTAAATATTTCCAGGTAGGCTGACAAAAACCTAAGCATCCTGAAAATTAAAAGCCAGCCAATCAGACTAGAGCCTGGTATTTTAAAAAAAACTCCAGCCATTTTGTGAGCATTATGCATTAGACAGCTGGTGAACAGTCCATGGGCATGCCGTATGAGGCTTAGATTAATAGTGGATAAATGGCTAAAATCCAAAAGAGTTCCAAACTCGAAGATACTTCGGAAGTCACGAACAAACCTGTTAAGGAAAAAAATTTATAGAAATCCAACACAATAGACAATACATTTTACCACAATGTATCTTGTAATATCTGTAAGTGAAGTTACCTTTTTCCAGCTCCAATCTTGATCAAGCCATGTGATTTAAACAAGCGGCAACCTCTCTGTCTCTCTCTTGAAACCAACACTGAAGTGAATTAAACTGCAATTCATCGCCTTGCCGCTTGAGGCTGGCAGCAAAAGTGAGTCAAATCTGTATCTCCCCCATGTTAAAATGCCCAACTTTACCACAGAAAAAAATATGTTTACAGCCTGGTGTCCTAAGTTGTTTTGGTCTATACAGCTAATTTTGCCCTTCATGACAACTGTGAGGGGGGGGGGGGGGGGGGGATGTTTTTTAGAACTCATCTGTTTAAATTATATTAAGCCTTAAAATGCTGCATAATCAAGGGCGTGGCCACTTGAGTGACAGGTGGATTGCCGCTGCTGTTACTAGCCGTTTGTCTGCTCTGTTAGCCATCATGTCACCTCAGCTGATTCCAGCTGCTGAACTTGTCATCTCTGCCATGTTTGTACTTTTTTTGGGGTTATTTCATTAAGTTTATTACACGCCGCCCTTATAGCTTCGCCCACACTGTTGGATTCCATCGTTGTAGAGTATCAAGAGAACAACCAGCGCTGTTCTTCAGTTGTTTTCCTCTGTGAACATGCACTCATGGATGTCTGACAATATCGTTGCTTTTTGGAGTTCAGATTTAAAAACGTCTAAGATATAGAGGCCACACTCGTTCTGCGGTGCCGTTGATCTTACGGAGCAGATAGACTATAGTACGCTTATTTAACTTTTTAGTGTTCAATAAAAAGTACCGTCAGATGAAATCCTGCAGGTGTCAGTGCTTTCTCTTCGTCCCTTAAATGAGCGTGGATTTCTAGTGCATTACTTGAACTTCTTAGGTAATATCTATCAGAATTGAAAATGGACTGAATAAAGCTCTCTACGAACTTGACGTGCTATGCCGCGCTGACTGACATGTATGCGCATGAATCACTGTCACACACAAGCTCAGAGCAAATATTGTAAGTTACTGCATGAGAATAATAATGCATCACAATACACATAGTCTCACGGTTAGTTATGTCTTTTAACTATTATAGTATTTCAAAGGGCAAAAACATGAACTTTAACTATTGGCTTTAGGTCTACTTCAAGTCAGCTGTCACTTTAGCACGAGCACATTATCTTAGCCGGAGCAAACTCGATCACGTCGAGCTAGGCAGGCGTAGTTTCAGCATCCAGGCACCTCAACTCCACGTCCCGCCTTTTTGCCCATTTTCGTTTATCCGGGAGTGATGCACTGTGACGCGCTTCCAAGATGGCGAAGAGTGACTCCGCCCACTTTAGGCTTCAAAAACACTCTTCAGAAACCTACGGGTGACGTCATGGACACTACGTCCATATTTTTTTTACAGTCTATGGATTTAAAATACAAAATGTTACATTAAATGTTCACTAGCAACACAATGTCATCTCATTTTGCACATGGCGTTCAAATTAAGAAATATTTGTTTTAATAATTATAGTACCATTACATTTTTGTAGAAAGAAATAATGTAGAAGAAATCAAGCTAATTGGTAGCTGTGCCCTTGCTCCAAAAGGCAATAACAAAAGAGTGACTTGTAAATGACCAACGGCAAGGGTCATGAATAAGGACTTTTTACACAGAAAACTGGTCAACTTAACAAATGCCCAACATATAGGTCTCACATCATGCAAAGTGAAATTAAATTAATTTAGCAATTATATTAGTAACTTTTAGATATAAATTTAATAGTGAGATAATTGCCAAATTAATTGCTTCTGTCTCCAGCTTTGTCAGCAGCAGAACATGTTAGAAGAAAAGCTTGACAGTGTCAACAGTTAATTGGTGGAGAAGACAATATAAATTGGTATATCACTTATTCCAAAAGATAACAGCTTTGAGGGATGTTAATGCCAAAGTGTTTCTCTCCCAAAAAATATAATTTTAAATTATTCAGTGATATTACAATATAGAAGTCAAGCTTTAATATGAAAAATGCAACGTTATAATTATTTTAATAGAGAATTATTAACTGTTATAACTGACCTAGAGAGGTCAGTCTTTACAAAGATTAGAAAGGTCCAAACTATTTCTAGAAACCGTGTTACCCACAACGTAATCCTTGCTTGTTTATTTTGATTTGTAGGTTGCATTATAATATTTTGCTCATCGTTTCCAAGCTAACCCGCAATTGGGCCTTACTCCAATGCTTACTAATGGCTGCCATTAAGGTGTTGCAAATTTACAGAATTAACATTCTATGCAGCACCTCTCAAATAATACATAGACATGGAGGGTAAAGCAAAGCAAGCAATTTCATTGTCTTGGCCCATTGAAAAATGCTACCAACTATGCAAACTGATTTTGTTTTGACTGTCAAAACGAAATACAATGGAGTGGATACTACACATCAAGCAAAATTCAACAATTTAAACTGCTTTCAAGCATAAATGTGTAGCAATATTTTGAAATCTTTATTTTGAGTCATCCATTGTAACTAGAAAAGGATAAAATGGTAGAAATTAAATCACAACAAGTAACATGCTACTTGGTGAACAAGTATCTGTGTCCCTGTAACCGCTGCACAATTAGTCGACTTTTACTAGTTCTACTTGTATAATAACTAGGGCTGGGTGATTTTTTTGCTATATATAAAAATATCCTGCAAATGTTGTTCTCCAAACAATGTAGAAATTGAAGGCTATGAAAAAATATACAGGGGATGTATCCATGTAGGCTAGGCTGTAAATTGTGCAAAATAAGTTTAAAATATAAGTATTACGTTCTAAAATTGCTTCTTAAAGTAATTTAAATCAAATAATTGTTAATCTAAAAAAAATATTAAATAAAAGCACAGACTAATGTTAATTGGTAAGAAGTTGAAAGGAACATTCATCTTATAGTAATTATATTACATTTGTTTTACCCATTACAATAGTCCCTTTACAGTTACTACTTGCCTGTACCATATGTAACATTTTAAAGAGTCTAAAAAATATCGTTGTAAAATGTATCTAAAATATTTCAGAATTATTGCAAGATTTAAAAAAGACAGTAAAATGTTAATTTCCCAAAAACAGCAATCACTATGGTTATATCAAAACATTGATCGGTATATTGGACATTCATGCACACACCGGTGCTCGTTCAGAGAAGTGAAGACTTTCTTGCGGTCAGGATAAGCCTTAATGCAAAACAGAAATACTTGTGTAACTTTCTAACTTTCGTCGTGTAGTGAGGAAAACATCTCGAACATCAGAGCAACTTAATATGAAGCATATCTCAGGTTTAAGACAAATTGGATCATGCTCTTTCCCACAGCAGCTCCCTCTCAGAATAAATGGTAATGTCTTATCACATAAGACTTTTTGTGAAAATATATCTATATACACCTTACAAAGTCTATACAACACCCAGACCTAATAAGATCATGTCAAATCATAAAATGTTATAGTTTAATGACAGTAGTATACTTTTTAAATGGATACTTGTAAATCATGTAAACAAAATCTGATTTGTGAATTAATGTTAAATTAAATTAATGTTTGTGAAAGTTAGATTGCCATCCAAAAACTCAGATTAGTTTGCTTCTCCAATCCCTTTTAGTTTTATAACTTAACAGGCATTGCTTATGAATCAACTGTCCGCACATGCCAGGCATTAATGATTTGTTCCAAAATGTAAATTTAATCAATGTTTTCCCATTCTTCCGTAAAGAAATTGAAGTGCAACAAATATTAATCAGAAGAGTTCCATTCAAGTTTCAAAGGATTCTGTCAAGAGCCGAAATGTTGTATGTCCATGACATTTTATATATATTGAAGAAAAAAAAACAGATTAAAAAAAGACAGTAAAATGTTAATTTCCCAAAAAAAGCAATCACTATGGTTATATCAAAACATTGATGAAGGTGGGTGTACACTGGAAAAATGGTTTTAATAATTTTTTTCCTCAATACCACTTGGTGACACTAGTGGCATCAAAGTGACATACTCATCCAAAATAATCCAATTAAACTATAAGTAGAAGCAAAAAACAATCCAAAATAATCCAATTAAACTATAGGTAGAATCAAAAAACAAACAAAAAAAACAATCAAAATACTGGTTTGCCAGTATAAACTTAAGGGAAAAAAACAAACTTTTCAAAATAATTAATAGAATACATTTGTCTGCGATTGTGATCCAGTTAACCTTTTTGTCTTAAAAAAAAAAAAACTAATTTATGATTGAAATCAATGCAATATTGTGTTCTTGCTGTAGAACCAATCTGGGGTCTAATTTGTAAACAAATGAAACCAGGTCATCTTGTTCAAACTATAATTCCAAATAATAAAAGAAAAGTAAATTGATACACCAGCAATCAATATTTAACTTAATAGCCAAGTTGTTCTATGTCAATGCTAAATCTACACTTAACTATAATATTAAAATATCTAGGGCTGCCCCCTAATAGTCAACTAATTGTATTACTCTGTTAGTCGCAAAAAACCAACAAAAAAAACCCCACAGAAAGCATTTGCAAGTAGTACATGCAAGTAGTAGCTACTTTACATGGTTGCTCACTTTAACGTTAACCTAGATAAATGTGCGCTATTATTAGGCGCATATCCAAGTCCTTGTGCGAAGTGTGAAAGCTCAAGTATTAGCGCGCTTACTACATGCCTCTCACTTGCATTTATTCCTGATAACAGTGGAAATAACTTACAATTATTTCAAACAAAATTTTGAACTTTTTTTGTTTTAATTTTTTATTTTCAACTTAATCAAACAAAATGTTGTGCTTTTTTAAAATAAAGGGGGAAAAAAATGTGCTTTCTGTCCTCTCGGTTTTACGTGAACTGGAGCGTGTCACAAAAATTTACCAAAACTCAGTATATAGGCTAAATGCATCACAGACACATATATATATATATATATATATACATATATATATATATATATATATATATATATATATATATATATATATATATATATATATAGAAAGCTTGAAATGTCTACTTTTAAAACGAACCAATTCAAATTGAAACCAAATACCTGAAATATAATCTGTATGAAAGGTGCATTTCTCTCTAAAGGTGCATCCAGCCACTAAACTGCAGAGATGGCGAGTCAGCATAGTTAATCTCATCTTTACAGATTACAGGGACTTAGAAAACACTAGTTTATTAATAAATTAAAATATATTGTAGCTATGAGCACGAAATAGGCTATATATTAAACCTAGGCCTAAATATTAAATGCTCAGTATATACTTACATAGAAAAGCCAGATTAGTCAACCAATGCTTAATGAACGACTACTAGTCGATTAGAAAAATCTTAAGTCGGGGGCAGCCCTAAAGGTTTCATTAAGTACAACTCCAAGCAACAACCTTTAAGATGAAGAAAATGTCCTATATGCCCATGGGTGTATGATGTGTCAGGTGTTAAGAGGCCTGACACATCACAAAATTAAACATTGTGCCAACAACACCTGAATGGGGTTTGGGAGAACCAACTGCACTCTTTATTGAAAATGTACATGTAGTATTTTAAATGTTAATGGCACAGAACACAGCCATAGAAAGATCAGAACAAATTTACAATATTCACCAGCATAACACAAGTAACATGACAAGATAAAGACTAATTAGAAAGTGGATTACATGTTAGCAGCACTAAGCCAGTGCTGACTTCAATGGTTTTATTAAACCTATTAAGAATACAAAATAAAAATGGGACGAAAAAGATCTTGCCACAAATGGGATGAGTTTTCAGGCTAAAATTGCAAGAAAATTCTTTAAACTTAAATACATCAATTGTGACTCCAGAATTGAGCCTCTGGAATTCCACATACAAACTTTGCTTTTTAAGTGCCAGATCAGAAGCGAGGCTTCTTGGCAGCTCCATCATATTCCTCACGGACCCTGCCAAATCCTGGGTTTCCAGCACCCATGCCCCTTGGACCACCGGGCCCACCTTGTGGGAAACGCTCATTGCGCTACACAGACCGTTTTCAGTTATGTATCAGTTGGGGATTTAGTTTTGTAGAAATTATGGAGTTTACATCCATGGGAATGGGAGAAAAGCAATAAAGGGTAGTAACGAGTTCCATGAGTTCATATTTTGAGCAAAAGTATTATTTAAGTGGGATCCAAGGAAAACAATCGGCGAAACAGTTCCAACACGCAGATCCACAGGTGCCAGAGGTGACATAGGAAAAGGAAGAGAGGGTAATGTATTCATTAGTCAAATACCATTACATTGCATTCCAATAGCGCTGCTAAGATAAAAAACTGCAGGATTTAAATGCTAGATCGAAGCAGAATTGTCTCAAAGTTGAGCTTACTGTTTGATACCCTAAAGTTAAGATTATGGCAAAGGGGTTTGTACTTCATTAATAGACAAGAATCATCCTATCCCAATGGGGAATTACAAAGTACTACATTATGAATAGAAAATCATATTTAATCAAAATTATTTTAAAACTTTCTAAAAATTCATTGGGGAACATATGCGTTAAGTATTTACAGTAGTTTTACTTATTTATACAAATCGCATTTGAAAGTTTTTTACATTCAAATATCTGATTTCAGAATTTTTTTAATGCTATGTTTGTAAACTATTTAGCCATCACAGTTCAATTTGAGACATTTTTCTTATATTTATTGTAATTATGATGTTCATCAGATATAGGCTAAGACACTTGTCAGCATTTGTGATGGTTAATTGGATAAAATGGAGGCAGTGCCTGAATAAGCAAGCAGCATTTTCCCATTTTATCTTTTTTCAAGGGTCAACTGAAAAGTTTAGCCCATGGAGACTAACACAAAAAGTGATGCATTGAATCGAAATGTTACCGATCATAATTCGTTTAATACTGTGAAAGCATAGGGTTGTTAAAGTTTTATATTAAACATTGCTACAGCACATTGACAATCTGCAAAAAGAACTGCCACTTGTTGCAAGTTTGTTTTTTTCCTCTTCAAAAATGGTTGACCGCATAGACAACATGAAACTAATTGCAAACCATTTTTGTTCTGTAAAGCAACATTTCTAAGCCAAACAATATTCAACATAGAAAAAAAAATTCTAAGGCAGGACTTTTCTATTCTCTATACTATTATAGAGTTATACTATTACTCTCATACTATTCTCCTAGTATGGAGATTCTCCTCATAAAACGCAACCAGCACTCATAGGCCTAAATTTAGGTGATGTTGGTGACATCATCCAACAAAGACAATAGTTTGAGGTGGAGCAAGTTATAAAAATTTTTTAAATAAAAAAGCACAAAAAAAGTAACTTGCATTGAAGAAAGTACATGGGGGCCATTTTGATTTCAAGTTGATTTTAAAAGTTAAAAATATGAGATTCTCACCTACTAAAAGTTAATTCGGGTATAAAACTAAACATTTTAAGACAAAATACTTGCCTTCAGACACTTAAAAAGATCATACAGTTTCAAAACAGAATAAACCCTCTTTCTGCTTTGCTAATTGCAATTTCCAGGGGTGAGTTCCACTTTTGTTCAAACCACTATTGACTTTTATAATCTGACAACAGGATGAAATCATGCTCATAAGGTTTCACTTACAGATTCTACTCCTTAAATATCTCTTTGAAACGTGGAGATATTTTATTCCTACTTGCGGAATCATATCGGACGGAAAACCCAATTCCCCCATTTCTAGCAACTCTGCCTGTTAACTGGGGAATCAAAAGGTTCAGCTATAAAAATACTGAAGTGAAAGTAGCACACAGGCAACAAGTCCAACAATTTGTAAAGCACTGGCCTTCCTGCTGAATTACTTTCCTGCAACACAGAGCTTCTCAGCAAAAGCTTGGGCAAGAAACATGTAACAGAAATTCACAGGTCTGTGATATGTATCATAGGGGTGTGCAATATATCATCTACGATAATATAGGCTAGTAATTGTTGTTTTAACGATGTGCATGTGCCATTGAGTAGGTCCCTCACTTTACAAAAACCAACAAAAACATAGCTAGGGAGCAAACTGCATGATGAAACCATATCAATTGAGGCTAGACTGTGCGTGCGTATATAGAGGGCATGCTCTCACTTCGTGATTTACTCAATACAGGGGCATTTTAATAGTGTATTTGTCTTTTAGGCTATATTTATATCATGATATAGCTTAGTTAAGCAAATCACATGAAGAATGCAGTGTTCCCACCACCTACTGGTGATTTAGTTAGTCATATCAATGTTTTATTTTTAAAACAACATTATTTTTTCATTTTCAACTGTAAAGTGCAATTGTCATCCCTAAGCAGCATTAAACAGTGTGTAAATTAGGGATGGGCATTTCAAGCAAAAATAATATTCGAAGATCGCTGGGTATTATTCGAAAATCGCACCCCTCCACCACATGCACGCACACATGCATGTATAGGCTACACACCAGAGCATGTGAGCAAAGCGGAGCGGGGTGTGACGCTAAAGTTAAAAAAAATTAAAACATACATTTCATATTTATGTTTAATATGTTTTTTTTATTTCATCTATGTTGATTATATGAAAAGGGAACCGCATGAGTTGAGTAAGATAGGATCATAAGATGTCCAGTCCAATATATCAAAACATTTGGAATGGGTCAGACGTGATTTTGACCACTTAAGTTTTGTATTAAGCCTTTCTTTAAAGTGAATTTCATTTAGTATAAATTGTATCTTCATTTTAATCAATGTTTCATTAATATATTGCCTGAATTAATAAATAAGCAGCAAATATAGTAGACAATATAACCAGGACACAAAGGCCCCAGCGCGTGAACTTGAGCGCGTCTCAAATGCCAACTTTACATTTGCAGCCGACACTGACAGAAAACACTAGTTTATTAATAAACAACTCAAATGTTTCATGCATAATCATCACTTTTGCCGTTTTTTGTGGCAAGCTTTATGCGTGTGTTGAGATGCGGAATAGGCAATATATTACGAAAACGCTCATTATGGTTTAGCATTCTCTCCCATATATAGGTTAGTATATATATTTATCTGAGTAATGAAATCAATACATGTATGAGATTAGATTAATGGCTTAAATTAACTACTACTAGTTGACTAGAAAAAAGAAAAGAAAAAAACTTTAGTCATGCACAGGCAGCCCTACTTATTTCACATTTTTATAACCAGCATGTCACAAAGGGCGTTCTGAGAGAGCAGCACGTAATCTTCAGAAATGCACTCTCCGCTCTGGAGGAAATATTACCACTCCGCTCACGTGCTTTGATGTGAGACAATGTGCATCATCTTCTGTTGTTTGAGAATTGACTAACAGATTTTAGATGTATTATTGGCATCGACACCCTCTGGTTACATGAACGTGTCACCGCATCAGAACCAAAAACATGGGGATTTTTTATAGACAATAAATTGCACAACCTATTTGATATTCTATAATACAATCAACAAATCGAATATTCTAAAATCGTGAATCATCCCTAGTGTAAATACATCTAAATGCCACTTCAGATGCAACATCTGTGTTTCCTTTTTAGTTGATACCGAGTTCATTTGATTGATAACCTAGTTTATTTGACAGGGCCCTTTAGTGTCTTAATCTAATTTAATATTCATCAAATGTAATGCTTATACGAAAAATTAATTTGTCACTGCTGCGAACAGACCACTGCACAGAACATAAAAAATAACAAACACTTTAGGACTCAGCAGTCCACGGCAGTCCTAAATCTGCCAAGGTACCATCACAACACACTAAGCAAAGTCGTTATTAACAAAATCCTATGAAATATTGAGATATTTTGTAGGGCTGGGTATTGACACAAATTTCACAATTCGATTTCGATTCACAAGCTTGCAATTCGATTCGATTTCGATTCGATTCAATATTGATTATTTTGGATACAGGTACAATACATGGCAAATTTTCTCAAGGAAAACAAATCTCTTAACCAATGCTGTAAACTATGGGAGTCAGTTGTATCATTAAAATGGTTTCATTAGCCTACTATAGCCTAATATTAAAGGTAAAGATTTACTGATTTGTATACAAACAATTACACTTTTATGTATTTTTCTAATAATAAAGTTATATGAAATATAAATATTTAAATGGTGGCTGTCATAAAAACTTGCCAGATTTATTCAAACATGCATTAAATATTGAAAAACATAAAATAATTATAAAATAACATAAAATGCATATGTAATATGGTGCATATATTTAGCAAAATGCTCCTCTCTAGAGTTAATTTTTCTAGCTGACTAACGAGTTCATGGTCACTGGATATGGTTTTTCTGAGTTAAATGTGACGTTACATGACATTGTTTACAAGCTGTTTCACTGACGTCTTTCCTCGGTTGAAACAATGATTGAGTGATTCCATGTGACAACAAGGATTTCGATAAGTTATACTCTATCTTTTAACACACTTTCAGATGCTCATTCATGTTTATTTCACGCTGTAACTGGTAATATTAAGGCGGAAGAGAAGATTATGTGTGCTCGGCGCTGCTGCTTCCCTTGAGCTGCGCCAGAGCG
Organism: Siphateles boraxobius; assembly: GCF_051911475.1. NCBI lineage: Eukaryota > Metazoa > Chordata > Actinopteri > Cypriniformes > Leuciscidae > Siphateles > Siphateles boraxobius. The sequence continues at coordinate 4,266,545 of NW_027508975.1, forward strand.
ATCTCACGCCACAGCGCCAAAACGGTATTTATGTTTTTGAATTTCGTAAGAAAATGGACGTAATTTGAAATCTGAGACTTTGTTTCATATCAATAGTAACAAAGCACAAAGATTATTGCGTTTATTGGATGGGATGCGCGCTACAATGTTCCATTCATTCATCAACTGAAAACAGGATGACTAATCGATTCTTGGGATTTAAGAATCGATATCGGTTCGTAAAAATGAGAATCGATTAAAATCGAGAAATCGATATTTTTTACCCAGCCCTAATATTTTGTCAATATCGCACACCCCTAAATGATGGTCTTAAAAGGTTTAAATGGTAGGTTTCATAGTGTAGCTAGTAGCTACATAATACAAACTGCTGTTGTACTTGTTTTGAGACCTAAATGCTTAAACTCTTTAATTAAAATTGTAGAAATATCCAAAGCACACCAGAAAAAAAACTTATCTCTTGACAATTAGAGAATGTGTGCCATGTTTAAGCAGACACCTTATTTTCTTTACAGCAAATGTGGGTCAAACCCAACTCCAATTTCACCATCCAATGAATGCCAACCAGGACACCTCCAACCAGCTACTCAAAAGCTCAGCCACAGTCACTGTAACTTAATTTCATCTTCATTTTATGATTAAGTTGCTCAAGTTTATCTGCACTAAATGCCCAGTCTCTCAAAATTACCAAAAAGAGCTCGAAGCATGGAAATAGCATTTCCATGCGATTACCCTTGCAGCACTGACATGACTTTGACATTGATTTGCAACAGTAAAAAAAAAAGAAAAAAGAAAAGTTTCACAACAAAAACGGGCACAGCATTTTATAGGGTATTGTTCCACCACATACGGTTTCACCAACCAGGACTTGTGTTTGAAAAGATGGCACATTGCTAATTCAAAGGCTACACGTCAAACAGAGCGCAAACATGCCTGTCTTTATTTGCAATTTAGACAGGACTTACAAGTACATGTTGCAAGCAGGTGTATAAAAAATCATTGGCCTTAGTGCAGACAGACTAGCAAAGCAACAAGAGAAGGAACCTGTGAGGGGAGCTGAGCTTGAGTGCTGACAACTTCTGCCACTAGCTGGAGGGACTATAATAAAATCACAACAGGGATCGAAAACACAATTCCCACTGACGGATCTACAAATAATCCATCCACACCTAACTTGTAAACCTTCAAGCACAAAATGGCCTCAGTTCCTATGAACCACAATAGCTCAACTCAAAGATTAGCACGCATTCAATACACACACATACTCCCGCCACATTCACTCCAGCTTTCAACTCAAGAATACATTACCATTTCGTTGGACGCCATGCCCCCTGGTGCTGATCCCCCCATTCCTTGGTGTCCTTCAAAATTCATTCCTGCCAATGGGAACTTCTGGCCAGGTGACCCAAACTGCATATCTGTTTATATTTTTAAAAAGGCATACATTAGTTTCATTAAACCTTAAAGATTTGCAAATATTTCACAGCAATTAAGTTTAAGTACCACAACCTGAAGGCAAATATCTATAAAATAACTAAAAAATAAATATCAATCATAGGGAAGGATGCATGTGGTAGATTGTGCAACAGGTTTTTCGGCAATGTTTTGATCATGTTGATAATTTAGAGGCCCTGGAAATAGGCCATTGCAGATTTAACAGTTTGATTCTGATTCTCAAGTTCACAGTTCGATTTGGATTCAATTCGATTCGACTTATTTGGATAAATCAGGTACAGTATATGGCAAATTCTCTCAAAGAAAAAAACAAAACATGGGAGTCAGTTGGTATTAATGTTCATTCATTATTGTGTGCTATAACTTGGTAGTAAACGTGGAAGTAATCAGTGTCATGCCACGTCACATTAAAAAGTGCAAAAACAGTATTTATTGTTTGAATTTTTGAACTTTTTCATATAAAAAGTAACAAAGCTTATTGAGATTTATTTGATGCGAGGCGTGCTACAATGTTCTGATCATTTATCAATTGAAACCAGCATAGACCAAAGATCGATTCTTTAATCCCAATAATTTATATCGGTTCATAAAAATGAGAACAGATTAAAATTTAGAAATCAATATTTTACCCAGTCCTAGTATCAAATATACTATCATCATATCTATTGAGGTCCAATATGCTTGGTTTTATCTGTGGTTATAACCTAAATGTATGGTACAGTTTTTACTAGGGCTGTCATGAATCCTCAATTAAATTTAAGTATTTGATTTTAAAAAATCCTCGATTGCAATTTAACCCGTCGAGTAAAAATACCGGAAATACCATTGATTCCACGGACGAGAATTCATAAACTGCAGTCCGTTTTCCAAGGCTGCACGATGTATTAGAACAGTTAAAAAAACAACAACAACACGATAGCAAAGGGGTATTGTGAAATAGCAACGGCTGCAATTCAATTAAATAAATGCATGTCCTGAGGGTTTAATATATGCACTTTATTTACATGCGTGTAGGTTACGCGGGTCTCAGAACAGCTTCTTGCACAGTAAATGTTGCTCCATATGAACTGTTATTTACATGCGTGGAGCACGTCTCAAACTATCTCTGCATATGCTGAAAGTTTGGGTTACTTATAATGTTCATTTGGGAACGCAACGTTCGCTATTTCATCAGTTTTGCAAGGAAAATCATTTATAAACCTATGCCAACACAGGAGAATATGTAAGTGTTTCTAAATATGTGAACTGTTGTTCATCGCAATTTTAAAGCAAGTTTAAAACCTTGCTCGGAGTTTGAATGTTTTCATGTCCACAGCTTGCCCACTTGTTTAAGAAATTACAGTGGCTGTAGCATTTCTATCATAAAGTAGGCAAATGTAAAAGAATAGGTAAAAATTTGAATTAAAATGTAATTTGGCCATTATTAAACAACGATTTATTCTACTGTAAAGTGTAACAAAGCTGTCGGTCGCCTCTGCAGGCATTTGCTATAATACACAATTGTTTATATTGTGTATATTACCGTAAAACTTCAAATAATAGCAGTCTCAAATAGACGCCTGTCTCTTTTACACGCCTGGTGTGGCGACAGGTTTGGGTAAATAAAGGCCGGTCTCAAATAGAGGCAGGGTCTGTTTTTTAGTTTCGGGTTGTATTTAATCTTCTAAAACCCGTGAGATCGTCCGCTTTTTGGCGGCCGCCAAAGCAAATTTGTGTCCCGCCAAAGCCTTTTTTGATCTGTGAGTGATGTAATAGAATGACTGCTGCGCTTGACAGGGCGCAAAATAGCAGAGAGAGAGCGCCCCGGCCACACTCACGTCTTCAAACAACACGAGTGCTGTCTTAATCTCTCTCCCTCGCGCATATTAATCAACATCATTTGACAAGATAGTAAAAGGTCGGAAGACCGCAGTTTCACGTGGAGCATTTGGAGATTTTTAGAGATTAGAGACTTTAGGAACAACATCCCAATGAACAACATCTCAACACTAAATTATAAAGGCATGTCTCATAGAGACGCCTGTCTCAAATACAAGCCGGTGCAGTTTGACGATTTGGGAAAATATGCATTTTTGTTTATGCATTTGCATCCCAACTCAAGCAATATTATTTACTTATATGCATTCAATTAATGCTGGTGCTCACAGGGTGCCCACACCTTGGTTAACTTCAAATTCAAGTACCATTGAAGGACTTTCCGGGTCTAATACCCTCAAATTCAAGGACTTAATGTGGGGACACATTTGTTGTGTCCAACAACAAACGTTGAGTGAACATCGTAGTAGTTTCATGCGCGTGTGAACGTCATGGCAATGTACAACACAAAGTACCTCACACGGGAAACACTTAACGTACTGTTCAAATGTGCATAACTAACGTAAATCAGATAAGCTAGAATGCATAGGCCACAAAGTGTTGACGAAATAACACATTAACGAACTGGAGGGAATAATATGAATTTTTTTCCAGAAAACTTCTTGCATAAAATAAATTCAAGCACTTTCAAGGACTTTTATCTATGTAGGGATGGGAATTGATACGATTTTATCAATATCAATGCCACTGACAATTCTGCCTATCGATCCGATTCTTAAATTACTCATTCTTTCAGTTAAACATGTGCCCTGTCACAAGCGCAGCATTTCATCTACATTACTCACCGATCAAATAAGACTTTGGCGGGACAAAAATTCGCTTTGGCGGGCGCTAAAAAAATTCAATGCAGGAAAAACCCTGTTGTTGCAAACAGGAAACAGCATAACTTGTCTCATTTAGTAAAATAAAGCCAAGATTTAGATCGTCTTTTCCACTCCATGTTTACCTCCTCTGCTCAAATCGCTTTGACATCATGACGAACAGATGCGAATAGGACGCGCGCTATGATGCCCGATAAAGGACAAAAGGGAAAGTTGGGAGTTCGCGGTCTGTATATTATGACTGGGACTCGGAGCAGGAGCATCGATAAGAGGAATCGTTAACGTCGAGGGCATACAATATTGATGTTTCGTAAAACTTAGAACCGGTTCTCGAGTGGAACCGGTTTTCAATTCCGATCCCTATATCTATGTATGTTTATTTTCAAAAACTTTCCAGGGCCTTGAATTTTTTTTTCTTCAGACTCACAAACTTTCAAGAACCCGTGGGAACCCTGTGCTTATTCATGATCAATTTTGTTAATCTTACATGAGTTACATAGGTTTCCTTACATGATACTGGCATACCTTTTAATCAAGAGAAAATGTAATTTTTGTTTTTTTTTTACATAGATGTGTGTGTAACCATTGCATGTATTGAAAACAGATTTTCTACCTTTATTGTTTTTATAATGTAAAACTCATATATTGCCATTTGTGCTTCTCTCTCTCTCTGATGTTTCAAAGCTAATCAACAAATGCTGTGCGAAGCAACTTGGGAATAATGATTTCTTTCTGCAGTCAAGGTAGAGTTTAGGGAGTCACATGAGATTTTCTTCAAAAACATCCGGTGGGTATGCATATTATGGGATGTCGTTGAACCGGAAAATGTACTTGTATGATAAAAGTAGAAGGCCTTATGATAATCTGCTTATTTGTTTATCCAATCAACTTTGAAAGACTTTGTTCAATGAAAAATGTATACGTATGATTTGACTGAATTAATACTGTTTTGCTTGGAGCTCTCTAGTTATGTTTTGGCTTAAGAGAGACTAACCGGAATTTCAATTTTCAGAAATAAATTTGGCTCGATATTTTTACTATTGAGTGGCCTGACTTTAATCTTATAGGTGAATTTCCACCACACTAATACTACGACGGTCAACTTAAGCTTCTGCCAAATGTGCATTTCTAAGAGACAAAGCATGTAGTATTAATATTGCAGACTGCACTACAAACTGTGTCGAAGGCGCACGTAAAAGTCAGGCAACACAAACCTGTGTCATGATTTGAAACCGTATCACCTGTTATAACATGCAAAAACTAAGAAATTAATTTTTCTATTAAGATATTTATTTTTGTTAAGGAAAAATGACTGGAAAAAGTGTAAAGAATTCAAAAAACGAGAAATCGAGTAGTTTAAAACCAAAATTAAATGTCAGGTTTGTACAAACTTTCACTTAAGAGCAAAAATATGCCTTTAAAAGATTGTAGGTTTATCATGACAATTATAGTTAGTGACTGATGTGAAAAATTAACATGATCACCCAGCCCTACAATACAGCAGGCTTTATGTGGTTAATAGACAATGGAGTGTTGGAATACTGAATTTCTAGACAGTGAACCACAGAGGAATGCTAAAAATATTTAATTGTTCATTACACTTGTTATCCATATATATATATATATATATATATATATATATATATATATATATATATATATTCTTTAATTATATCAGCAAACAGCATGTTCATTTTATGAGGTTTCAGACCTATAATGCATCTTACCAGTCAACCCCAGGCCTCCACTAGAATTCATTCTCATCTCCCTGTCTCGCTGTAAAAAAAGGGGGGAAAATTGTTTTATTTAAAAGGATTCAACAAATATGGCATTTAAATGCTAAGAGCTTTCTAACTGCATTACTTACATTATCCATGAAGCCACCCATTCTGTAAGACTCATCACGTTTACGCCTCATCTGTTCTTCAAGTTCCCTCTGCCGCATCATCTCCTCCTCTCTCCTACGGCGTTCCTCTTCCTGCCTGTGGGTGAGAACAATCACTCAGTTAACTACTATCACAGCAAGGGTTTTCAGCAGCACAATACACAACATCAGACATACCGGAGTTGCATCTCTTTACGTTTCTGCATCTCTTGACTGTGCATTTCTTCCATCCGACGAAGTTCCTCTTGACGTCTAAGCAGGTCTTTTAAAACAAAATGAACCCCACAAACAATTATTCATCCCATAATCTTACTTTAAAAAAAAACAATGCAGGAAAAATGCCAAAAACAAATAAACAGATTCAAGAGACAATACTCACCCTGTCTGAGCATGTTCGCTTGATGCTCATGATAGGCATCTTCCATCTCCCCTTCCAGCTTCTCACGGGCCTCACGTATGTTTTTCTCCACTTGCTGCCTCTGTTGTTTCTCCATCTCATCAAGTGACTTCCATCGCTGGGAGTATTCAAACTCAAAGGTGCCAGGACGGGCAAAACGAGGAGGCTGATCTCGCTCTCTGAGGACAAATCAAAGCCAATTAACAAATGTATCTATGATTATGACCAATACACCATACAAGATATTAACTGCTAGTCTCAAGAGACTTTGATTCTAGTCACAGAATGTAAAATAAACATGATTATTTGGAACTTACTTCTGATAACTGGGGTTCTTCTGTGCAAGCTTCTCTGGCAAACCATCCTCATCATCGTACTGCTCTAACAATTCAACCACAATCGGACGGGGTGATCTATAAAAATAATAAAATGATGTAAAGACATTTTCTACAAGTCTATCCAGTAAAAAGAATGACCATTTTATGAGACCATAGGGTGTTTGTACATATTATAATAACTTACGCCGTGAGAAGGAACACTCCATCACTGATACGATCAATAGCCTTCCGTGCAGCTGGTTTGGAAGAAAACTCAACAATGCCCTTTCCCGTTGAGCGCCCACGGTCATCTACAATAACTACAGCCCTCTCCACCACTCCAAACTGAGAGAAGGCCTCTTCCAGCAGCTCATTGGACACAAATGGAGATAAGTTGCGCACAGAAAGTGCAGCAGAATGAGTGGCAAAACGAACTCTGAGAGGCCTGCCTTTCATCGGAATATCATCCAGCTCAGCTTTTGCAACCTCTGCCAAAGCACGGGATTCCTTGAAATAAATAAGACTAAATTAATTTATGCATATTTAAAAATACTTACTATACACCTACAATGAATGAATTATAACTCTCACCAGCCTGATGAATCCAAAACCTTTGCTTTGATTGATAAAAATCTCACTGGGTTCCCCATACTTTGCAAACAATTTCCTGAATTCGGCTTCAGTGATGTCGTTCGGTAGGTTCCCAATAAACAGACGGCAACGTTGAGTGTAGGTTTTCTCCCCAGGCTTGCGCAGCAAAGATAGCGTGGCCTTCAATTCCTAAATCCAAAAATCAAACAATAATCCAAATATGCTGGTAAACCAATCGTGGGCCTAAATTTGAGCGTCAGATTGCAAATCAATGTTACTTCACAATGCGTGCGAACGGTCTCATCTACAATACAAAACGTGAGCTAAATTTATCAAAACAACTAAGTTAGGCCACACGAAAACAAAAATCAATAGCAAAACGCGTTTTTAATGTTCGTAGAGCGCAATAAACGTCAAAACAAATAACATTCAATGCACTTTATACAGACAGAGCCACCGAAACAGCGGGGGGGCAGTAACGTTAGCGAGTCCAACCTTTGTTTAAGAGTCTACAAAATGGCGGATCTAACTCTGTACCCCGTACTACTGAAAATGCGTTTTAAAATGATAACTTCGTAAATTTAATGTACACAAATCCCTCATATCACTAAAAACGACTATTTTACGTTTTTCCAAGAATAAAGTTATTTTACCTGAGGCTGGGAGCCGTCGTTGCTCGTTGTAACGTTAACGTTACTCTGTTGTTGCTGTGGTAGCATCTTTTCCGGTTGTTTCTGCATGGGAACAGGCTGTTTTTGACCATTCCCCAATCCAACTTTTGGTTGGTTCTTTCTGAGATGGTTCTGTGGGGAACCGAGATCTGGGGTTTTCGCGATATTCTGTGGCGGTGGAGGCTGGATCTGCGGTGGAGACTGGATCTTCTGTGGCGGTGGAGACTGGATCTTCTGTGGCGGTGGAGACTGGATCTGCGGTGGTGGAGACTGGATCTGCGGTGGTGGAGACTGGATCTTCGGCGGAGCGGCGATGGCGTTCTGTTGTGGCGAAGGGCCTTTGTTGTTGCTCTGCTGGGCCAGACCAGGGCCTTGCGCCGGAGGTGACTGAACCACTGGCTTGTTCTGATTGGATTCCTGCGGCTTCTGTGTTATGGAGGCCTGGTTTCCCTGATTTGGCTTAAACCCGCCACCCATATGGTGTCCTCGGTTTTGATAAGGATGCTGGTTTTGATTTCGAAAGTTAGGGTTTCCCATCCCACCACGCATTCCCATTCCCATTCCTCCGCGGCCTCGGTGCTGGAATCCTCCACGGTTACGGGAACGGTCACGAGACATTTTCTCACAAGCGGGCAGCAAAAACCGTTAAAAAAACCTTTCGAGAGTAATAGAATAGGTTAAATAGCGCACTATATTCAAAACTAACGATAAGATGCCGACGAGGACTGATAACCGGCTCTCTACACGCTGGCTTTGTAAAATGGCCGTTGGTTGCGTGAGAAGATCGTAGAAATGGGAGGAATGACGTGCTCAAGAGCCTCCGCCCCAAGTCAGATCCTACGGTCCAAATGGTTAATGGCGCGCTCTAGTGGAGCTCGTGAGTTCCACCATTACTGAGTGCACTAAAAAGTAGGCTACTTGGCTTTTTGGCACATGGAGCTTTTTTTTTAAACCATATACTGTATATCCTAACAGTTTTTTGTAGGGTATATATTTCGAGGTAGCCTACTTTTTATCGGACGATGGTAAACTACCCAAATATAGGCTACTATGAGTAAAAGCAATTCCCTTGTGGAAAACAAGTAGCTTACGCTTCATTAAACTCAACATTGAATGATTTGGCTTTTAGTCTGAATATGTTAGCCTTGCTGTTATAAGATATAGTGTGCTCCAAAACAATGACAAAGTTCAAGTCAAGTCAACTTTATTTATATATCGCTTTTTACAATGTAGATCGTTTCAAAGCAGCTTTACAGAGATAACAGTAAAATAATGTTGTAATAATATTGTTAAATATAAAATTAAATGGCCCCAACTAAGCAAGCCAAAAGCCAATGGCGACAAAGGTGAAAAAGGCACAGTGGCAAGGAAGATAGAAAGATAGAAAAGATAGAAAGATAGAAGATAAGCAATCAAAACTTATAGTCTCCCACTTCTGCCAATATGGATCAATGATTTTGATGTCATCACTCTGCACTTCAGCTTCTCCTCAGTTTTTCTGTCCAATGAAATGCTGTCTAGAATCTAAAGTGTCCCGGCCCCTACATTATAAATAGATGCTGAAGGTGCAGCTAAAAGTAACTTCTTCATACATTTACTATTTTCTACATGGTGAATGGCACATAGTGCACTAGGGGATAGGGAGCAATTCATACAGTGTAAATATGATTTTCATTGGGGCTAATGAAGTGTGGTTTCACGTTAGTGTCAGGCGAACCGCCGCAGCTCCGGTCCAGAGACACGATAGCACAGAGCGAATCATGCGTGAGTCGGCTCAGGCCAGAAAATGTATCGGACCCATTTGAATACTGCAGAATGCTATTGAAAGCAATATGGAGAAGATTAGAAGGAAACTGGGGCTTTACCTAGCTCAATGGCTCTGGCTGAGCTGTGATAGACTATACGTTATTGGCTATTTTAAAAAAAGTGGGAGGAGCTGTTTGATATGTCAGCCATGTCTTCCTGTTTCAGTGGAAATAGAGCACTGAATAATGCTGTGCGTTTCAAGGCACTTCTGTGGGCCTTGAATTTTATACACTACATTGCATGAAATAATTTTTTTGTATATTTTCATGTGTTTGAAAGACAAAAGCCTTCCAAAGACATAGTTAAATGTCTCACTGAGTAATAATTTAAATAGCCTATTAATTAATGTGCTTGTCAGAAGTTGATTAGATATGCAATGTCAATGTTAAGGAAACACTTCTTGAAAGTTAAACGTTAGCTGTAAATCCAGTGATCAAATGGCTGGTCTGTGTGTGCAATTCCACAAACCATACCCTCTGAATGTATACAAGCAGAAGGCGTTTTAAGAAAGGAACATTTAAAAGATAAAATGAAGTATAGGGAGCATCAATGAATTAAGTATAATTTACTGCCATTGTGAGAATATCTGATCAATCAATAAAAAATAACCCATGTACCTTGTACACTTTCCTGGTATCTTCAAGAAGAGATTGAGCCAAAGTAGCCAGGTTTATTATTATTATTAATATTTGCAGTTAAATGCAGTTAAAATTAGCATCCCAGTTCGCACACCATTCATTCTATTTGATTCAAGAGACGTTTTCTCATGCTAATAGATAAGCAGATGTATGTTTGTGAGGAAATCGGCATATCATATATTGTGTTAATTTTTTTTTAATTACAACACATGACAACTGTTCCTAGTCTCTGTTTTTATTTGAGCTCCATCGGATGAGGCATGCTACACATAGAAACATTCTCTTGCAGTTTACTGTCAATTGCAGAGACTATTTTAGCTTAATGATGGCACTTAATGATTTTACTTTTTTTAATAGTAACATTAATGCAAAGATTTATGGCTTTAATGTTTTTATTGTGGTAACCATTTGATAATAAAGTACTCGACATGTGCTGTAGCCTAGCCTTCATGTTCCAATCCACGCGGTGCCTAACAACGCTCTTTTTTTCGTGACTGTAACAATACAGCATGGCCTCTTGTACCTTATTGTTTACAGATAATCAATTTTCATGATGTGACAAATATAGAGGTTTTTACAGTGCAGCCCCATGTAATCTTGATACCTATCAGCCTGAACCACTTCAGTTAGTACATAATTGCTCAGTGCATTCTCAAAATTAAATGTACATACAATGCCACAAAATAGCCAGATTAAATTGTGCCTCAAATAATACAGTTGTAATTGCTGTGCTAATGCATTGTGCCATCTCTGAGCACCATTAAGCAGTCTGTGCAAAAATAACTAAATGCCACTTCAGAAGCACTTCTGTGTCACTCTCATCTACCTTGCTGGGAAGACTAAATCCAACCCTAAGCCCATATCTTGCAGTGCCAGCTTTGCACTGACTACTCTTGTCTTGAACAAAGACGAGATGTTGTGTTCTGTGTGGTTTTCTCTTTGTGGTTTGGCAAAATGGCTCCAAAAACACAAAGAGTCATTTCAATTCATACCGTTTCTATCAGGGCCGTTGCTATTGGGGCTAAAGGTGGTGACGTTTCTAGAGGCCCCGACCTCAGGGGCCGACACTTTTGACAGAAGTCTAATGTTCTTGCATTATTAAGCCTGTGTGATGAGAACACATTCATTTGCTGCTTCAGAGCAAAACCACTCAACTTAAAAAGAGGGTTTTAGCATCTTTAATACTCAGCACTGTCAATTTAAATGATACATTTTTTGTGTTTTGTGAATTACTTCAATGTGACAAGAGAAAATTTAGTTTAGCTCATTATTATGGGTTGCATTGCCTCAACAGTCCAATTATTTTTGACACAACTTCAAACAATAGTTTGTTGGCCTGAAGCTAGACATGCCCTGAAGCTTTTCAAATTTAGGTTTTTGACTCTAATTGTTTTCTTAAACTGAAGTTTGCAGAGTCTAGTTGCTGACCCTCAGTGTGACGTTGTCTGTTTCTATTTGAATGTACTCTCAGTGCACACTGAAATACACTCGCTAAATACACTTGTACTGAGCAGTACCAATACATTTCATGTGTACACTGTATGCTTTTCATTTCAACTCTTAAAGTAACTTATTCTTCTGATACACATTTCAAGGACAGGCAAGTACATTAGAACATTAATGAACATTTACAATTAAACTTAAAGTATACCTTCTCCTGTCCTAAAACACTACTTTCTTTCATTCAGTTGCATCTGGATCACTTCCATTACCAAAAGTATTTTCACATTATAGACGGGTTACATTCCCAATCCCAAGCTCCCCACGATTTTAATCAAGGGGGCCACCCCCCAGAACACAATAACAAGAGGGCCCGTATACTGTGGGTTTAGTGTGATATTTGGACAGGCCACATAGTGGACATTATTAAGTGCCCTCATTCAATACCATAATGCACCGCAATAACGAGTGTACAACCAATGTAGGCTGTGTCCGAAAACTTAGGCAGTTGAGTTGTTGCTTCGCTGCCTTATCAGGCAATGTCTTTGTAGGCAGCATTCGTGCACAAATATTATGAAATTGATTCCGGATAGACTTCTGAGGCGGTGTAACGGTTTAATGATGTACAACAAAATGGAGAAAATATATATATATATGCATATATTTAATTAATACAATTATTTCTTGCAAGAAATTACATCAGAAGTGAAATACATTGCTCAAAAACACATATTTGCACAAACTGACCATGCACCAACTACAACTTTCAGATGCCATATTTAATTTTTTTTTAGCTCAACTGTCACAGAATTGAAAGCACAGGATTGTGGGATATCAGAGGCAGCAAAGAATACATATATGCTGCCTTCAAAAATCAGATGATGGTATCTAGGAGACAGGAAGTGAAGCTAACATTGGATTCAGACGTGCCTTGATGCCTTCCTCTTGGAATACATTTGGAATACATCTTCCGAAGGGACCATTTTTAAGTTTTCGGATGTACCCGTATACTCAACGGCTAGATAATACCCAAAATGCACTGTGAGGGTCATGCCAAATTAATTCCCACTTCTGACCAGAAGATGGCGCCCAGAGCTGAATCATCCATCCAGTAATTTTTCTAAAGCGCTGGTCCAATGTGGGCACAGCGTATCACACAGGAATAAATTCCTTTTTAATCGATTATTCATGCCCCTTTTACACGAAGGGAAGACGCAGATATTTCCCTGCGGTTTGGCCTCTCATTTACACGTAAACCCCATTTTTATCACAGAAAACGATTATTTCTAAAAACTCCGACCAAAGTGGAGATTTCCGATATCGCCGGTTCCCTTTCGAGAGGTCTCTCCTATTGCGTAAGTAGCTTACGCTATGGGAAAACTCCTTTTCTCGAGAATATTGAAGTCTTTATGTAAAACGCATTGCAGCTGCACAGCTGACAGCAATGAACGAAGGAAGCTCGGTCATTGGCTGTGCTGCGGCAACTTGCTCGAACCAATGACGGGGCGACTCTGAATGCGCGACCAATGAGCGCGCTTCGCGCCTGCGCGCGTCAGAGCCCGCCAAGATGGGCGTGGCCAAGAGCTATTTATTGGGCGCCCCGTCATGAGAGTTCTTTAGATTTAATCTCCTTCAGCGAACACCTTCTTCGCTGGATCCTCCGGATTATTGAAGCCTTCGCCGCCGTCGAAAAGCATACCAGCGGGATTGCTACGAGGACGTCGGCACCTTCAGCCGCCTTCGAACGCCATCCTACTGAGCCATCCGGCGTGCCACACACGCAGAAGCTGCTTTGACCAAGGGCGGATGCCCGGAATGTGATGACCTGGGTCTCTCCGCACTGCGGGCTCGCCTCGCCGCTTTCGCCGTGAGCGAGCCCATCGCCGCACCCCTCTGTTAGAGCCGCGCACTAAGAAAAAGCGCCGCTCACAGAGGCTTCCTGAACCGGAGCTCAGTGACGTCACGCCGAGCCAGTCTCCGCGTGCTTCACCGCCGCTCTTACCTTCCCCACCGCCGGTTCAGTTCACCCAGCCAGACCCACACCCCTCTAGCAGAGCGGTGGGCCTTGTGACCTTCGGCGCGTCCGAGGACGATGGGGGAATGGATGATAGCTTGTCCATCGACGCTGTATCGGACGACTGGCCGGGCTCCACTCTCGACCCCGCCCCGTCGACGCTAGCTAGCACGAGCGGGGGCTCCACCATGGATACGGAGATTATCCGCGTCCTCTCGAAGGCCGTAGAGGACCTCGGGCTCGATTGGTCTTCTCCCGAAGAACCAACCCGAAGCCGACTGGATGAGTGGTTTCTGCAGGGGCGCCAGCAGGCCCCTCGGCAAAGGCCTTCTCCCTTCTTCCCGGAGGTTCATGACGAACTCACCAAGTCATGGAAAGCCCCCCACTCTGCGCGTCTGAAGCCTTCTTTTTCTTCGAGGCCGTGGCCAATCATCTCTGCCCGCCCTCCACCACTGGATGGAAAGCCAAAGCTTCCCACCCCTCGAAGCCCTGCCGCACTACTTCTGCTCTCGCCGGTCGCGCCTACGCCACCACCGGCCAAGCTGCATCAGCGCTTCACTCAATGGCGGTACTTCAAGTGTTCCAAGCTAAGCTTCTCCGCTCTATGGACGAGTCTGGCCCCGAACCCGAAGCCTTTAAGGACCTACGCAGCGCAACTGATATAGCTCTGCGAGCCACGAAGGCCACCGCCCAGTCTATTGGCCGTGCCATGGCTAATTTGACTGTTCTAGAGCACCATCTGTGGCTGACTCTGACGGAGATGAAGGACGCGGATAAGGCACCGTTTCTCGACGCGCCTATCTCCACCAGCGGGCTGTTTGGACCGGCGGTTAAAGGTTTCGCCGAACGCTTCACTGAGGCCCAGAACGCTTCACAAGCTATGCGCCATTTCCTGCCCAAGCGCTCCAGCTCATCGCAGAGCAGACAGAGACCGCCACAGCCGCAGCGGGCTAGAACAGCTCCCACCGCCTCTCAGCCCGCGCCTCATGCTGACGCTCGACGCCGCTCACGCTCCCACAACCGCAAGCCGCCTCCTGAGCGACGGGGTCCTCGGCCCAAGATTGTGCTGAACCCTGAGCCTCGAAAGCCGTCCTAGCCACAGGAATGAGAAGAGAGAGTGCGTGTCTCGCAAAAGCCGGACCACTCTCTCTGCAAAAGCTCAAACATTACCCAGTCCCCTTACAGGCGGCTGGAAATGTCCTTACAGCAGTCAATGGGCCAGTCACAGAGCTCGCTCACCTGCAAACAAACGCCGTTTTTACGGCGACGCACAGAAAACACAAAAAGAGTCTTTTCCTGCCTGTGTCACTAAGGGTTCACATGTCCACAAAGTTTGCATTCCCAGATACTGTCAAAACAGTGCCAAATTCATTCCCAGCTCAGGCTGCGCACCCCATGAATGTAGATCACGTGCCTACGGTCATGTACGCACCACTACACACAAGCACTGTTCACACAGTTATGAATTCATCCCCAGTAAAAGCGGGATACATTATAAAAGTGACGCGTGTGCCTACCACTGTTTATGCACCCCCACTTATAAACACTGTCCTTACAGTGTCAAACACAACCCCAGCTCAGGCTGCGAGTTTTACAGACATAGCGCGCGCTGTTGTAAGCACACACGCGCCCATTCACTCAGCTGCTCAGCGCGCGCCCACGCCTCTGAGAGCTACGAGCTCAGGCGATTCGCTGGCCGGGTCCCTACGTCACAGCGGCCCGCGCCTAGCCTGTATTCAGCCCATATCTGTACACGCAGCGGCATGGGAAAACATTCCAGATATGCCGAAATGGGTATTAAATATAGTAAAGCACGGATACTCGCTCCAGTTCGCTCGCAGACCACCACGTTTTACGACTGTGGTCGAGACGAAAGTGAGAAAGGAGTGTTCACAGGTTCTACGCACCGAGGTGCGCAAACTAATAGAAAAGGGCGCTGTGGAAACTGTTCCCCCCTCTATGAGCGAGGCAGGTTTTTACAGCCGCTATTTTCTCGTCCCGAAAAAGGATGGTGGTCTCCGCCCCATCCTAGATCTCAGACACCTGAACAAAGCACTAATGATTCGCTCGTTCAGAATGTTAACAACCAAGCATATCCTCGCGCAAGTACGCCCAGGAGATTGGTTTCTCTCAGTGGATCTGAAAGATGCTTACTTTCACATTCCAATAGCGCCTCATCACAGGCCGTTTCTGAGATTCGCTTTCGAGGGACAATCTTACCAGTACACAGTACTTCCGTTCGGCCTGTCCCTGGCTCCCCGTACATTCACGAAATGTATGGACGCAGCACTTTCCCCCTTGAGACGAAGGGGAGTGCGAATACTGAATTATCTCGACGATTGGCTGGTCCTAGCATAATCAGAGAGTCAGTTAATAACACACAGATCTTGGATTATCAGCCATTTAGAATGCCTGGGTCTAAGAATCAATTTTGCAAAAAGCATACTATCTCCCAGCCAGAGGATTTCTTTCCTGGGAATAGTTCTAGACTCGATGCAAATGACAGCGCGTCTCTCATCAGAGCGCGCGCTCACCATCCGGCGCCTTGCAACATCATTCAGGGCGGGCGCGCGCGCCCCCGTCAAGCGGTTTCAGAGGATGCTCGGTCTCATGGCCTCAGCATCGGCCGTACTCCAGGTAGGATTGTTGCATATGCGCCCTCTCCAACGCTGGCTCAAGATCCGCGTCCCTACTCACGCGTGGCGTTCGGGCCACTTTTTAATCAGAGCGAACCACGGCTGTATAAAAGCCCTGACGCACTGGAAAGCCGCCGACTGGTACCAGTCGGGCGTGAGTCTGGGTGTGAACACAAGGAGAAAGATGATAACGACAGATGCCTCCAAAATAGGTTGGGGGGCCCTTTACGAGGGCAGGCCTGTCTCCGGCTTTTGGTCAAACCCGGAGAAGCGCCTACACATAAACTGTCTGGAGATGAAAGCGGTCGCTTTGGCTCTCAGAGCCCTGCTTCCACATCTAAAAAACGAACACGTCCTGGTCCGAACGGACAACATGACGGTAGTGGCGTACATAAATCGCCAGGGTGGACTCAGGTCGAGCTCCATGCATTCAATGGCCAGGAGACTCATTTTATGGTCCCAGCACAACTTGCGCGCGCTGAGAGCAGCGCATGTGCCAGGCGCCCTGAACCAGGGGGCAGACATGCTATCCAGAGACAAGATTCTCCCAGGAGAATGGGCTCTCAACCCGCTGACGATTCAAGGGTTATGGAAAACCTTTGGCAAAGCGGAGATCGACCTCTTCGCCTCCAAGGAGAACGCACACTGCTCTCTTTTCTTCACGAAGAGCACGGACGCGCTCGCCCAGAGCTGGCCGAGCCGCCCCTTATATGCCTTTCCCCCGATCGCGATGCTGCCACAGGTCATCAGTCGGGTCAGAGAGGAGAAAAACGCAGTGCTTCTGATAGCCCCACTCTGGAAGAACCAAACATGGTTTCCAGATCTGATGCAAATGCAATCTGCACCACGGCCGATTCCACTGAGGCCAGACCTCCTCAGTCAGGCCAGCGGGATGATATTTCATCCCCGCCCCGATCTGTGGGCCCTTCACGCATGGCCCCTCAACGGGTTCCCAGGA
Organism: Siphateles boraxobius; assembly: GCF_051911475.1. NCBI lineage: Eukaryota > Metazoa > Chordata > Actinopteri > Cypriniformes > Leuciscidae > Siphateles > Siphateles boraxobius. Next base: position 4,284,046 of record NW_027508975.1, read on the forward strand.
ACCTCACGAGCGGAGCGCTAAAAACCATCGCTGAGGCGTGGGCGCCCTCCACGAGACACTTATATGCCCAGAAATGGAAAGTGTTCAGTGACTGGTGTAATGCCAAGGGCCTGAACCCTGAGACATGCGAGATTACGAACGTACTCGCTTTTCTACAAGGGCTTCTGGAGTCGGGCCGCACCCCCTCCACGCTCAAAGTATATGTGGCGGCCATCACAGCGTCACACAACCCTGTTATGGAACGTCCATTGGGAAGAAACGACCTAATTATTCGTTTCCTAAGGGGCGCTAGGAGGATGAACCCTTCACACCCCCCCTCAGTGCCGATCTGGGACCTAGCTACTGTCCTAGACGCTCTTAAAGGGCCCCCGTTCGAACAACTCCGAACCATGCACCTTAAACAGCTCTCGCTCAAGACTGCGCTCTTGCTGGCACTCGCCTCGGTCAAGAGAGTGGGCGACCTACACGCGCTTTCGACAAGCGCTGCCTGCCTAGAATTCGGACCTAACGACTGCAGGGTCGTCCTTAGACCGAAACATTGGTATATTCCTAAAGTGCTCACCACTCCCTTCAGAGCAAAGGTTATCTCCCTAATTTCGCTATCGTCTCCAGCAGACGAACACGACGCTAATCTACTCTGCCCCGTTAGGGCTCTCAGAGTGTATTTGGAGCGTTCTGCCCTATTCAGACAGACAGAACAACTGTTTGTATGCTTTGGCGGCCGTACGAAAGGTTCCGCCGTTTCAAAGCAGAGAATCTCTCACTGGATAGTTGAGGCTATAGCGCTGGCTTATGAAGCTAAGGGACTTCAATGCCCCTGGGGAGTCAAAGCACACTCCACCAGGAGTGTGGCTTCTTCCTTGGCATGGTCGAGCGGGATACCGATCGAGGATATTTGTGCGGCGGCAGGCTGGGCCTCACCGTCCACATTTATCAGGTTCTACAACCTACAGGTCCCGACATTGCATTCCAATGTACTATCAGCATGACACTAGTTGAACTATGAGTTCGTATCTAGATTATGTATGTGCTTGTGTCACACTGAGCGCCTTCTAGCTGCTCTGTATTTTTCCCACATATAAAGCTCGCCTCTGCCGGCTAGTTGGATGATAACTTTGCTTTTCAGCTCCGGCACCTGCCTCTGGCTATCATAAGGCGAAGTTCAGCACGCACTGCGTTTTGCATGGTGTTCCCATAGCGTAAGCTACTTACGCAATAGGAGAGACCTCTCGAAAGGGAACGACTCGGATACTAACGTAACCTCGGTTCCCTGAGAGGAGGGAACGAGTATTGCGTAAGCTGCCGTGCTTGTGCTTGGTTAGTTCGCTTCAGTCGTTTTAACCTAAAGAACTCTCATGACGGGGCGCCCAATAAATAGCTCTTGGCCACGCCCATCTTGGCGGGCTCTGACGCGCGCGGGCGCGAAGCGCGCTCATTGGTCGCGCATTCAGAGTCGCCCCGTCATTGGTTCGAGCAAGTTGCCACAGCACAGCCAATGACCGAGCTTCCTTCGTTCATTGCTGTCAGCTGTGCAGCTGCAATGCGTTTTACATAAAGACTTCAATATTCTCGAGAAAAGGAGTTTTCCCATAGCGTAAGCTACTTACGCAATACTCGTTCCCTCCTCTCAGGGAACCGAGGCTACGTTAGTAACCGAGTCATTATGTATTGCCATGTCACCTGGGAGAAACGGGGTTTTAGGTTCTAAAACATCACATTATGTGCCAGAAAATGCTTAACGTCATGTGAGCGCCCAGTTTGGCATAGTTATGATGGCGCTCGACGGCGTATTCATGCGGGTTGATGTAAATGTCAACTTTTTTTAAAACAATGTTGTGTGCACAATGTTATTATTGAAAACGGAGCGGGGGGGGGGTGGGGGGGGGGGGGGATATTCGTTTCTCTAAATACCGGCTATGTGTAAATGTGGCCTAAATTGTTTTATTAAGGTTTATACATGCTAGTTTCCATGACAGAGTTCAAGATAAATCTTTTCTTTACTACTGGAGCTGCCCATTTAAGTTTCAAATGATTATTAAACAGAAAACACAAACTATGCAAAAGCGGGAGCCCTTCCGGCGCGCACAGTGTCCGAATTTGCTCACTCATTTTCATTCACTCCTTCAAATTGACTATATTGATATAGGGAATAGTGAATGAGAGTATAGGGGGCGATTTCAAACAGTTATTGTCTTGGAAATGGGGCAAGCTTTACGTTAGGTAACGTGAAAATAAGTGGGACAGTTTCAAACCTGGACCAATAGAATTTATTCTGAGCATGCAGCGCCATGACAGGTATGAAAACGAGGCTGTGAGGGATACACTTAACATGTTTTCAACGGCATCTGATGTAAAGAGCTGTATAAAACTCCTAGATCACTCATAATTTTCCACAGCTCATATTTTCTGGAGTTTTTGGTCTACTGAAATGTCTTTAAAATATATTTTTGCAGTGTTTCGTCAGCTGAACAATCCAAAAGCACATTAAATAACTGTACAACCGACTGAAGAGATGTATGCCTATACCTCACAGCCTCGCTTTCATTCCCTTTAAAGGGTAACTAAACACTAAAACTTTTTTTAGTTAATGATCTGTAAGAAGCTTCATAAATGCTGTTCATTGATTCAAGTAATTTTTTTGACAGTTGGGTTTAAAGTGTTTTATTTCTACAATATATGGTTTAAAAACGTCTGAGTGCTGCTCTCTTCAGGTTGAACGGTGGCTACTGCAGTTGAATTTTCCTATTGGTGGTTGCGGTGGTTTGTGACGTAGCGGTTGCAGGTGACGTAGGCAGGTTCCATACAAAGAGATGCATCTCAGGTGCATGCCCCCCTCCGCTGGGTTCTGCCCACTTTTCCAGCATTTTTCAAATATTGCCAGTAGGTGGAGGCTCTGACCAGGGGTTTAGTTACCCTTTAAAAATCAAAGATGGCGCTGTCTGCTGTGAATAAGGTTGCTGCAGTTCCATTTTTCACCACAGATTTACATTGGAAAATTATGGGGCGCTGTAGCACTAAACACTTTCTCATTTTTTTTTAAAATTGAGTTCAATAAATTTAGTTCAGAATGTATAAAACAAAGAATAACAACAACAACTAAAGTATAAAATGAACATGTATGTAAAAAAAATAAAAAAAATAAAAAAAAATAATAAAAAATAATAATAAAAATAATAAAAGTTTATAAAATCAGGGCAGTTATATCTATTTGAAAAGATTTTAAATTATTATTGTTTTTATAAGCTTTTTGTTTTGTGATCTCATGTTTGAAAGAGTTTCAAAGTATATTGTCAGATCGGTGTCATAAAAGGTAATATAGGAGGGTTTCTTTTGTGTTATTTTTGTCTTATGAATAGAAAACTTCGCCAAAATAATTAAAAGATTAATGATATAATTGTGTTTTTCAGAAAAATATGGGTTTTGAAAACAAAGTAAAATGTCATGGTTCTAAATTAAGGGATCTGTTTATTTTTTTGTCATGTCTAAAGTCAGTCCAAAAATAAATAGAAAAAGTGCAATACAAAAATAAATGTTCAGTATCTTCAAGTGATGTTACAAAAGTAAATTTATCACAAACAGAATGAATATATAATGGCTGTATTTACATGATAACATCTATGAATAATTTAGTTACTTCTTTTACTTTATTAGAAATACATATTTATAGGGTATATTTATAGTGTAATGTTCAAATGCTGTGCCAAGATATACAATAAGGTTTAAGCCATTTTGATTTACATGGAGGACTGGATCCGACATTAAAGGAACATTTTTTATTAAAACCAAATAATCAAATAAGGAGAGACCATTTACAAAAAGTTGAGGATTTTGCAAGGTTGTATTATTAATATCTACCTCAGAGAATTTGGTTAATATTATTATGCCATTAGGGATAGCCTTAATTACTTTGTATCATTCTTTTTCATTCACAAATAAACCATATTTTCAAATAAAATTAGGGTGGGGGTGGATTGAAATCCACTACTGCTTCAATGTATATGTAATGAGTGATTAAATTCAAGGTATTAATCAATATTTTTCCTTCTAAATATCAAATGAGTTGAATGACTTCTCTGGAGATTTTGCTTTGTTATAGAAGTTACCAGTGTGATTACTGAAATGTTTTTTTTCATGTATTCTTCAATGTCTGTATTTCATATCTGAATGCAGTAGTAGTGCTTGCTTATTTAGCCCGGCTTCCAGAAACTTGTTTTGTGTTTGAGAAAAATCTTCAATGTGTTAAAAAATAATGGGGTCATTGAAGCTAATAGTTTAAGGGACCACTTCTTTGTTAAAGCCTTACTTTCCAGTTAGTAAGGCAATAGTTTAGCTATCATTGAGAGAAAGAATGCATCATCTTTTTTTTTTTAGAGGACTCTCCTGTTATTAGTTAGAGCCTGGCCAAATACAACCTTGGAAAAGCTGTGTGTCGGTGTGTGTGTTAGTCTTCTTGGTTACAGGTTAAGGAACCACTGGCATTATTGGAGATTGACTGAGTTGTTGTTTTGGACATGCTGGTGCCCAACAACCCAAATCTGAGACCTGGAAGATCACAACGTGCCTAACTTCAGGGTCTGAGTGTCAGCTGCCTAATTGATGTTATATGCTTCCTGTATATGTGTGGAAAATGACTATGTTTATCTATCTCTTAGCCAATCAGAAACTGCAACCTTGAAAAATTGTGTTTGTACAAAAGTGACCAGAACAGTAATGCTTGTTTGTGATAATTGGCCAAAGCAATTGGAGGCAGTTATATATAAGGAGACTGCAACAAAAAATGTAATCCCCCAAGTCTTTCAAATAAAAAATATGGGACTATATAGAATAAACTTGTTTGATTATTTTAAAACGTTTTTAAGCCAATTATTTTTTTAGAATTTGGTTGAAAATAGCAAAATTAAGAACATTTAACCCACCATCAGATCATTTATTAGGACACTTTTCTTAATTTTATGAGGTTTGTTCTCCAGATGAAATTAAAAAGTAATTTATCCATTTGTAAGCATATATCCTTTGGGGCACTAAGTGAAGAGAAAAGGTATGCTGCTCTCGAAAGACCTACTCAATAGAATTCTCCCTTGAATAGAAAGATCTTTTGTTAACCATGAGTTATATTTCTTTTGTATTTTTTCAATAACAGGCCTGAAATTAGAGTTGACCATTACATCAGTGGTTTTAGAGATTTTAATTCCAAAATAGGTTACCATTTAACAGGAATATAACACACAGTGGATAGGTTGTTGGTTTTAAGTTGTAGGATCTCACATTTAGACCAATTTAAATTCAAACCAGAGAGAGCTAAAGGTACCTCAGAACTTTCACAAAGAAAGATTGTCGTGTCATCAGCAAGTTGCGATATTTTAATTTGTCTTTCATGAATTTCAATTCCTTAGGGGTGTTGGTTTATCATATTACTTAACACTTGAGCTACAACTAAAAAAAGGAAAGAAGAAATGGGGCAGCCTTGTCGGATGCCTCGGTTTATTTCAAATCTGGGAGATGTTCCAAGTTAGCAAGTTTAATAGCTATTATACCATAGTACATAGTTTTTACACTTTTTATGAAATATTCCCCGAACCCAAAGAGTTTTAAGGAATCAAATATAAACTTATGGCTTACTGTATCGAAAGCTTTTCTAAAATCTAAAAAAAGTATTAAAGGGTCTCCATTTAGTAAATTGCTATATTGTACTAAATCAATAACTAAACAAATATTACACTGTAAAATCTAACATTGTTCTTACTAACTATTGTTTAGTTAACTTTACTTAATCTCCGATAATGTGTTGAACTTACTTAAAAAAAATTAGTAATCTGTAACGTTTGCATGCTATGCCTTCATTACTCAGAAAACCCTATTAAACATTACTTGACTGGTTTGAGTAACATTTTGCCAAAGCAAAAAAAAAAAAAAAAAAAAGGCGGGACAAATGTGTTTTGATGCAGGGCAATTCTTAATAGACTTTTCACTAATTTCTTCCACTTCTGCAGTCATCGTTCTTCTTAGTTGCATACGCTCCTTTTCCAGTCATCTTGAATGTTATTGTCAATACAACTAAACATTTTGGGAGAACGTCACATAAGTTGACTTCATAAATTCATGTTGATTTCCTAAAAACCAAAAACAACAAGTTTAAAAAAAAAATTTTTTTATTTAATTAATTAGACCATTGCAATTTTGTTGGGTCATTATCATGAACCATATTCAAATCTCCACCAATAATTACCTTTGCCATTGGAAATTTAGTTTTTGTGTCTAACAAATCACAATTTTGACCATTTTGTCTTTAAAAATCATTTGCTATGTAGTGACCTTTAATTTGGAGTAGAAACAGGTGGAGTGACTTTATCGCATCAGGCATGTGTCACTTTGCTCACAGCTGATTGGTCCAAGTTCGGTTTGCAACCTCTTACCTAGAACATAACCTGCCCCGGACCAGGTTAGCCGTGGAGCGCAAGTTACTATGGCGATGAACACTGCTTAAAGCCAAACCATTTTCATGGTCCCTAAAACCCAGGGTTGTCGCAAACTAAACTGAAACATAGCTGGCTAGCCACCTAAACCAGCTTCATGGTATAGGCCCCTGGTTTTTCCAAAACAAAACATCTTCCGCACTTGAGTGGGATTCTTGTAAAAAAATTAAATCTGCCTTCATTTCTTTGCAAAAAAAAAAATATTGCTTTTCTTTTAACAATATCTTGAATGCCCAGATAAGTGATAACTATGTTGTGAAATAACAACAGGAGAAAAAAGAACAGAAGTATGAGGTGGGTTTGGTCTATCCTCAATTTTTAAGAGGAGAAAGAAAAAAGAAAACAACACCTTGATAAATTAGACCTAGGCCACAATATGAACTCATATGAACATCAATTATGAACTAAGAAACTTGTGGCCATTCATCTAAAAGGTCTGAGGATCCGCCTATAGTACTGTTCAGTTTATCTTTTGGCCTTCCGCATTCAGTTTGATTTCGATACCTTCAATGAATGCCTTGGACCCGACATAGTAGGCTTTTCTGTAGTCTTCGCGTGCTTTTTTAACATGTGCCCATAAAAAGGGATCATCTGTCCTTGTCCTCTTTGGTCAGATCTTCCACGAAGCGAAGCTTGTGTTGTTTCAGTAATTCGTTGTTTTTTTTGGAATTCTTCCAAATGGCATCTCGCACAGATCGTAAAGCGAAACCTTTTTAGCAAGACTCAGGGGCAACCACGTTACAAATTTCGACAGTTTTTTCTTTTACATCTTCGTTTGATTGCTCAGAGAGGTCATAGAGACTTAGCCACCAGCGTGTTTTGTAATGTTCAGCATCGGCACCTCGTTCTTCCAGATTGACAAGATATTTTTGCTGCTGCGTGAATTTCTCACTCAGCTTGGTTTTGTCATCGTTAATATCCTGAATATCAGCATAAAGATGATTTAAGGATGTTTTGAGGTCCTCAATTGTGTTGGAATTGGTAACTATCATCTTCTCGAGTGAGTCTCTTTGAATCATTTTCAGGGTGAGGCAGGGGCGTTTCTAGGTTTTAAAAACATCAGGGGCTGAGCCCGAAACATCAGGGGCTGGGGTGGATAATAAGATAACATGATTCGATACAGAGAATAATGTATATTGTAGGCCTATTTGCAGGGGGCAGATTGGTAAAAAAATTCAGCCCTGGCACTGTAGCCACAACAGCTCACATTACACATGCACATTCAAATGTGAGGTAGCTAGGGTGGTTCGGGCGCTCCCCCGAGAAAATTTTGATTTCTCGGACCTACATATGTGCATTTTAAGGTGTTTGAAGGCCAAAAAAAATTGGATAACAATAGCATTAAAAGCATGTCAGTGGGCAGTAGTATACATTATTTGTCAAGCAGATAACAGATTCTTAAACATGAGAATGAGGATAAATTAAATCATCCCACCTTACATATACCTAAACCTACCCATCTCCGCCCCCTAATCCCTAAACCCACCCCTAATCCTGCCCATCGCCACCCCTTGGATCTTGATCCGACTCCTCCCCGTGGATTTCGTGTACTGCATTGAGGTGCTATGGGCAAATGAGCAATTTATATATTAGCAATAAAGATTGGTTTCAGCAACTTGTTTCTTTCTTGAGTTAAGCAATGTTTTTGGCGCTAATCAGTTCAATTAAAGTTAAATTGTTCACTCATAAAGACAGTCACTAGTCGTCACCTACTGGCTTAATGATGCAAGTTGTGCAAACACAGACAAGCGGATTGATTCAAACGGTGAAAAGGCTGATACTGGTGAAATATTCGAACACATTCAAGGAGGACCATACAAATAAATATATATATTTATACTTATACATTTTATAAATATATATATATATTTATACTTATACATTTTATAAATAAATCTATTTATACTTATGAATTTTGCTTATAGTTTCTATAATTAGCCAAGCACATCTGTGTTAAATAGGAATACATTGTAGGAATAATGTTAATCAAGCTGACTAAATCACACGACTGCGCAGCCTTCACACTCACAATAAAAAAATTCAATATAATTTATAACAAAGACAACCTCATTATACACAGGAAATAATATTACAGATCTAGACAAATTGGGTTGCTATAGTTAAAAGAATGCCATGAACGATAATTTAGGCTAGATGTATTTTTCAAATTTTTGGTCACAAAATATATATTTTTTAATGACCCAAGTCAGTTTTGATGACTTTCCAATATTGATAAAATGTTAAAATAATAATAATGAAAAATTAGTAGGGCTACGCCAAAATGTGTAACATTTATGTAGCCTACAAAGGAATACAAAAGCCCCGACATAGAGTTTTGACGCAGCTTTAATCTCCCTTTTGGTTATTTCAATACTTAATTGACGACAGAACACAACGTTACATAGGCTACTCGTAGTTTCTTTTGCGTGATACAGGGCGCGCCGCATTTGCGCGTGATATTGAAGAGTTGCGCACCGCGAACACACAGCTGACACGACAGGAAAGTTTGTTTTTCTGAGTTTTACTTAAATAAAGCCTGACAACATCTCATCTGACAGAGGACTGTGCGGCGGTGCTGACTGCCTTATTTATTTATTTTTTTAAATTGCTGTGAGATTGTTTGCTGTTGCGCGCAAATCCTGGAGATATTCTACGATAGGCTGAACAGTGAAAACACTCACGTGGTGCGTCTGTGTGAGACAGATTTCAACAATCACCAGTCAGAGACAGCAGCAAAGCCAAAGCACAATGAAACAAGGCAACTTATGATTTCGGGGGTTTACATAACGTTAGGCTATATTGTCCGGTTTCATATCAGTCAACTTTTCAAAATACATTCGGGGCTACACTCAAAACATTCGGGGCTGAAGCCCCGGTAAAATCGGCTGACGACGCCCCTGGGGTGAGGGCCATGATGATATTTTCCTGCAACTCAGATAGGGAAGGCTCGCCTCTGTTTTCTTCAGCATGGGGATGCTCAGTGAAGTGTCGGGAGCGGGAGGAAGAATTACTGGTAGGTCTCCTGAAGATGATTCAGTTGGAGAGGTGGGATCAGCTGTGTAGAAGTGGTCTGAGATCGCTTTCTTTCGTTTGTTTTTGGCGCTCATTTTAATCCCTTGTTGCGAGCAACGTTGTTATAGATCAGCAACTTATTCTTAGTGCTTTTTGTAAGAAAAAAATAAAGTTTTGCTATGACAGTATTTTACACTATGGTTTCAAGTTAGCTTTTTTAAAAGATTTAACACATGACAATTATTTTCAAAAAGGATATAATCAAAACCCTACAGAGCGTTTCAACATACGTCTGTCTTGGTGGCCATCTTGTCCCGACCCTTTCTCATAATTAAAGTTGTTTTGTTTTACTTTTTTGGATAAAATCTGTCCGTTTGAACCTGTCTGTGGGGTTTGTGGTGCATTTATCTAGTCTGACAAAATTATAAACCTTCTGCAGCTGCTTTATTATTTTTTTTACACTAGAGGACAGTATCAGCCCACATAAAAACGTCAGTTTTCTCTTGCCTTTACTTTCAGTGAGGATCTATTATACATAATTGTTAATTTGGCCAGTTTTTCCATTTCATCAGGTTATGCTTATTGCTTTAACAGAGCAACGTGTTTTCACCGAATTAAATGGCGCATTTACGAATAAAACAAAAAAGACCAGATAATATGAGGCATGGGGTGATCTTTTCTTTCCTTTTTTTCTAAAAGAAAAATGATTAAACAGGATTTTGTATGGATCACAGCATTATGCTTGTCATTTCATTCCATTGCATTTTTCATGAGATACCATAAGAAACCTATGAAATGAAGGCTACTGTTATTAAGACTTGCCATTTAAAAATGACACAAGTGCGCCGTTTGTTAGTACTAATGAGTTTTGCCTGAAACATTTGATTGCTTCTGACACATTTGAGAAAATCAAACAAATATGATTACTGCCATTAGTAACTAATACAGGAATAAATATGTGTTAAACACATACATCAATTAGTCTGTTTTGAACAATTGTTTCTGCTCAGTGCACTCTGAGTTAATTCCCAGGGTGATGAGAACACATTCATTTGATGGTGCTTCAGAGCAAAACCACTCAAATTAAAAGAGGGTTTCAGCATCTTTAAGTCTCAGCACTGTCATTTTAAATGATCATTTTTTTTGTTAATTACTTCAGCGTGACAAGAGAAAATTTAGTTTAGCTCATTATTATGGGTTGCATTGTCTCGTCAGTCCAATTTTTTGACACATCTTCAAACAATAGTTTGTTGGCCTGAAGCTAGACATGCCCTGAAGCTTTTCAACTTTAGGTTTTAGACTTTAAACAGTTATTCTACTTTAAACTGCAAGTGTGTGATGTCTATTTGCTGACCCTCAGTGTGGCGTTGTCTGTTTCAATTTAAAGGTACTCTTAGTGCACACTTAATACACTTGCTAAACACACTTGTACTGCACACTACATTTCATACTCTGTTTGCTTTTTAAATACTCTTAAAGTAGCCATAGTCTTCTAATACACTTACATTTCAAGGACGCACAAGTACATTATAGCAAACATTAATGAACACTCACAATTAAACTTCAAATGCCTTCCTTGCCCTAAAACACTTACTCTCACTCAGTTACATCTGGATCACTTCAATTACCATAAGTGCATTCACATTATATGGTTACACTCCCAGACAGCCAGTTGTCCCGAATATTAAAGTAAAAATGAATGCACATGATACAGACATTGCAGACAGGGAAAAAGTGGTACTTCTTGAGATTTCTTAATTCATTCAGATCAATTGAAAAAAAAAATATCCTCATCGTTTGAAGGAGCTGAAAGGGTGCAGGATGAAGATCAGTAGTCCTCACTCTCAGAAGAAAAGGTTCTACTGTAGATCCTTAAAGGGTTTTGTCAGGTGCTTCATAGAACCTTTCAGGGGTTTCATCAAGGGATCATTTTATGGATTTTGTTTAAATTCATTATTCATTTTAATGAAATTTTATGAATTAAACAGCTCATAATCATAATTTTTCACTAGAAAAATTTAAATTACCTGTTAAACATGGACATACAGTCTTATGCAATCATTAAGACAATTTTCTTTGAACCTTTTTGGCAAGTCAAGAATATATATATAGAGAGAGTAAAATGATCAGGAATTAAATGTTGAGTTAGAGGATATGTTTATCAGCCACTTGATGGCTCTAGTGCTGCAACATCGAGGAGAGATTTAGGGCCAGATATAATGAGTCACAGCTTCAAGGAGACACTAAATGAACATAGCATGTAAAATATCACCATTTCAGAGCCATCAAATGGGATATATTCAGTTCTTATGTAATTATATGAATGAGTGATGATGTGGTTGTTTTTTTACCGTATGTTCTCATGATATTTGATGCCCCTCTTGGTAACTATTGTAATAGTATCGTCATTGTCTTGTGGTTGTGCTTGATGGTGGTGACTGGCACAAAACAAATTTCTGAGAGACAGGAATTATGAATTATGAATAAAGAATTATGATAATTGTGATTAATAATCCGACAATTAGGGCTATTAACTAATAACACTGAATAACACAGCGAATGTAGGTTAATTTATGTATACTAGGTAATAAGTAAATTTTACTGTATTTTTTTTTTTTTTGGCAAGGCAGTGAGAAAACCAGATGCATAGGAAACCTTGGAGCAAACATTTAGCATTTAGAAACACTATTCAAAACAACAGACAGATAGACATGAGGGACACTTCATACAGACTATACACACAATAGAATAAGCATAAATCAGCTAGAGCAATATCCTTTAACAAAATAAAGATAAATTGCTTGTCTTTTATAGTGAGTGTAATAATTTGTAAAATTGCTGGAATTTTTTTTTTTTTTAAATGTCACTTGTGCAATTTATTGACCCATATAATCCAGATAAGTATTCAGATATGTCATGTATGAGCAGTCAGAAAAAAAGAAATTATTCTAAAGAAAATTGCCTGTGGAAAGATTTTTTTTGTGTTGTTCTTGAGGGTTGAGTGCACAAGCTGTGTGAAGGATGAGTGAGGTTGTTCCTGATGACAGTGGACTTCCTTTTGCTCCATACAGTGTAGTGGAAGGGAGGTGGTCGCCAGTCATAGTAAAAACTGCCCACTGGGCACTTTGTAACATGCTCCTTAAGACCTTCCTGTCAGAGCATCTATAGCAGACAGTAATGTTGTTTGCCAGAACACTCTTTATGACACATATGTAGAAGCTGACGAGGATGGGGGTCTTCTGGTCAGTTAATTTTACACGGCTGTCTGGAATACTTTATTCTGATTGATTGGTCAATCATGGTCAGACATGCAGTAGCCAGATATTCTCCATCATCAATGGCAACGTTGACGCTCAAGCTGGCACTACTTTCATGTCTCACTTATCACACTGCAGACTCTTTTGTTTCATTCGACCAGATCTGGTGCCATCTTGGGTCTCAGTTATTATCCACTGTAAAAACGACCTCAGTATTAGTATTACTGTAAGAGCCCTTCAGATTGAATGCGTTTTTTTCCATTCCACTGCGTCAATTTCCATTTGTTTTTCAATGTAAACACACCCCTGATGGACATCTTTTGGGGCCGTTCATACAGAATGTGTTTTTCCATTCTTATGTGCTACTTTTCATTGTTTTTCAATGTAAACATGTGCTAGACAGACGTCTTTAACTGCTGCGTTCACGTCTCGCTTTGTTTGCAGCGTCTCGCAAATGACACAACATTCTAAAAATACAGCTCTTACAGAGGTTTTTTTTAAGCGTGACCGAGGAATTTCAAGGAGCAGCTGATTTTGCGATCTCAGAGATCTCTGTGAGCAACTAAAATGTAAGCTCCAGAACATATTTTGGTGCCAGTCCATGCAGAGTTTTAAAAGTATACAAAAGTACCTTGTACTTTATTCTAATTCAAATCAGTTGTTGGGCGGTCTCACAGCAAATAGCCTTCTATTGAGAAAATTAGTGGTTGTCATTTTAATCAACTTGAGTTACTGAGGGCATCGGTTACAGCTGAGGTACCTTTTTAAGACTTGTTTTTTAGAATGTGGTAGCCAAAGCTTTTGAGGCTGAGTGCACAATCCTATCTTCCTTTGTGGCAGAGTTGAGTAACCAATCATGCATTGATGGAGGGGAAAAGCATGTAGCACACTTTCTTGTCCGCTCGGTAGAACTACAGAACTCCTCTCTTCTACACCCCATCATTTTGAGCTAAAATAGGAAAAAGAGTCTAGTGGATGTTCTTTACAGTCTTGGTACAGTCTTGGTGTTTTGTTTGTTTTAGAGGAAGAAGAAACTGAAATAGTTCACCCAAAAATTAAGTTTCTCGCCACTGAGTTTCTCGTACTCAGCCACCTATTAGACTTTATTCTGTTCATGGAACACAAAATCAGAAATTTATTGCAAAATGTCTACAACAAAAGTTAGTGGTGATAAAGGCTATCAAACAAGTTTCGGTGGCCGTTTTTGGGTGAACCATCCCTTCAAGATCTGCTGCCATCATTCTTTGAAAATCAAACATCAACTTTGTTTTGGAGACACTGTGTAAATTTTTAACCTTAACTAAGGTCAAATCCCAAATGACACAGGAAGTGATTAACTCTGCAGGCACTGAAATAATGACAACAAACCTATAACATGTTGGGATTTGCATTGCAATTAAAAATATCAGCAAAGACTGAGGCAAGGTCATCTATAATTTTTGGAGTTGCAGAAGATATCAAACCAAGGTCTGTTGCTTTGCTGCTGTTCTGATCATTGATCATTGCATGAGCTCTGCAATTCAGCATTCCAGTCAAGTCATGTCACGTTTAATTATAAACCACTTTATACATTTTTTGATTTTTTTTAAACCAAGCAGCTTTACAGTGTTAAACACGAAAAAAAAAAAGTTAAACTATGATTTCAAATATAAAGCAGCTCTCCAGTGTTTGTTTATACACGCGGACGTCTGACCTCGACCGCGAAATGAACCAGAGAATATTTCCATGTCAAAGAGGGCGGAGCCCCAGAGCCACACCTACCTATTACTTAACCGCCACGAACCAATGGTAGTTGAAGGTGTTAACCAGTCAGAGCGGACCTTTCCGGAAAGTTTGCTTTGGCAAGCTGTTTCGAACTCTCGAAACAAACTTCAAACAAAGATAGTTTTGGCCTGATTTTATTCTAAATTATGTAACATCATCTCGTCATTTGCTTAAAATATATTGGGGCCTTAAGTTAAACTAGGTGTCGCTTTGGTGAACGTGATTTCACCAAGTACCACATGATCCTGGATCAACATCTTTGATCAACCAATCAGATTTCAGGGACAAGTTTACAGTTTATGTCAAGTTTAGGCTTAGAACCAGGGTAAGGTGCTTCAACATCAGTGTTATTCACCTATCATTTCCTTCTGATTTAAGGGAAAAGTTATGGGTAGGGTTAGGTTTAGGGGTAGGGATAGCAGGGATAGTGTAAGGACTAAATTTTGGGACAGGAATGTTGTTCCAGGATCAACAAAATACGTTGATCCAGGAATATTTGGCAAATCGCTTTCTTTAAGTGGTGCAAGACAGTGGTTAAGGGTTGTACAGTGTAGCTTTCACTTAGCTCATGCAAATTAGGCATTGCTTAAACAATTTGAAATGATTTTGCTCTTGATAAATAGTCTATAATGTATTGATCAAAGTATGAAGAAAGATTATTTGCTCATTTCCGAGTCAAACTGAAATGTAAACACTAGCATTGTGATTAGAAATGTCAAAAAATCAGTACACTTTTAACAGCCCACTTACTATTTTCACCATAAATATAATAATCTACAGTTCTGACTTTATGTACAGTAAAATTTGTTTGCATTTAGCTGGAAATGCAATTTTTTGGGAAACATTATTGTGACATGTTGGTGTACACATACAGTACATTTCCATCCACAAGGGTTTGTAGTTACGTATTGTCAGTATTAGCAGTAAATATACATGTGCAATTTCATCTGCTTGAACCTCATATCCCCTGAAGTTCACTAAAAAAAATAGTTTGGTCTCTGGAGTTTATACTAGGTCTGCAAACAATCTCAGTGTCAAGAGCTAAGCTTTAAATTAACATCTTCTTTATCAAAGCACACTTCCAATGAAGACTGTGAAGGACTCCTTTTGAATAGCTTCTTTTACATTTTACAGATAGCTAATCTATATTGTATTGAGAGATGTACAAGCAGTCAGACGCCAATGATTATGCACTGGTTGCAGGTCATGGCTTCGAGCACCCACAGTACTCGAGTGTGCCCACATAGTAGAGTGGGTATCTTTAGAGAGAAAGAGGAGATGATCGAGCTGAATGATGGGTGCATTATCCTCAAGATCATGGGCTCATTGTTGGGGGATCAAAGTACTATTTATTCCTGCAGTTGAATAACGCAACAGGGCCCTTAAGTGAGTCAATTAGGGGATAAAAGGGAATGAGCCGAGAACTATAACAGGAGATCAGAGCAGTCATTACGTCAAGAGCCATCTAACCTTGGATATTAAAACACACAAATGTTAAGAGAGATGGATATGCCTTATTCTTGGTCTCAACACTTTAGCATTGCCTTTATTATATTACATGTTCAAGGTCATTTGAGCATTGTATATAAACAGCTATGCTGAACTTGGGCACTATGTAAAGTCTCAATGCATTTTACTTCAAATGATTCAAAAGAGCCCATTAAATGCTGCATTAATGGAGCACTGCTCGGAAAATGTGCACACAGAAGCATGATGCTAATGCACACTCCTCCAAAATCTTATGAAATGCAGAAGTCTGAAAGATTAAAGTGGTTTTGATCACTGTTTATTTCTTGATGAAATGTGTACATTCACCCAAGAGAAAATAATTAATGTCTCAAGGGGTGTTATTTCCGTCTTCCTACAAACTTTTCAGAATTTATTGAGATTTATTGAAATGCTTTAGTGAACCGCCCTGCACTCTTCACAGGGAAGGCAAGCATTTCCCCCACTTCCTTAATTCTGATCAATCAGAAATTGTTGGAGAGCTTGACAAGTTTAGTTCACAAATGAATCAGTTTTCTTATGCTGTAAGCTGCTCATAAAAACTTTAAAGCTGTCCAAGATTCAGTCATCACATTAAACTGAAATATACAGTGCATTCCAAAAATGCTCTAGGATTCAAAGTGGGGCTTTGGACAATATCACCATGAATCCTTATCATTTCTTGTCATAAATGCATTAAAATATTTTATTTTATAAGTTAAATTCTACCGAGCCCCTAAAGGGACATGGTGAAGGAAAAAAATATGAGATGGGAGGAAAAATTATGCGTCTCTACTTTTGCGTTCGCTCGCAAAATCTTTGTATTCCCTTGTAAAGGTTTTGCTTTCCCCAGAGAAATGTTGCGAGAAACGAATGAAAAGTAACAGAATATATATATATATATATATATTAGTATAAATATTTAGTATAAATATCCATCACCATGTCACTTTAGGGGCTCTGTACAATTAAGTTGGGATATAGAGAGCAGTTAAAATTTGGTCCTCATTTTTGAAAGTGCTTTTCTCGAAAGCATCGTTAGCCAACTATGGTCGTAAGTTCCGTCATTATCAGCAAAGTTTATCAAGTCGGCGTTTCCCAAACCCATAGTTCCAACGAACATGTTCAAACAGCATTTAAAGTTGTGTGGTTGGAATTACAGCTCTGGAGCTGGGATTTGAAGCATAGGTTCTTGGTTGCATGAAATGTGACTTAATAAATCCTAAAAATCCTTATCTTTTGCAAAATAAGCAAGCTAAAATTCAGTACAATTTACATCTTTAAATTAAAATATATACAAATGTAATGTACGTCTTTTAGTTTGTCAAGACATTTAAAGTGCCATTTAAAAAAAAGTAACTGAGAAAATTGAGAATTGGTCCTCAGATGTCCATAATTTATAGCAAAAAAAAAAAATAAAGCATTAATTCGGTTTCAAATGGATTCAATAAAATAAGTTATTACTCTGCCATGTGAGTGACAAATAACTTATCACTCAACCAATGTGATTGAATGACAAATTTGCGACAATACAGTTTCAGGAAACAGTCGTGACGAGTTGATTTTTTTCAATGATGCATCATGAATCAGTCTACCAGTAGTTTACATATTATTGTGTCTGCATATTAAGCCGAACATTTAACACTCAAGAAAACTTCTAGATCATAAATTCCTTTATTTTCATTCATGTATTCAGTGATTGTTGGAGGTGTGTAGGAGGTGTGGCTGCATCGATCAGACATCTCAGTCCTCCCGATTCCCTGAATTTCCTTTTCAAATTCCGCAAATGTCTTTGGGGTAATACGGTCCCGCCCTGTGGCTCACCCTGCCTCTCATATGGCATGAACAGCAAGGATTAGTTCTAAGGTGGTGGGGAAAGATAAACGATGGCAGTCATGCAGATGTACTCTCATATAAATGTTGTGCATTTCCCCTTGAGTCTGACCTTCCCTGCATGGCAACTGGCATAGACGATAATGATGTAGGAGGCAATTTTCTTTCTGAGGTCACAGGGGGGAAGAATTTGAGATATTTGAAACTTTAGAGGAGCTCGGGGACCATGTAGGAGATGCTAATGGGTGTGTGTCTCATATGAACTGAGGTTTTGTGCTTGGTTTAACATTATTAACTAATTTTTAATCTTATAAACTCCTTGTAGCTTCTTTTTTAGTTTGATTACAACTCATTTTTCTTTTTCTTATCCCTTCAGTTCATTTACTCTTTTGATACACGCTTTACACAAAGCGATATTATTGTCTTTTTAGGACATAGAATATTCATATCAGTGAGGAACAATTTTTAATTAGACTTTTTGAGAACTGCTTGCAAATCAAGGCAAGAGCTCTGCACAAAAATGTAACCTTTTTATATGTTTGACAAACTATTTGCCTTTTTTATTCACTGATTGTGCTTATTATTATTTTTTTACTACAGAGTAGACCATTAGGAACTAATATAATATACAGCCAATTTATTTTAATTCTTGATGAACTTTCATTGCACTCACTGCACTTTTGCACAACACTCACTGCACCATCTTTTTCTCAGAGGAAATGCAAATCATTCTCATCTTCTGATATATCTCATTATTAGCTGCATTTGAAAATGTATGCTATTGTTGGTTTAAATACAGTACACTGGAAACAAATAGTGTAGGATTTACTTTAAAACAATTTTCACTCAGAAACTGCAAATAAATTACAAAGAAATGGCAAGTAACTGACGGAATTAAAGGGGCTGTATTTGAGAATTTTCATGTATTAATCCCTTTTTTAATTGGCAACGTGTGGACACCTTGTAACAAAACTTAAAAAATGAAACCCTGGCTTGTCTAAGAAAGCCTGTAGACTGATTTTAATGTGAAGGATTCGGGCCGGTTTCTCTGGTAAAATCCAAAGGATGTGACGCTTATGCAACTCGAGCCTCTCTTCCATTCAATGACACATGAAATGAATGCTTATACAATAGGATAATGCCGAAAGAGCTATTCTGTACTGTAATGTCAATTATCATGCAAAGAAAAGGGATTAATTCAAACTAGTAGCCAGATCTATATAGTCTAAACTCTAAAGTCTCAAATATCAAGTATCAGAGCGGTGTCATTGTTAATTAGGCCTACCTCATCTGTCATCATGATGTCAGTGAATCATAGTGTTTGTGCAAACATATCCACATCACTTTTATCATATGCTTTCGTTGTTTTCTCATTGCTTGTTTTGTTTATTTTGTTATTGAGAGGAAAGTGCGCTGCATACATTTACATAATCATCTAAACATTGCTCTCAGCAGCGTGGACGGCGTCAGGATGTTCGCTGCAAAAAGGTATTTCCAACTTTTTATTTCTAAGTAGAGAAGGAAAAATAACTTCGTAGTGAGTATATCGGGGCCTTGAATCACGTTCAGTCTCTTGTATTGTGATGGACTTCATCAGGCATCTACATTGTATTGCTGCTGTCAGACGAAAAACAAATAGCAAACTACTCTGTGATATTTATTGACTGGGGATGCTGTCTCTAATATTTTTCTTCTTTCTCTTTACTTTAAACTTTGGTGCACTGCAGATTTTATAAACTGTATACACTGTGGATACATGGTGTTTTCCTTTAGTTGAGATGATGTTGCAGAACAAGCATGAATCAAAAATGATCACTTGGGACATTGTGTTCAGGCAGAAGGAGTTTGGTTCAAGCAAGGTCACGGTTTCCCACCGCTTCTAACAACAGCCGAGATCTGTTCCTTATCTTGGATTCCAAAAAGGATTTAAAGACTTTTTTCCCTCTTTCTTTGTTCAGAACTTCACTGAATGAACAGATGACCTGCTATTTTTTGTTAACTTGTCTGTTGGTCTATAAATCATGCAGTCCAGACTTTTTGGACTGGAATGCAGCATAGATTGATTCATAGTATTAATAAACATAATAATAGTAATGATAAGTATTATTATTATTAGTAGTAGCATTACTGTTGTTGTTTTAAAATATTACATTTGATAAATAAATAAAGCTAGCCCTATTTAGACATTTATCTATTAATGAGAATATATATACACTTCAGAATGGCAAGGTAAAAGTTTAGATAAAGCAGAATGTATTTATAGAAAAGTAAAGAAAGTAAGAATTTTAATTTTTAATATATGATTGATTATAAGTGTCATTTCAGACATGGGAGACCCATTATTGTTATATGTGTTGACCAAGAAGTTTTTGAAATTGTGAATTTTATGAAAGCAACACACCTTTTATAAAATCCCAAGGCTGACACACTGTTCAGCGATATTTCAACATAAAGAAAAGAAACGAAAAGGTGATTTGCATAATGTTCCCAAATGTTTTGTTTATTTGCTTTTGCCACAGGCAGCGCTAACAAACAGCCTCTCGTAAATTCGTCCATTAATTTGTATCCAAAAAATCAGCATCTGCAATTACACGTCGATTGTTTCATTGACCCTCAAGCACTCCATCACGGATAATCCGGATTTCTTGTAGCAAACAGACAGATGGACATCCAGAAGGCAGATTGATACTGCGAAAGAACTATGCTGAAGGAGCATCAGTGCTACGAGTTTCGCTTTGTCTCAATGACAGGATTTAGTCTCTCAAATGAATGCTAACACGATGCTCCAGAGCCACCTGCTGCCACCTCATGTTTGCCTTCCTCAGATAGTAGGCAGTGGCGACAAACAAAACAGCTTGATTTGAGGGATACATCTGCCTCTTTGAGACATATTTGTGTTCCTGGTCCAATGTAAATACAATACCAATGTGAATATATATTAATTTTTACCTCAACCTGTGGCCCAGCATGTTACATTTTTGGTGCAGTGCTGGATGACATGTATGAGAGTCATCCGGTTTGCATTCCCACGCATCAGTCCACTGGATACACTACAACCCGAGTTAATGCAAAGCATATGATAATGATTTCTCAGCGGCAGATATTCGATTATACATTCAGAAATTCTTCCATAATTTAAGCCTAATGCGTGACTAATAGCATCTTCCTCCATCTCTATCACCAGGGCTCTTGTTTTAATAGCCTTCTATTGTGCAGATTTCAAGAGTTTGTTACAAGTTTAGAAGATAGAGAAAAAAAAAGCAACCAAAAGATGGAATTCATGCTGTCGTTCAGCCAAAGGAAGATTTAATTGGTGCCCTGGGGAGATGCACTCTTTACATTTGCAAATTTCTGCCTTTGTAGCGGAGACGAAGACTTGAGCGCCCATTGGGGACGACGAACAGTTATGTTGACAAAAAGTTAAAAGGGCTTAGCTGGTATATACCGAACGTGTTTCTTTGCAAATTTATTACAAGGCTGAACATTTCCTCTGAATGTTAAAGAATAAGGCGTTGTTGCCTTTATACTTTTCCTTTTCTTTTTAACTGTACATGCATTTGTCTACATGACCCTCCTAAAGGGAGCTGGTACCTTTTTTGATAGTATTGAGCTGTTTCCTGCGAACAGGACAAGGGACTGAGATTTCAGACCTTAAAGAAATGTATACATCAAGGAAGGTACATGAAGTGCAATGGGCTGAAATAACAATGGCTTAGGGAGACAAGATTGACAGTCAGCCATCACACATGAGTAATTACCTGCCACTTCACATTTCGCTTTGCAGTCAAATCCTTGAAAGGTCATCGGTGCCATTTGTGGATGTACAAAAATGGAAGTAGAGGTTCATGCTTAAGGGTGCGTATGGAGCTCTTGCACCAGTGTAAAAGTAAAAGCCTGTAGAAACATTTGCATTTCAATAGAGCTCGTCAGCCAGCACTTGTGAAAAAATGTCTGATCATGGGTTCTGGTCCCACTCTTTTAGTTTCTTTACTATACCTACATTCAGATCATACACATATTTATTAATGTCCTGCCTTTTTGCCTAAAATGATTAATTGCCTAGACAAACTAAAACAATAAACAGTTCATTGTGAGATTCCAAGATAAGACAGTCTAGTGATACAGTTTTTGTGCAAGGAAAAAGGGAATAAACATATATTAAGTTTTATATGTGTAAATATTATTTAGATATATATAATTTTTCTATACAGATAGAGGTTTGTGCATAGGTTTATATTTATTTATTTACTCAATAAAAATGTATAAAACATAAAAACAACTTTACAAAAAGGTTACATTTCTTAAGGTGTTTAATTTGTTAGTTAATATTTTAGGTATCACAAACTAAATTAACCTAAAATAAATTAACATTATTTAATGTTTTCTGAGTGAAAAAGTACATACAGGTATAATCTTGTACATTTATTATTGCTGTTCAGGGGCGGAGCTAGACTCTCAGTGCAGTGGGGGCGGAGCTTCATCATGGGGCCCTACCAAGTCATTTTAAAATTAAAACCGTAAAAAAAAACGTAAAATAAAATATGCAACAGGCACGTTTAAACGACAAACAATAAAATCCAAACCAGCGTTTCAGTTACGTTCATGGTTCCAGTCAGTGGCCTTAATGCATGCACGGCTTTTCAAAATGTCACAAAGCGTTTTGACATTATTTTGAATGAAATATTGAAGTTTATAATTAAGTGTTTTGGCACACCACGCTGAGTGGCGCTATGCATTTTTCTAAAGTCGGGTTTTATTCTGGCATGTTGAATTAGTGTTCGACAAACGCGGCGGCGCGTTCATTTGGATTTATTTTTCTCATAACAGCACAAACAACTTAATAGGCTACTCCGTAATTGTTTGGTCATACAGATAAGAGTAGAGTAGCCTACATTGTTCAAAACTGTAAACTTTCATTCATATTAGGCTAACGACAATTATCTGTCATCTCTGTCTCCGGGAACTGCGAGTCACAAAAATGAACCGAAAGCACAAGTTTGCCACAGCTCAGTCCCGATAAGAAATCGGCTATGTCTAAAGCCTTTAAATATCTAAATATTTAATAAATGTCATCTGATTATGTAATCCATCTGAAACCGAGAGGTTCAGAGGATCTACTCAAACATGTTTAGCTATCATGTGAGCGCTTCCCAATGAGGAAAGGACAAGGCAAGGGTGAAAATCTCGCTCTAATTAAATGTAAATTAAAATGTAAAAAAAGATCAAATAATTTATTTTTCGAAATGTTGCGATATTGTTTCATTTAAGTTCATAATTAATATATAAATGTTATTTAGTTTAACAGCAGCACCGCGAAGCACTGTTTATTTGAGATAAAAGAGATTTATTTGAATAAAAAAATTAATACAACTTAATTCATAAATTGCATGCACCCTGGTTGTAAGGATCCAAAGATCCCTGTGGAATTTAATATTGAGTTGAACATTTTGTTCATGACAGCAAATGAACATGCGTTTAAAGATTGTATGTTTTGCTTGTATGTTTTGCTTGGGGGTTTGGAGGGGTTTGGGGGCAGTCATGGCCTAATGGTAGCAGAGTTGGACTGGTGACCCAAAGGTTGCTGGTTCAATTCCAGTACCGGCAGGAATATGACTGAGGTGTCCTTGAGCAAGGCACCTAACCCCCAATCGCTCCCCGGGCGCCACTCAAGGCTGCCCGCTGCTCCGGGTGTGTGTATCCACGTTTGCAGTGTGTGTGTGTGTACACTACTCACTACTCTGCTCCTAATGTGTGTGCACTTACTTGGATGGGTTAAATGCAGAGGTCAAATTCCAAGTATGGGTTACCATACTTGGCCATCACGTGTCACTTTCACTTTCACTTTCAGTTCATTGCTTCATCGTGCTTGCAGGACAATAGGTGCATGTTAATGTGCCGTCTTTCATATGGAGAGTGTCGGATAGCCAGCCTGTTGAGCATGCAAAGGCAAATTGATAAAAGCACAAATCTCTCGATGAGTCCAAAAATGTAGGCCCTATATCTTATTAAATTATAAATATTGTAGTTTATTTATTGTATCTAAAGTTTTTTCACACAATATTTCAATTGAAGTTTTCAATCCAGTTGTTTCAACTGGTTTTGTAGAGTTTTAGAATGTTTGAGCAGTGTGTAGGCTATGAATGTCAACAATCTGGCATTATCTAAACATGAACTGGTGACGGAACGCGTTCATACCAGGAAATGCAGTAAGCAGAGAGCTCTTTAATTCGTTTTAAGACGTTTTAAATTCGTTTAACCTCGTTTTATTGTAATTAATTCAACAAGGTATGTCTTTGAAGCAACAAAAGCTAAATAATTTGTTACAGGTTTTTTTCGTGATTTGTATGGATTTTCACGCAGCGACATATAGCCTACAGTACTATCAGCTGTATGGTGTGTTTTTACCCTGAAATGTTTAATTTCGAGAGAGACCCGGCGCGCAGTGAGACAAAATAAACTTTCTAAAAATAGATCCGAAAGAGAGGCAAAGAAAAATGCATGTTCTTAATTTATGTTGCTTTGGACTATTTTCGTTTTGTACTGTTTTAATTGTTTAATTTAGCTGCAATTTCTTTTGCAATACAAATTTAAAATGTCGCAAGAATAAGATTCTGTGTTTCTTATTTTACATCGCAAAGGAAATAAACTCTGAACTCGATGCAACCCTGTTTTAAATAAACAAACTGTCTCGACACTTTAGTCAAACTTGAAATGTGCTATGGGGTTTCAAACTTAATTAATTTTAGATTTTTTTTACATTTTCCTTGGTTTTTATATTGAAAGCAGTCACTCTGAATGAGCCACGGCGTGGCGGCAGATTACACAATAGAGAGAATAAACGGACACTTTTCAAAGTCTGTGATTGTAGCGCCTCTTAGCGTAAAAGGCAGCAAATACACACCCGCAATTTACCGCCGCGGGAACGTATTAATCTGGTCGAGTACCAACTGTACTTTGCCTGGGCCCCGTTCCTGTCCAGTGAAACAAGATCGGCAGCGTTTGAGGGGCCCCTAATTGGCACAGGGCCCTGGGGCGGCCGCACCCAAGCACCCACGCTATCTCCGCTACAGTTGCTGTTCATTAAAAAATATACTAAATATAGCTATAGAGTAGCGGCCAAAAGGTATGTCCCTTAGCAAAATTGACAATTCAGCCTTTATTCAAATATTATTAAAAATGTGTTAAAGATTTTGTAAGCATATTGCGTAGTTGAGCTTGGAGTCGATTGTTTGTGATAACGCAATAAACATGCCAAATTGCTCAGACATAATTTTTGGCCTGGCTGTGATACAAAGAAATTATGAACAGATGCAAAAACAAGAGAAAACCAACAATATATTATTAACTGATTATGTAGTCAATGTATGAGTTTCCTGTGGGCTACTTGTTTTTCTATGCATTTTTTTTTTTTGCATGGTAAAATAAAACCTGTAACTATAGTTTGCCATTTTTTGCCAAATAATTTTATCAGATAAATACTAACCAAGATTAGTGTTTTGCTCTTACCTAATATTTAAAATATTTAAAAACAAATCTAAAATATTACTCTCATATTTTGATGGTTTAATTAAAAATGCAGGGTCATTAAAAACAAATATCGCCTCCACACATGACCTTTGGTCACTACTGTATTTAGTATGTATAGTTAGAATGTATGGTTAGTTTTGACCTCATAATACACAAAGTGATATTGACACAACAAAGTATATTTGTTGCCTACATTAATTGTGCCACATAGTTCTCAAAGACACAATAATTGTTTGTTTTTTAAATTTATGCTGCTGAAAAAAAAAAAAAAACAGGTGGTGTTTTCTTGCACTCCTAACCTTTTCTTCCAGTCAAGCAGAGTACTGCACCTCAAATACCTCTGCGCTAACCCCCTCCCTGTGGGTTTCCATGCTGGGTTTAATAATGGATACCGCACAAGGATGGCTCCGCACACAGATCGGGCAGCACATAGACTGGGGAAGAGTAATATAGTTGTGATGAAAGATTCATGGCCGAGAGTGGGTCAGCTAGTGCTTAACTAAGCCCACGCTGTCTCACGGCCCTGCTGAAGTGGTGCGTTTTGTGCAAATGTGGATAACTAACTTCATTTATAACCTGAAGTAACCCCGCAGACTTCCATCCCGATGTTAACTCAGTGTGATGCTATTCATGCCTGCACAAGTTTTGTTGAAATTTAGCAGAGAAAAAGTGTTAAAACATTTTGGTTATTGATCTGACCTTGTTATGATTAATTCCTATATGTTAATGACTTTTTGTTTCTATTGTGCTGCATATAGAAAAGGAGTGTGTGGGGTGAAATATGTTGAATGGCATTGGCTGATGGGATCCACGATACTGTAAGCTACCTCTCCAGGTATGAGCACATAATGTCTTGAGGCTGAAAATGATGATGTATCAGCTAATATAATTCTTGGCAAGGCTTTCGCTTGATGGCAGCACATTTTTTTCCAATTTTTTTCGTCTCCTGAAAGCACAAAGAAAATGTCATGCAGTCTTCACAGAACGTTGACTGACTATATTCATTTTCAAGGCTTTTAAAATTGTATATATTTCCCCAGCAAGAACATGGCTAAAATGAACAGATTGAATTGTAAAAATGTAACCCATCTGACTATTAAATGATCAGATTCTTGTAATTGTCCAGCATGTTTCACTGGTTGAAATGGCAGATATCTTGAACTGGCTACTCACACTTATTATTATTATTTTTTTCTTTTAATCTGCTTTTTATCTGGCAAAAATGATCAAATGAATAGTTTTTGGCTGGTCATGTGATCTCAACATGTCTGCCTCTATGAATGATCATGCCCTATGTTAAATAAATCAGCTCTTTTAGATGTCTTCAATGAGTCTTCATCTCATGTAAGTGTAGATTATATTCCATATGTTATTTAAAAAGCCCTATTCATTTCATTATGTATAACCAGGGGTGTATTAATATTAGCAAATTGAACTTAATAAGAGACACATTCCTCAGTGCCCCTTAAAACAGGAAATCTAGAAATTTTATTATGCTAAAAAAAAACATTGTTTACTCCTTCCTCAATATTTGAAAATACTTTTTTAGGTTATACACTTCCATTGTTCTAGTTCTGCAATCTTATACTTTTTATTTGTTTTGTTGCCATACATGCATGTGTCTGTTCTCAGCTTCAATAAATCCTGAGTCATAAGCACATCTGCATAATTCCTCTGTGCATCTGTCAGCTTCGATTTACACTGGATTCTGTTCCTTTAGCCTGTGGCCATGTACCAATTCCATTAGTCACAATGTTTATACCTTTTTTCTTTTCTTTGTCCCTTTTGGATTCCTATGAATGAGAATGGCAGAGGCTGGGGCAGTGCTCTCATTCTCTCTCAGTATTATTTCTGCACCGAGAACCCTAGACTGGACATTATCCTTATGTCACCTGTGGCAGAAACAAAACTAATAGACACATCCTCTTGTCTGCTGTATCTGACAGTCATTCACTCTCAGACTATGATCAAACCAACACTCCAGATAAAACAGAAGAAAAAATAATGTGCAAAGTTGTACTTTTTTCTTTTTCTAATTAGAATGCATACAGAAAGGTCACAAAAGTTAGGGAACTTATTGAGTAAAGTAAAATAGAGTTTGTGTAACATGGGTAGATAGTTCTGTTTCATTTAAATTGGATGATAATTGCATTCTATGACACCTTTATCCTCATACACCTGGAAAAGCATGTACATTGCGTTACAAAGCTGCGTTAATTTATTCTTACATTTTTACAAAGGCCAACTGAAGAAGACGATCAAGATCAATCCTGCTAGTAATTGACAGCCAGTTTGCAGGGGTCAAAGGCCGAACATCAAACGCCTACAGTTGGAATTAACCTATTTTTAGTTCTCCATACCTATTTCATCATATTCACCTATATTCATCAACATTTTCTCAAAATAAATAACATATTTTGTATGTCCACGTATAATATTATGGAATCTGTTGAGTTTTTCTTTTCAGAAAGTTTTCAAATACATTTCTTTTTTCAAATAAATGAAGAAAATAATTTGATGAAGAGAAATGTAACACCTTTTTGGAGAACATTGGATGTTAATTGGATGAACATTTTCTCAAAAAAAATAAAACATATTATGTCTGTAACGTTCACCAGCTGGAGTCCCCTTGAGAGCCACCAGAGGGCACTCCACAACACACAATTGTCAGTCCCTCACAAACTACATCTCGAATAATTATCTGCCTGGACTCATTAGCACTCATTGTTTTCACCTGTGTCTCATCTTTTTGTTTGCTCACCCTATATAAGCCTGGTTTGATCAATCTGCCCCAGTTCCACAGGTCGGATGCCCAACTTCGAGCGGCATTCCGGATGTCACTTCATGAAAGCTTTAGCGTAAATTCTGCCTGGAAGAACCAATCTTTACGTCACTTATTGCCTTCACATCTGACCAATCATGTTTTAATACTTATAAAAAGATCGGTAGGCTACTTGCGCATGTCTGAGTTCGCAGATGCTGACGCAAAAAAATTACCTCCATCCTCCCTACCAACACCAGGATGGACCCTTCCCCTCCATCCTCCCCACCACCACCAGGATGGTCCTTTCCCATACCTCCCGGGGGGTCGGCTGCGCCCCTGCCTTCGTTTTCAGGCAGGAAATGCAGATTCCGTAACCTCGGATTGCGCTACGGACGTGGACTACGCCAAAGAACTTTATAAATGCTTGCTGGGCTGTTAATAAATATATGCTTTTGTAACATAAATTTATCTCCCGAGTCTTTCTGGCAGAACTAGTAGGAAGTTGGGAAAAACTAGTTCCGAGTTGTCTGGAATGCAGCAATACTTCAAGTGAAACTGGTATGATATCATTTCAAAATACATCAGGCCAAAATAAAGTTCATTTGGAGATTGTTTCAGGAGTTCAAAACAGCTTTTTCAAAAGCCTTTCCGGAAAAGTTCACTCTGGCTGGTAAACGTCTTCAAAATACCATTGGTCCATGGGGATTTGGGTGTGGCTCTGAGGCTCCGCCTTCTTTGACGTGTCTGTTAATTTCTTCTGTTCAGTCCGTTGAGGTCAGAGCAGAGTAAAAACAAAAACCCACGGGAGAGCTGCTTTATGGAAAGTTGTAATTCTAATTCTACCTGAAAGAGAGAGACACTTATGTTTAATACAGTAAAGCTGCTTGCTTTAAAAAAATCTACTGTATAAAGTGCTATATAAATAAACGTGATGTAACTTGACTGGAGAGCCTAATTGCAGAGCTCGTACAAACATCCACATCACACAGACTATGCTCAGATTCAGATGCTTTTTGATACCTTTAAGAGGTCATGTGATGAAATCCCAAGTGAACATATATACTGCCAAAAACGTTAGTGCATGTCATTTTAGGTTTCCTCTAAAACCCTTTCCTTATCTCCTCTAAAACCCTTTATCTAAAGCCATCTCATGTTTTTTGTTTAGTGTTTTTTATTTTTAAATGAGAATGATACATCTGATGCCTTTCTTTATATTTCTGTAATATAGGTTTCCATGCTATGGAAATTTTTCAGCCTGCCGTAATGAGCTGCCGAGAGAAACATTCATATTTTACCAACTTATTCGGCCCATCTCTATCCTCCCTTCCCATCAATGACTCCGTATGATGCAGAGGCTGAATGTGCTGCTCAGGGCAGCTTTAATAAAGGCTGTGTGCTCGACAGAAATGTTTCATGGGGTGAGGAATGGGACCGAACGAGTCTTACCTCTGCTCTGCTTTTGCGTCTTGCCATCTCACCACTGATTTATGCTGATGGGCTGTTTGTCAAAATGTCTAAATATTTAAGCGCACTGTGGAAAATATGAGCCCTTGGAATGAAAGCAGCGTTGATCTTGTGCTCTCTCATTGTATTTTGCTTTAAGCTGATTTGAACTTAGTGCTGTACAACCCCCAAAAAGGGATCTTAGTTGTGTGTTTAAACATTTTGATTAAATGTCTGTCAGAGATTAATAGCGTCTTTTTGTACCCGAAAGATATAACCAACTTTTTCTTTCATCTTACATCCTGTGTGTCACGATAAAGCAACAAGCAATTAAAACTAGTTTATTTTTCATGACACTGTTTGTACAAACACATTATGTTTGAATGTGTATTTACACTACAGTACAATTGTTTGGGGTCTGTACGCTCACCAAAGCAGCATTTATTTGATCAAAACCATTAATCCAGTCTTCAGTGTCACATGATTCTTCAAAAATCATTCTAATATACTGATTTTCTTCTCAAGAAACATTTCTTATTAATATCAATGTTGAAAACAGTCGTGCTGCTTAATATTTTTGTGGAAACGGGGGCACATTTTTTTTTTCAGGATTAGTAGAAAAGTAAAAATAAGCAGTATTAATTTGAAATACAAAATACTTTGTAACATTATAAATGTCTTTACTGACACTTTTTTTAAACTCTTTTTATTATTATTATTATTATTATTATTATTATTATTAGAAACAGCATGTACTAACGGATACACATCAATAATAGCCAACAGGGGTACGACTACAACAGTTAAAAGAGATTGGATAATAAAAAAGTAACAATAATAATAATAATAATAATTAAAAAATAATATTTAAAAAATAAAATAAATAAATACAATAAAAAAAGTATAAACACAACACATTTGTTTTTGCCCCCATTTTCATGAGCTGAACTCAAAGATCTAAGACTTTTTCTATGTGCAAAAAAAAGCCTATTTCTAAATCTGTGTTAGTGAGCACTTCTCCTTTGCCGAGATAATCCATCCACCTCACAGGTGTGGCATATCAGGATGCTGATTAGACAGCATGATTATTGCACAGGTGTGCCTTAGGCTGGCCACAATAAAAGGCCACTCTAAAATGTGCAGTT
Organism: Siphateles boraxobius; assembly: GCF_051911475.1. NCBI lineage: Eukaryota > Metazoa > Chordata > Actinopteri > Cypriniformes > Leuciscidae > Siphateles > Siphateles boraxobius. The sequence goes on from NW_027508975.1 coordinate 4,314,749, forward strand.
TTACTCTATTAGGGGGGTCTGAAAACCAGTCAGTATCTGGTGTGACCACCATTTGCCTCACGCAGTGCAACACAATAATCAATAATCATCAAATCACAATAATCTGTGCAATAATCATGCTGTCTAATCAGCATCCTGATATGCCACTCCTGTGTGGTGGATGGATTATCTCAGCAAAGGAGAAGTGCTCAATAACACAGATTTAGAGAGATTTGTGAACAATATTTGAGAGAAATAGGCCTTTTGTGTACATCGAAAAAGTCTTATATCTTTGAGTTCAGCTCATGAAAAATCAGGGCAAAAACAAAAGTGTTGCGTTCATAATTTTGTTCAGTATATATCTGCCCAAACCTCCTGAGTGATCGCCTCCTGTGTTTCTGCATCCCATCGTTCTTTATAAGCCAAAATAGTTATTTGAGTGAACTTTCAGCATACTCTGATATACAGTAGTTTAGAGATAACCCTCTTATCTGTGTTTGCCATTTGTATATTCATCATTATTTTCTCTATTTTGTTTGGATTAACAATTCCCTCCCAGTCTTTGTGTTTTGTAAGGAAGTCTCTCATTTGTAGATACCTATAAAAGTATATTTTCGGTAGCTTAAATTCTCTTTGCAATTGCTCGAATGACTTAAAAATACCTAATGAATTGATGTATAAAGTTGAGTTCATAATTTGCTCATTTTTAGTCTTATTCAAATTATTTTCAGTCTAATTCAAATAGTAAAAATGTATTTATTGTACTAGATAAAGGGGAGATGGAATGAGTAAATATCAATGATGATTGTACCTTATTCCATATTTTTAAAATAATTCATGTCCATTTACCTATTACCATTTTATCACCGTGGGCATCTACAAAAGGAAGTGAGGTCAAAGGATGTTTACAGAGACTTTTCTCTATGTTTAGCCTGTGTGTATCAGTGTCTTTACCCATGTCTCAATTGGTTTTTAGCTGTGCTGCCCAATAATAATACTTGAAATTTGGAAGACACACTCCCCCATTGATTTTCATAAGTCGTAAGGTTTTATACTTAATTCTTGGCCTCTGCTCTGCCCAAATAAATTTAGAAATCTGTTTCTCTAACTTGACAAATACATTTTTGGGAATTTCTACAGGCGACATTTGAAAGGGGTAAAGAAGTCTAGGTAGTATGTTCATTCATATGCTTTCTAACCGACCTAGAAAAGATAGAGGTGTTGCTGACCACCGTTGCAGATCTTTATAGATGCATTTGATTAATTTAGGGTAATTTGCTTCATATAGATTTTGTAATTAGGGGGGTATTTACAGGTCCTTCTAAAAAAATTAGCATATTGTGATAAATTTCATTATTTTCCATAATGTAATGATACAAATATTTCAGGTCTATTATTGTTTTAATACTGATGATTTTGGCATACAGCTCATGAAAACCCCCATCATCAAATCCTTTTGCAGAAATGACTGCTTCAATGCGGCGTGGCATGGAGGCAATCAGCCTGTGGCACTGCTGAGGTGTTATGGAGGCCCAGGATGCTTCGATAGCGGCCTTAAGCTCATCCAGAGTGTTGGGTCTTGCGTCTCTCAACTTTCTCTTCACAATATCCCACAGATTCTCTATGGGGTTCAGGTCAGGAGAGTTGGCAGGCAAATTGAGCACAGTAATACCATGGTCAGTAAACCATTTATCAGTGGTTTTGGCACTGTGAGCAGGTGCCAGGTCGTGCTGAAAAATGAAATCTTCATCTCCATAAAGCTTTTCAGCAGATGGAAGCATGAAGTGCTCCAATATCTCCTGATAGCTAGCTGCATTGACCCTGCCCTTGATAAAACACAGTGGACCAACACCAGCAGCTGACATGGCACCCCAGACCATCACTGACTGTGGGTACTTGACACTGGACTTCAGGCATTTTGGCATTTCCTTCTCCCCAGTCTTCCTCCAGACTCTGCCACCTTGATTTCCAAATGACATGCAAAATTTGATTTTCATCCGAAAAAAGTACTTTGGACCACTGAGCAACAGTCCAGTGCTGCTTCTCTGTAGCCCAGGTCAGGCGCTTCTGCCGCTGTTTCTGGTTCAAAAGTGGCTTGACCTGGGGAATGCGGCACCTGTAGCCCATTTCCTGCACACGCCTGTGCACGGTGGCTCTGGATGTTTCTACTCCAGACTCAGTCCACTGCTTCCGCAGGCCCCCCAAGGTCTGGAATCGGTCCTTCTCCACAATCTTCCTCAGGGTCCGGTCACCTCTTCTCGTTGTGCAGCGTTTTTTGCCACACTTTTTCCTTTCCACAGACTTCCCACTGAGGTGCCTTGATACAGCACTCTGGGAACAGCCTATTTGTTCAGAAATTTCTTTCTGTGTCTTACCCTCTTGCTTGAGGGTGTCAATGATGGCCTTCTGGACAGCAGTCAGGTCGGCAGTCTTACCCATGATTGCGGTTTTGAGTACTGAAACAGGCTGGGAGTTTTTAAAAGCCTCAGGAATCTTTTGCAGGTGTTTAGAGTTAATTAGTTGATTCAGATGATTAGGTTAATAGCTCGTTTAGAGACCCTTTTCATGAAATGCTAATTTTTTGAGATAGGAATTTTGGGTTTTCATGAGCTGTATGCCAAAATCATCAGTATTAAAACAATAAAAGACATGAAATATTTCAGTTGGTGTGCAATGAATCTAAAATATATGAAAGTTAAATTTTTATCATTACATTATGGAAAATAATGAACTTTATCACAATATGCTAATTTTTTGAGAAGGACCTGTAGATCCCCAGGTACTTGATGACCTCTTTGGGCCACTTAAAGCCACTCAGTTTTATCACCTCATTTGGCATCCAATATTCAGGGCCTCAGTTTTGTCTATATTCACTCTATACCTGAAAAGTGTCCAAACTTGGAGATTAGATTTTTGAGTTGGGAAATTGTCAATTGAGGGTTTGATAAGTAAAGTAGGACATCATCTGCATATAGCGAGATTTTAGACTCCTCTCCTCCTATCACAATGACAGCACTTTGTCTTATGAGCTGGGCGAGAGGCTCTATGCTTATGGCAAATAATAATGGGGACAGTGCACAGCCCTGTCTACAACCTCGCTCTGATCTTTGAACTTCCCTGATTTATATCCGTTAACTCTAATTGAAGCTTGTGGATTAGAGTACAGAGTTTGTATCCATTTAAGAAAGTTAGGTCCAAGATTAAATGTCTTCATGGTATGAAACAGGAACTGCCAGGACACTCGATCAAATGCTTTATATGCATCCAATTAAATAATTGCAATCTCTTCTGTTTTAAGTTTTGAGAAAATGACTATATTTAATAGTCTACGTATATTATCACCACAATATCCCCCTTTTATAAAACAAGTCTGGTCTGGATTTATAATATTGGTAGTCATTTGATTTATCGTTGAGATAATATGGTTGTCAATATACGAAGATCTCCATTTAATATAGACATGGGCCTATACGATTGACATAATATTGGGACCTTTCCTTCCTTATGTATAAAGATTATTGTTGCATCATTCCATGAGGGGGCCAAGACACCTGCCTCTAGTGCCACCTGATATGCATTTAGTAAAAGTGGGAATAATGAAATTAATGAAATTAATGAAATTAAATAACTTCATTAATTAACTTCAATAAATTCATTTGAATAACTATCCAGGCCTGGGCTTTTGTTATTTTTAAGTCTTGAAATTGTCTCCAGAATCTACTCTTCTGTAATAGGTCTATCTAATTCAGATCAGTTAGCTGTGGTAACTGTATATTCCCTATGTAACATTTTAATTCTTCATTATTTGTGCCATGTATCAGTATTTTTATACAGGGACTTATAAAAGTCAGCAAACACTTCAGAAATCTCATCGGGTTTTGTGAGGGGAGTAGATGAATTTTTAGATTTTAGCTTTTATACTATGTTCGTGGATACTATGTTTTTTGTTTTTTTTTAGACGGGAGTGCTAAAAATATGCTCGCTCTATTCCTGCTTAGCAAACCTCAGCCTGCCTTACACAAGAGTATTTAATGTATTTAGTTCTCTATGTACTGGAATCAATGCAGTTAATAATGCAATGGTTGGGGCCTATTTATGTTGTTGATCTAATTTCGTAATGGTATTCTCTAATTGTTGGTGTCTACATTTTTGTTCCTTTTTTTTTTTTTGCACTTGCAAATGCAATTTAAAGACCTCTCAGATAGGCTTTAGCACAGTCCCACAATGTTAATGGAGATATCTCTGGAGTAGAATTGGTATCCAGGTAGAACTGTAATTCATCTTTTATAAATGTGATAAATGCATTATCATTGAGCAAAGATGCATTCAATCTCCATTGTCTGGATATCGGTCTATGACCTAGATCCCATAACATCGTCAAGGGTGCGTGGTCTGAGAGTGTTGTGGGCAGTATTTTAATATCGGTTATACTCTATGTAATTCTGAACCAGGCGTGAGTAAATAATCAATTTGTGAATATGATGAATGTCTAATAGAGAAAAAGGAAAAATCTTTAATATCTGGGAATTTCTGTCTCCACACATCCACTAGACCACCCCCTTAAGTTGTCCAGATACCATCTTACTGATTTTAGGGAGAGGGGATTTTGGAGTCGGCTGCCTATCCAAATACTGTGACAAAATACTCCACCCAACAAGAGGATCCCTTTTCTGTGTTGCAAAATAACCCCAAAGACAGTTTTTTATAAAATTTGGATCATCTTCATTTGGAGCATAGACGTTCATTAATGAAACCTCTACTCCATCAATAACTCCATTTACCAGGATAAAATTGCTTTCCGTATCTTTATGAACTTCAGATTCATTAAAATTCAGTAAAATTCTGAAAAATGTAAAAAAAAAATTTTTTTTTCAGATTTCTATGGACTAACATGCAAACTCCCCTCCTCTTTCCTGATTTATGGGATAAATAAAAGCTTTGTCTGCCCAGGACCTTTTCAATTTCTCATGTTCTGCATCTGAAAAATGTGTTTCCTGAATAAATTCTATCTGACACTGTTGTTGTCTCAACTGATTTAAAATGGTCTTTCTTTTTATGGGACTATTGTACACCATTTACATTATAACTTATTATCTTAAGATAACCCATTGTGTTGTAGGGTAGAAAAGGGAGCTTGGGGGCATGAAATGACTGAGGATAGCAGTGTGTGTGTGTGTGTGTGTGTGTGTGTGTGTGTGTGTGTGTGTGTGTTGTGTGTGTGTGTGTGTGTGTGTGTGAGAGAGAGAGTATGTGTGTGCCTGTGCATTCATATGGCCAACAAAAAACAAAATAAATTAAAAGAAAAGTTTTCCATATAATTAAAAACAAAAACTGTATTAACTTTCCAGAATTCAGAACCCCACAGAGACCACAAAGCATGAACACTTCCCAGGGGGAACATGGGTTTTGACAAAGAGGGTAGAACTTCCCTTAACAGTCAAAGAAGTCTAAACCAAAACCAAAAGTTTAATATGCCTTTGTACCTGTCCTTAAGTTACATTTGAGTACCCTTAAGCTCCAGCAGACACATATTTCACCTATGTTAGTTTAAGCAGAGACTATCACTATTTTAACTAGTCGCCCTTAGCATTATTTCAGGGATTAAGTGATTTAAGCTACCACAAATATTAAAGCTAACCATGGATATTGACAGTTTCCGTAAATCAGTTCTCTCATTTGCAATACTCCAGTCCACGAGTCAGTTATTCACTCGTTTGTCACTCATTTAGTCCGAGAGATAGTTATTCATTCATTTAAACATCTTTAGTCAGTAGGCAACTTATCCACTCGATTGCACATCTCTAGTCTATGAAACCGGCCTATTACTCACTCGCTGATCTCCACGTACTTGTTACGATGGTGTTAGTCACAAAGTCCATGGCTTTGTCTGGATCGGTGAATTCTCTTTGATCACTGTTAAACGTAATCCATAACAGACATCTGATCGGTTGTAGATCCGTTTTTTCACTTCTGTGAATGCCGCTCTGGCTTTTGCGACACTTGCTGTGAAGTCGGGAAAGATGGCTATCTGTTGTCCTTTGAACTTAAGTGGTGCCAGCTGTTGCACTTTCTTCAAAATCTCCTCCTGATCTTGATAATAATACATGCGAACAATGATGGCTCACGGGTTCCCTTCTGGTCGTCTAGGTGAAAGGTTGCGGTGAGAGCGATCAACTTGCAATTCTCTTTCCATTTTAGCTTCTCAAAGCAATTTAGACACCGCAGACGTGCTACTTGAGCCCGGCTTTTTGGCTACTCCCACAATCTGCACATTGTTTCTCCTCCTCCTTCCCTCCATATCTTCACATTTCTCTTCCAAATTTTTTACTTTCCAGTTTGGTCACCGTTGTTTGCAGCGTTACAACTTGTCTCTGATGTTAGCATTCACTTTGTCAAGTTCGGTGCGCATAGCTGATGTATTATTAGCTATTTCCGATCTCATTTTTTGTAACTCACTTTTAAGACTTTCCTCCGCCAACACCGCTTTCATCTTGGATTGTATTATTGAACCGATCTCCTATCTCATGACATCCAGGATTTCGGATTTTAGCGCGTCCGTGTCCATTACATCACGTCCGGCTTGACGGGAGACGGGGGTTTGACTAGATTGGCTGGCAGATCCCTTCCCAGCAGAATCGCTAGGCCGCGAATTCCCTGACCCGTTGAGAATTTTCTGAATTTTGCGCCCATAATTCACTCTCACGACGAGCCCATTAAGGCACTGACAGTACTAATAACTTAACCAGCCGTTGGAGTATGTTATGTCTGCAATTATACTTGAAATAATTAAATTTCTGCCGGAGCTCTCAAAAAACTGACTTACGCCATGCTTTGCTCACGAGCACCCCCCTTACACTTTTGATCAGTTTAATGTATCTTTGCTGAATTATGGTATTCATTTCTTTCAAAATTTACCCTAAACTTAATATTGTATAGCACTTTATAAACTCTGTTTTGGCATCCCGGTCCTAAATCACTGTACATTTTACACGTTCTGATCGGCTGTGATTGTGTCACATGAAGCCAAATGAGAAGATAACTATTATCTTAATGTTCATCATATGATTTAAACCAATTAAACTACAGAAAGGCTCCAGAAGAAGTAACTTTTGACACAATGGAAAGGTTTTTGAGAACTCCACAGTCACAACATTACTCACATGTTCTTTCATCATATTCGTTACAAAAAAAAATTAATTAAAGTGTTAAATTGAAAGAAGGAACAATGTGTTCAGGGACATAGACAAGTATGTATTGTTTTCCTCAGTTTCAAATGCATTTAGAAATAATTTTATTAGCTGAATGCTTTTTTAGTTGCTATTTACTGAGAAAATAGTACTTGTAGAATATTATGTGATTCAGATAAGTGTTTTTGTGCTTGATGAACTAGGCAAGAAACAAAAGTAAATAATTATCTTTCAGGTTTCATGAACATATTGTTTGCCTTTACACTGATTTGTCGGTAACAGTTTACAATACGGGTGCACTAATAAGCATTAATTCATGCTTAACTAATGCACAGATAATACTGAATTAATGTGTAACTAATGATTGTCTAAGCTATTCATTAATGATTACCACATTAGGAACTAATTAAGAGTCTGTATGGTTGATGTTTTAGTTCATACATGAATTGATATTAATTAAATATGTAATTGTGAATTAATTCCCTAATAACTCATTTTTTTTAACTAATAGTGTTAATTAATATGTTAATTACCAGAATGAGCCAAAGCCTTGTTTTTCAACTTCCAGATAATACAGGTACACATTAATACATCATTAATTACTTCATTGTTAGTGCAAATTCATGTGTAAATTACTACAATTACTAAATGACTAGTTAATAATGATGTGCCTCAACAAGTAAAGTCATAGCATAATGATACCTTTGCAAATCATTAGCTAATGATTAATTAAAGCAGACAACTGGTAGTTGAAGTGCATAGCTTTGACTAATTGTGGTAATTAACACATTAATTTACACTATTAGTTAATAAAATATGTTATTAAGGAATTAATACACAATGACACATTGAATTACTATCAATTCATGTATTACTTAATCTATTAATCATATAGACTCTTTATTAGTTGCTGATGCAGTAATAATTAATTAATGGTTTAGTTCTTCATGAATCATAAATTAACTCATGATTATCTGTACATTAGTTAAACATGAATTAATGCATATTAGTGCACCCGTATTGTAAAGTGTTACCGATTTGTCTAATATCATCCATTTTGTCACCCTAAACTACACATATATTATCATCACGCTGAACATCACTAAAAGTCATATTGGCAACATAATCTGACAGTTCCTCCTGTTTCCCCTGTAGTATAAGTTATTATTAGATATTCAACAAATTAGAGACCTGCAATCAATCTTTTCTGTCAAGGTGCTGTACTTACTACAGTCTTAGAAGATAAGGTTTTATATAGAACCTCAAAGGATTCTGTCAGGCACTTCATATAGAACATTTTAGAGATTCCATTTTATGAATTAAGTTTTAGGGTGTGTTCACACTTGTAGTTCGATTCTCCTGGTTCTTTTGGTCTGGAACAAAAAAGAAAATGATACATTTAGTTAGACCAAACATAAAGATAAAAATAAATAAATAAACGCTTTAATATTTCGCGACAGAACTTACCGAACATCCAAAACAATGCTGTGTGCTGAGCTAAATGTGCTCATTGTATGTGCATACATATGGTATTTTTACCAGCTGAGCTGGATGTGTAGGAGACGTTCGGTTCTGACTGTAATGGACGATGTAGCTCCTGTGACAAAAGAACCAGGAATGCTTGAGTATTCGGTTCTTTTTAGGGTCAAAACTTGTGACATCATGTCCTATTTTTGGGTTATGTGTCTTTAGGTGCGTTCACACCATGTCGGGATTACCGTAATTTCGAGATTTCAAATTGTAAAAAGCGTTCATGTCCTCATAGTGCTCGTAATTACAACTAGTAAACTGGGAATTTTCTGAGAGCTCCTACAGTATACTTGTACCACATGACTGCTGCAATTTCATTTTGGCGTTGCTAGTGTTCCTATAGAAATGCATAATTCCCAGTCCGATGACGTTAACAGCTCTGAGTAGAGCATCACTTGTTGTCATCTCTAAATTACGGTAATTATGACATGCCGTGACTGGAGCATTTGGTCCGTGTTGAGTTCATATTTCAGTCGAACTGCACCAGGGTTCGGATCGTGTGTTCACATTTGGCAGGTTTGGTTTGATGAAAACGAACTCTGGTGCGATTGCTCTGTAAGTGCAGTTCATTTGAATACGCGTGAACACTACCATCCGAACAGTGCGCTCCAAACAAGTGGACAGAGACCCCTGAAAAGATGAGTCTCAGTCCACTTTCAAACGAACTCTGGTGTGGTTTAACTGAAATATGAACGCAACATGGACAAAAGACATGTAAATAGAACCAAAAACAGGACATGATGTCCCAACACGCAACCATTAAAAAGGACAGAATGCTCAAGCATATCTGTTTTTTCTAATCATAGTTGCTATGTTGCCCATCATAGTTCGGTACAGGCATCAGCAGATCTCCGCTTGTGCACGTGACGGAAGGATTCGTGACGCTTTTTTGACTCTTTTTTGACTCTTTTACACATTTACGAGTGCATTTAGCCCAGAATGCAGATATTTTTAGATGTCCGACAAGTTCTGTTACAAAATTTGCATCATAAAAGCCATTTTTTATATGGTTCGGTGTCAAAATCCCCTCTTTTTCTAAGAGTGTAGTGGCTTTATATATAAGTGCTACATGTGAAATTATGTGAGGCCACGGTAATGTTAAAATGGTATGGCGGTGTAGATGAAATAAAACATTCATGTGTGGAGGGCAGTTTGCTTCCTTATCAAGTCAGGACACCCTTTGGCTACATTAGCATCTTTATCTTCCTCAGATGTTTCATGTGAATCCTGTAAAAGACGAAACAGTTTTCAGTTCAGTATCATAAAATAGCCTATGTTAGTATACTTTTCATTTATCATCCCTGAAGTGTCAGTGTTGCCGTAGCTGTGCCACTGTGTGCCACGGTAGACAAAAGTGTGAGAGGAGGCACTACCTCTCTCAGAGACAAGCAAATGGAGCTTGAAATGAGAAGTGCATTGTGCCGCATTAGCATGGCCCTCCGTATTACCCAGCACATGTTGCTTTTCCACGGTAACACGATTTACCAAACTACTGGGATCTTCTGCAAGTTCCTTGCCCCTGATGAGAACCCTCTCCATTAGCATTCTCTTTGTGCCCCTCAATTAATATTGAACACATTACCATCCTACACATTTGAAATCCTGTCAAATGAAGCAAACAACCTGCCCCTGAGATATTTTTTTTGGGTGAGTGCCAAGAAAATTCCAGTTTTCAGTTGATTTTCCTAGTACAGTGGGCCTTACTCAGCTGCTTTCATCAGATGGCATAAATATTTCAAGTATAGCACAACAACAGAGCACAGAAATAGCTGTGTTTTAAGTGCAGCCGTTTGTGGGCCTCAAAGGGATGTACTAAACTTACTAGTGTAACTATTCTTGTATAGAGCAGCACAAAATAGTGCATTAAGTGAAAAAAAAAACACGTCTAACCAAAACTAAAGAAAGCATTTCATTTATTTTTAGGCCATATGATGATTTAAATCCAGCTGACAGGGAACATTCTTAGACATTTGGCTAACGTTCTGGCAAGGTTCTCTCAAAGTTATCACCAACAAACATTCTTCCAGTAACGTTAATAGAATGTTTGTTTAAAGTTATCTGATCTTTAATAGACCTTAGTCAGGTTAGACTGCATTATTGAATTTAACGTGGATGAAAACTGTGAGGGATAGACTTACAATGGCACACATTGTATTAAAGGGTTAGTTCAGCCAATTCGAATTCTGTCGTTAATTACTCACCCTCACGTTGTTCCAAACCCGTAAGACCTTCGTTCATCTTTGGAACACAAATTAAGATGCTTTTGATGAAATCCAAGAGGTTTCTGAACCACCCATAGGCAGCAACGTCATTGCAACTTTCAAGGCTCAGAAAGGTAAAGACATTGTTAAAATAATGTGACTACAGTGGTTCAATTTCACATTCTGACATAGAACCGGAAGTGCTACACTGTGTTTACCCAGTCAACACGCTAGATCATGTGAGGCATCACACCATTCGCATATTGTGATTCTCACAGTATGAACTCATTGTGAATTCAAAATGTTGAGCAGGTTGAGAGGAGGCAGTTCAAATGTTGTCACTTGGGAAACATTATACTTCCTGTTTCTCAAGATGGAAAAACCTGCAGGATACTGCAGGAGTTCTTAGCAAACTGTGTGTGCTGTATACAGTTGTGTTCTGTACTCAGCATGGAATTGTTACACCGGAGAAATGATGAGTGATCTCTTTAATTGCTATTCACATATGATATTCTAATGCCAATTTGCACTGTGGTCTGGCCCTGTGTTAGCAGAATACTGGCACATGTGAACCAGCCATCTTGCCATCTCAAGTGTAGAATCACCTGGCTTCAGTAATCACACCAGTAATCAAACTGATTGCATTGACATATTGCTCTCTGTGTTTCAGGATGTCAAGTCTTTTCAAGGGGAAAAAGAGGTTAAGAAGTGAAATGGAGTCTTCAAAACACCACCGGAATCTGAATGCATCTGTCAAATAGAAATATTTGTGTCAAATGCCAACACCAGGCTGCAAAGAATACAAAATAAACAAGGAAACTGAATTTTTTAATACCTTGTTGATGGAAATAAAATGAAGAGTTTCATTCAGACTGCCTGCATGAACATATGGGTGATGTGTTATATGGGTGAAGACTCCAGTATATAGTACTGCCTGGCAGCTGAGTTCACTTCTCTGTCAATGGAGATGTTTCTAAATTCCTCTTCATGTATTAATCAGACTGTACATCACACACGCTTCTCTAGTTGTGTTTGAAAAGACAATTTTAACCTTGTTTCTGGACTGTTTTTTGCTTCCCTGGTTGCTCTTTTAATATTCAGACCAAGGATAATGGAAATGCCTCTGCTACCATTTCTGTGCAATGTAAATAATGTACATGTGAAAGATTACAGTCAAAATAAAAGAGATAAGAAAAAATGGTTTAGGGGAAGAATAACTTTAGCTCAACTCACTATAGGCCTATAAAAAATGTAAAAACGTGGAAAAAGGTGTATTTTGAACTAACGTTGTGTCTGCAGTCCTTTTTTGGGGTCTGGTGCTTAAGTTGAAATTTTCGGCATGTTGTACTGCGAAGAATGAATCAATGTAACTTTATTGATTTATTATTAAAACTATGAACAACTCTATATTACTATTAACTTGTGTGTTGCATCAGTTTGGAGCACGTTTATAAGTTTATAATATGCAGCACATGAATCATAAATATTAAATTCTCCCATCTAATCAATAATCTAAATTAAAAATTTCCGCTAAGGTTTCATGAAAACTGACCATATATTATCTGTTTGTCATATAACAAATAACAAACCAAATATTTATTTTATAAAATAAACATCGAATTAGCTGTTTCATTAGGGCTGTCCATCTGTGTATTTTTATGCACATTTTGGATATTTTGCATAAACCAACCAACCAACTGTTGAACACTTGCAAAGAAGGACTGCTTTATTTACAATATCTTTTTATGATTTTTTCTCTTTCAGAAATAAAAAATGCAACGCTGATAAGAACGAGGCTATTTTTAGGAGGCAACTGCACATTACATGCATTAAAAAGCTATATAAAAATAAATGTCCATATGTAAATCTCGCCCACACTGCATCTCAATAGCTACTTTCAAGTTGACACCTTAAAGTGTGGGGCTGTGGCCTGTTTACATCTAGCATAGACAGAAAACAAGAACACATCCTGTGTGAATGACCCATTAACCTGTATGCGGATTGGGATTTTTAGCACCCACAGCTGACATTCATCCAGTGTAACTACAGCTGAGATGACCTTGTCTTTGTTCTGAAACTGTAATTAATTAACAGGTAAGAATTTAAAAAAGACTCAGTGGAGTGAGTGCCCTAAATGGCTTGATTGCTGAAGTGGGCACACACAGCATGAGGTTAATTAGACACTGCTCAAACTTACTTTCGAAAGCACAGGGAGGAAAATCACATCCATTCAATATCCTCATAGGACATCTTTTTCATTATGATCATCAGCATCCAACACACCCCTGTTCATTAAATTCGGAAGTTCTACAATTTAGATGTGTGTGATTTGCTAGAGATACATTGAGATATAAAGTGTAGCGTTAGTTCTAGCGGGTCACGTCAGTGAAGCTTGTATCAGCTGACTCAGCTAGTGATGGGTCGATCATGAACGATTTGTTCATTTTAAACAAATTTTGGTAACACTTTACAATAAGGTTCATTAGTTAACATTAGTTAACTATCTTAGGGTGCTTTCACACCTGTAGTTCGGTTCATTTGGTCTGGACTAAGGGCGAAAAATTATACTTTGTATCATTTTCAGGCGTTTTGGTTCCTTTTCACTCCACACTGATTGCTCTGGTCCAAATCAGTTGATTAGTTGATGTAACGAACCAAAATGCAGTCACGTGACAACATCCACATCACTCGTTGGCCAGATGTGTCTTGAACATATTTCCACAACTGCACTTTGATTGGTCAGAATTAACGTGCGAGAAAAGTCCAACAGAACTCCCGGAAGTAAACAAATAGGAAAGTCCGGCAGACATGCGGAGAACTCACTCACAATGTATGTTCAGAATCAGCACAAGCTTTATCCTTTCGCAAATCCCCCCATAAACAACAAAGTCTAGATGCGATATAAATAAGAAATTCACTGTGCAGTGCAGACAACTTCTAGACAACTTCAGTGTTTATGATGAGATTTTAGTGAGAGTGCAGAACGCGGTAAGTCAGTCATGTATTAAAGGGAGCGCTATTGACAATCTAAATAATAATTTTGTTTGACTACGGCAGCTGGTTTAGTCCAAAAATGAGCAGTTCTTTGGCAGTTGGGTCTGTTTGAGGTCGGATCACGTTCTCACCACAAACGAACCGCTCCAGAGTTCGCTCGAAAGCGTACCGAGACCTCCTCGAACGCTTATTTGATCCGCTTGTGGTGCGCACCCGAGTTCGATTGCTGCTTTCACACCTGCCCAAACGAACCGCACCAAGGGGGAAATCGAACTCTAGAGCGATTCAACCAAACTAAATGAGGCAGATGTGAAAGCACCCTTAGTTAACATGAACTAAATATTAACAATACTTCTTCAGCATTAATTCATCTTAATTAATATTAATTTCAACATTTAGTAATACATTTTTAAAATCAAAGGTTGTATTTGTTAACATTAGTTAATGCACCGTTAACTAACATGAACAAACAATGAACAGCTGGATTTTTATTAATTAACATTAACAAAGATTAATAAATACTGCAACAAATGTATTGCTCATTGTTAGTTCATGTTAGTTAATACATTAACTAATGTTAACTAATGAACTTTATAGTAAAGTGTTACACAAATTTTTAATATCGGGAACTTTGGCTGCATCCAAAATCACATACACTCTTGAGTAGGTACTTAATTTGAGTAAGTAATTGCTTCACAACCGCTAAAAAAGTACATTCTATACAGTATGAATGTGTGTAGTATGCGTCCATGGCAGTAGAGTCTGCTCATCAATGGCACTGCGGATTTCTAACGCATTCTCATCCTTTGGCGTCATATGTGACGCCATATGACAAAACGGCGAAATACTACGCACATGGCACCCTTTATCGTCAATATAACACGCACTGTGATGGGTAGGTTTAGGTGTGGGGTAGGGTCTGCGTCTCATATTCACGCTAAAGGATGCCAGTCAACTTTATGACGCCTTGGGTTCGCGTGTTATATTCACGCTAAAGGGTGCCATGTGCGTAGTATTTCGCCGTTTTGTCATATGGCGTCACATATGCCGCCAAAGGATGAGAACGGGCTCGGATTTCCTACAGCGGCGAGGTTTTTACTACTTTACTACCTTACTAGCAGGGTTTTGTAGCTATGTTAAAGGCTCAGGGAAGAAGGAGGCGGGATTAGCAATCGCTCATTAGCAATCGCGCCACCGGCCTCGCTCCATTCTCACGGCTATTGGCCCCGCCCTGCTTGCCACAATAAAGAAGTTATGAGAAAAATATTCACATTGTGGAATCGAAAGCCACAATTGTAATATATAAAGTTCCACAAAAGGTCTTACTTGGTAACTCCTACTCAGTGTTGTCAAAGCTCCTCGCTGTTTTATGCAGATATTAACATACCTTTGATCACACCACCGCCACCTCCTCTTGAACGCAGGTGCTTTTTTCCAATTTCTTAGCCCTAGTCAGCAGTTAACAATGCTCATTTAAAAATGACTTTAGATGGAATTAGAATTAAGAGCGGCTTTGATATGCTAATGCAGCATACACAGGCCGTTTGCTCTTGATTCTCTTGATGAATGAATGAGGATTGTAGCGCTGACAGAGGGGTGGAACTCTGCGCAGAAGTAAGCAGCGTTCAGTCACAGCAAACAGATTTCTGCATCCCTGAAGGCCATGAAAGAGTTACTCCATCTCTTCCTAGTGCCTGCCCTCCTCTTCCCCTGGAGGTGTCGAGATTGTCTTGTCATATTTCTTTCTTTTCTTCCTCTTCTCATCCAGCAGCTCTCTGGATATGTAAAGTAATTATTTATCATTCATTCATTTCAAAGGAAATTATGTCTGCCATCATCTCGATATTGTCACTGTTGGCGAGGCGGTTTTAGCAGGCCGGGGCAGAGATTTTATGATTGTGGATCCTCCCTGCGGTAGTGCTGAAGAGCAAGACTGATGGAGGATTGTTACTCACAGCGCTGCTGGGGAACCTGGATCACATTTGGTGAGAGATAGGCTTTATATACCTGTGTGAAGGGCTTGATATTGGGTGGATGAGCGGTGTAAATACAGAAAGTAGAGCTGCACAATTCCTAGATAAATTGAGAATCACAATATTTTTGTGAAAGTTTGAATTTGAAAGTTCACTGTGATCGTACTTGTCAAAGGTTTAATAGACAGGCGAATCGTCGACCTTTTGGTATAAGATTGTGTGGGTGTTTGAGGTGTTTTCACATATAGTTCGGCTTAAAAGAACCAAACCAAGAATCAAGAATTATAATTTTTTTATATGCATCTATATGCATTTATATGCATTTTTTATATGTTTTATATACATGCATCTCAGCGCTGTACGCGGTGTAGATCAGGTGAGTACCCTTCGTAATATTCCATTTCACAACAAACAGGATTCTTCTTTCCCTGAGTTTTAATTACTGTATGTTCATTAATTAGGCTTATTTGGCACCTCAATTATGCTTTTTAATGTACTGACCTAAATCTGAGGCTAAACACATTTTGCTGTCATTGCTAACAATAGCCCTGCTGATCTTTGAGTAATTATAAGTACAATGCTAATTAATCTCTCACGGTCAGTCGTTCCTGTAACGACTGTGAGACCTCTTGACAAGTCATTTATTATAATTCATAAAAAGCGTAAAACTCATTTATAGAGCATTTGGTGAAATAGTATGTGTATCATCATTAATAAAGGATAAATGCCTCATAACAAATGCAACATATTTGGATCAAGGATTACCAGTTATGCATGTGGAAACCTTTTGGCACTATATAAAGTAGCAATTAGGAAAAAATAAATTGGAGTTGTCAGATATTAAAGTGGCAATTCAACCAAAAATGAACATTTTGTCATCATTTACTCACCCTCCTGTCGTTCCCACCTGTATGACTTTCTTTCTTTTTCTGAAAAACAAAAGACAATATTTTGATGAATGTTGGTAATCAAACAGTTTTGGTTACGATTGGCTTAGATTGTATGAACAAACAAAAGTTTTCAAAAAAACAAAAAAATTACGTTCCATATAGAGACAAGAAAGTCATAAACGAAGATTTTATTTGGGGGGGTGGACTGTCCTTTTGAGAAAAATTGTGACATTATTAAAATTGAGACATTACTACACTAATATAGTCCACTTGAAGGAGTGAATGAAAACGAGTAAGTGAGTTCGGACACTGTGTCAGAAAACACGGAAACACACATTCTAAAAATCACAGTGCTGGTGCTAGCCATAATAAACTTGCCTGTTCAGATTGCGTGTTCAAACAAACAGTCTCCTGAAGACAAGAAGAGGATGACGTTTGGCACCGGAGCCCTTTATACTCTCGGTCTCACCTGTAGTGACGTCATAGGCTGCCGCCTGCCAATGTCAAGTTCATTGTTGTGTTTAGATTCCTTTCTTCAGACACCAGTCACACCAAAGGTATTCCCCATAGCGCCCTCCAGAGGACCCAGTGTCTAGTTTTTTTGATTATGAGGGCAAAAAGTCATAATTACATTCATTTTCACAGGCAGAAACTAATAAAAATCAAAAAGAATCAAAGATGTGAACATTTCAAGCGTGCTTGCAAATTTTGTGGTTAACAGACCAAAGATTTGGTAAGTCGCTAAAAAAATTAAAGATGGTATGTGACTACTAGTACCTATACTAAATCACATTGCATATTGAATAAATAACTTCAGGGTTACCCTGTAGTGGCTGTGTGCAGATTATACGTTTCTTATAGTGGGGGAGATTCAGAGATAATAATAAAGACAGTAAATCTAGCAGAAGGCTTCAGCTTGTCTATAATTAAGTAGAGCTTTGTGGTTTCTGTCTTCAGTTGCATCCCACAGCATCACAATCATTTATGATTTTTGTTTTCATTTTGACAGTAGCCTTTGAATCACTTGCCACTTTGCATACAATGTTAACTCGAAATGTTCACCCTAAACACTGCGAATAACTTGAGTAGAGCTTTTCTGTTGAACCTTTACCAGTCATACATGGAGAATGGATAGGGATGCAACAAACACACACACAATGCTTCATAAGTATGATTTTGAGAGGTATTTGTGCTCTGGAATGAAGGGTTAAAAATACAATAAATAAACGAAACAAAAAAGCTGATGCAATTTGTTGTCCTCTTGCACCTCTGGCGAGGTTTATTATGTTCCGTCATTTTGTGTATTGATAAAGACATTGCTCAGAAAAGCCAATAACAAGGAATTGATTTGAGTTATATGATAGTATATTAAGCTAAAACTTTGCAATTGTGTCAGCTGTGTTGTAAAATGAACTCAGCCATAGATTTTCAATTACCGAATTCCAGAGGGGACATTAGTTTGTTCTGAAAGCAAACAGTTAGGAATGGATTGAATGCTCACCAACACTATTGTGCAAATGCATTTACCTCACAAAAACATAACATGGATGAGAAATTATATTACTATAAAAGAATAGGTGCTAGGTCTTAACCAGAGTAGAAATAGATAATGAACCAGAGGTAGGAGTAAATCACACATGTGCAAGTCACAAGCAAGTCTCAAGTCTTAACCTTCGAGTCTCAAGCAAGTCCAAGTAAATTTTTTATAAAGGCAAGTCAAGTCAAGTCACTGCCTTATGTCAAGCAAGTCAAGTCAAGTCGTAGCTTGGGTCACAAGTCACTGGCAAGTCATACAAACGTTTGACGATTTCACTGAATTTATATATTAAAATAAGTTAAAACTACAGAAGTTGTGGACTATGGTTTTATTTGCAACATTTTATTTTAATATATGCATTTCCACATATAGATGAGTGGTTACTACAATAAAAATCTAAATGTAACTGAAATTAGGCCAACATTAATTCATGAAAAAATAAATATGCCTCAAACATTGCAGAAGACCATTAAAAGGTATTAAACAATTCACAATTCACAAAAAAAAAAAAAAACAGAAAATATTTGGAATATTAGGCTATGTCTAAATGTCACATCACAATATTCACTCTTTGTTTACTGAACTGTTTTATAAAATCATTATTACATTTGCAATCGCGTCAATATTCTGGAAATATTTTTAAAATATCATATGTTATAATTATGAAAATAACTCATACTAGGGCATTTTTTCCCACCACATTTTTGAATTTTGGGTGCAATTAATTCTTGCTATTGCTATTAATTCTGCTGGCATTTTGATAACATCTAATAGATGTAACGTCTCAGGTTACGACTGTAACCTATGTTCCCTGAGAACAGGGAACGAGACAATAAGTCAACGACGTTATTGGGAACGCCTCAGGCGTGACAGGTGTCTGAAATCACTATCAAATCACATCAATCATATCGACCGGCGACAGCCCGTGAATCATTAGCGTGAATGATTAACGTGCGACCTGGAAGTATAAAAGGGCGCCTTGCAAACATGACAAATCACCTTATCGTCTGAAGGGACTGTACGGTAGGCAAGCCCCGAGGCATGGCAGGGAGACGTATTGTCTCGTTCCCTGTTCTCAGGGAACATAGGTTACAGTCGTAACCTGAGACGTTCCCTTTCGAAGGGAACTCAACAATACGTCAACGACGTTATGGGGAACGATATATACCAACGCCGCCATGCTAAGGGGAGTGCATGCCAAGTGGCAGTGACAACTGTCAGAACCAGCAACTTCAAATGAAACGCTAGAACCACTCACCCTCAGGTCACACTGGGCTGTCAGTGACAGCATTCCCTACGGTCATAGCCCAAGCTACAGCCTCACAGAAAAACCTTCATAAACATGGTTAAATGAAAGGTCTACCAGGGCCGGCTCCGGGCCTGAAACCTCAGCTTCCAATTAGAAGGGGTCCCTTCTAGGGAATGTGGCTAGGGAACCCAAGGGAACCCCAGCCAGTCACTATTCAGGGGAACGTACTCACCCCGAAATGCCACCAGGACGGCCTGACCTGGCGCCAGTACATAGACACTTAGTCTGGCCAAATCCTGTCTGTCTGAAGACAGAGCCTCTGGACAAATGCCTTAAGTAAGGCATCCAACCCGAGGGACTGCGAAGCTGGCAGAGAACCACTCGGCCCGGATCTCAGAGACGGGATATCCCGGAGAGTATGACTCAGCATAGTGCTTTTCAACCCTTGCTAGCGAGGGGAGTTCTCTACTCGATCCATGGATCAACCCAGTGTCTGTGTTTCAAAACACTGAGGAGGCCTGTGAAGGCCTAAGGGCTGATCTAACTGGGAGGCCTCACGAGAGGCCTACGACCGTCTGACCAGACTCAGGAAGCCGCATGCTCATAGAGACCCTCGGTGAGGGGAGCACAAGGTCTGCCTGGTAGGCAAACCAGGCTGTAGGCAGAAAAGGTTCCGGGAGGGAACCAATAGCAGAGAATGAACACTTTAGCGAGCCAGGGCGCAAGCTCGCCTTCAGCAGCTGCCTATTAAGGCTAGCTGAAACTGATAGCAAGTGACCACTAGCTTCATAAACCCAGCACCACTAGGGAACGTTACAGGGAGGCCCGGAGAGGCCTACTACCTGATAGCCAACGTAAGTGGGAATTCACCTTCAGGGAGGGCCGTGAGGCCTGCTACCTGATAACCACAGTATGTGGGGTGCTCACCTTCAGGGAGGCCCAGAGAGGCCTACTACCTGATAACCACAGTATGTGAGATGCTCACCTTCAGAGAGGCCAAGAGAGCCCTACTACCTGATAACCACAGTACGTGGGAACTCACCTTCAGGGAGGCCCGGTGAGGCCAGCTACCTTACAACCACAGTATGTGGGGAGCTCACCTTCAGGGAGGCCTGGTGAGGCCTACTACCTGGTAACCACTATCTGTGGGAACTCACCTTCAGGGAGGCCTGGTGAGGCCTACTACCTGACCGTTCTCATTCAAGGTGGCCTGGAGGAGCCTACTACCTGATAATCACAGCATGTGGGAACTCACCTTCAGGGAGGCCTGGTGAGGCCTACTACCTGACAGCCACAATATTTGGGAGCTCACATTCAGGGAGGCCCAGAGAGGCCTACTACCTGATAACCACAGTATGTGAGATGCTCACCTTCAGAGAGGCCAAGAGAGGCCTACTACCTGATAACCACAGTACGTGGGAACTCACCTTCAGGGAGGCCCGGTGAGGCCTGCTTCCTTACAACCACAGTATGTGGGGAGCTCACCTTCAGGGAGGCCTGGTGAGGCCTACTACCTGGTCACCACTATCTGTGGGAACTCACCTTCAGGGAGGCCTGGTGAGGCCTACTACCTGACCGTTCTCATTCAAGGAGGCCTGGAGGAGCCTACTACCTGATAATCACAGCATGTGGGAACTCACCTTCAGGGAGGCCTGGTGAGGCCTACTACCTGACAGCCACAATATTTGGGAGCTCACATTCAGGGAGGCCCAGAGAGGCCTACTACCTGATAGCCAACGTAAGTGGGAATTCGCCTTCAGGGCGGCCGGGTGAGGCCTACTAACTGATAACCATCTTAAGTGGGAATTCACCTTCAGGGAGGCCTGAGTGGCCTACTACCTGATAACCACTGGTAGCTTTGAGCCCTGAGTCAGGGTGATAGTATAAGGTGGCCTGCTAAGGCCAGTCAGCTGGGGACTCGCCTATCAGGGAGGCCTGGTTGGGCCTACTAGCTAATAGCAAGTCATATTCTGCCATAAAGTACACTGTTGGAAACCATACTACACAGCATAATTTACTAATGGGCTTCCAGTAGCGCTATAAGGTATGTCCCACAATGTTGGGACTCACCTCCGAGGAGGCCTGTTTAAGGCCTACTACCCATCAGTGAGTCAACTGCCCGAACCACCAAGGCCAACCACGTAAAGTGAGCTGGCCTACAGTGCCCTCTGGGGGGCTGTCCAATCAAGGAGGCCTGCTGAGGCCTACTACCTAATGGCGCAGCATTCGTTGGCAGAAAAACTGTTTACACAGCGCCTACAGCATCCTGGTGCCTAATCACATTGCCCATGGCAGTGTACTCCGCAAGAAAGCTAGCACCCTTAAAACAAGGGGAGTACAACATACGCCACTCTGCCTCAACGGAGGCCCCAGTTAATCAGGGGCCTACCATCTATGCATGGGCGTCAGCTCAGGGCAATGCTCTGGCTTCAGGGGAGCGTACTTCGACCAAAGAAGAAGTGAAGCTTACTTCATACTCGACCCGAGCCATAGTGGTGCGAGGTAGGATAAAACAGAACTGGGAGTGAAGTGCTCAGACCTACCCTGTATCACAGGGGAATACTCACACCTCACCCTGAGGTTACCAGGGTGCGGGCCTGCCAGCGGCTCTAGGGGTGACAGAAATGTATCTGTG
Source organism: Siphateles boraxobius (assembly GCF_051911475.1). Classification (NCBI taxonomy): domain Eukaryota; kingdom Metazoa; phylum Chordata; class Actinopteri; order Cypriniformes; family Leuciscidae; genus Siphateles; species Siphateles boraxobius. The sequence goes on from NW_027508975.1 coordinate 4,336,924, forward strand.
CCCAACCTAGGGGAGTGGGGCTTGAATGAAAGCCAACCACCTACAACCTAGCGCTCGAGCAGTAGCTCAGCGAGGTGAGTGAAGCCTAAACTGGCGGCCTAAATCCGTAGGCCAGTTCTGCATGGCAGGGTCGGGCAGGAAACCCAGTCTTCCTCGTGAAGCGAAAGACGGCCTAACCCTGCTCAATAAAGACATATACAGTATACCACGGAGGCCTGTTTGAGGCCTACCATGTCCTTACAAACCATCCTCTGCACCACGCTGCATTACTCTAGTCACCCCAGAATGCAGAGAAGGGGGCGGGCCTTGGCCTAACGACTCCCACGGGAGGAGGCTGTTTATACAGGGATGCTAGAAACCAACATTCACAAAGTGAAGGGTCAGAGGAAGAAATGCTATTTTTTTTTTTTTTTTTTTTTTTTAGCAGAGCGCCTCTATTATCCCTGGCACAGCCTAGGCCAGCTACAGAGGTGGCCCTGGTGAGGGCCAGCCTGCAAGCATAGATCAATCTGAGGGCTCGGAGGAGCCACAGCCTTACTAAAGAATATAGTCTGTATTATTCCATACAAAGGGCTGCAGAATCGCTCAGCCTAATGACACCCAAACAGAGCTCAAGGGGCGAAATACTCAGGAAGAAGTCAACGGACCCGTGGGCCGGACATAAGATCTATCTGAAGCTCTAGCGTCAGTCAACACTCTAAGTAAAAAATTCTAAGAGAGAGACCAACTACTCTACCCTGAGGTGGCTAACAGCCCGAAGGCTAACATAGTTATCGTTCTGGCCACCTAACGGGGAACTTCAGGGCCCTAATGATCCAGGAAACTTCTCTTACCTTATTACCTTGACATGTCCCCATAGCTCTATACAGGGAACGAGGTCTGTAGAGAGATACATCTCGGAATTTTAATTCACAAAAAATTACTCTTAAAAGACCAGTCAGCTCACCTGCGGCGTGCGGAGTGAAGACTCGCCAGATAGTTCTTTATGACCATGGGGTCCACCACTTTACATGCCTGAAAGAGGCGTTTCTACTAGCCAAGCCTAGGCGGGCCATTGGAACATTGTTCTTATCATAGGCCCAGCCCCAGGCCTGATGTAATGAACGTCTGGGGAGTCAGAAGAGAGGAGAGGGCTGGATTTCTTTTTAATGAAGCCCTCCGGGGAGATTATCCATCAGCGACACTGTGTTCGCTTGTGCTGGATAACCTCCCTCAGATCCCTCTTCTTGCGGGTGTCACGCCTCTTCTGCGCCCTGTTCCTCCACGGAGGGGGCGCACGAGAGGCGACACTGGCTCTCTGGCCCTGTCTACGGTCCTCGGACCGTGAAGGGCCAGGCCCTCCCGCCTGCCTGGGTGTGGAACCGGATCTCAGCGGTATGCAGGATCCTGCAGCAGGTCGGCCTGGTATGCCTGCAGCACCGCCATAGTGTGCAGGGAAGCAACAGCCTGAACCGCTGTCGTGTATGCTCTGCCATTCAAACGTGCTGTTGACTTTAGCGGTTTGGATGGCAGGGTTGGAGCTCTCAGTGTCGACGCCTGCCCAGACACGAGATAGTTCGCAAACGACTCGTCAAATGGGCGGCATCGACACATACCCATGCTCTGCGATCCCCTCAACATCAGCGAAATTAACCCGCTGATGTCGGGGAATACGGGCAGAGTATGGGCTCTTCCATGCCCTCTCGATCTCCGTGTGAAGATCAGGAAGGAATGGAAGGCTCACCTGAGCTGGTGGTGTATGGCAGGGGAGAAACCGATCGCCAAGCCTACCGCGAGCGGTCTCTCCTCTAGCGCGTCGCCATGGCAGCTACAGCCTGTTGGCGGCGCGCTCCACAACATCCACCAGGTCTGCATACACGGGGCAGGGTGGTTGAGAGGGTTCAGGATCTACCTGATTATAAACCTCCTCAGCCATCTCCTGCTCGTCCTGAAGAGCAGCAACTGCAGGAAACCATTGGTGCCTGCAGTTCGCCCTCGTCAGCCGTCGAATCATTTGAGAGGTTTACAGAACTCTCAAGATGATCGATGAGCTCTATCTGGAAGCCCGTGATGCAAGTCGCCGCTCTGCCTCGGCACGAGCGGGACCACGCGGACCAGACGTTGAACCCCCTTCACTCGAGAAGAGGGCCAGACGAGAGCGGAGCGTTTTAAGAGAAAAACGCTCACAGTTCACACAGAGGATTCCCTCGAGAACCTCCCGTGCGCGCTCTTCTCCCAGGCAGGAAAAAACACACTCGTGTGCTGTACATTTCATTTTCTTACCGTTTCATTGAGTAGCGTTTTCAAACAGACAGTCCCTGAAGACGATGAGATGATTTGTCATGTTTGCAAGGCGCCCTTTTATACTTCCAGGTCGCACGTTAATCATTCACGCTAATGATTCACGGGCTGTCGCCGGTCGATATGATTGATGTGATTTGATAGTGATTTCAGACACCTGTCACGCCTGAGGCGTTCCCCATAACGTCGTTGACGTATTGTTGAGTTCCCTTCGAAAGGGAACCCCTGATTACATCTAACCCTGCTTTAAGAGAAACATAAAACACGACAAAACATTAACAGTTTTCTATGTTGTTTTTTTGTCATTGGAAAGAAAAACATATTTGGCTTTAAAGCATGATTTAAAAAGAAATGTGGCAAATGTTATACAAAACATATGACATCATTAATTATCATTTGAAAATTGACAACATTAAGCTACATTTGAAAACATAATTGTGTATAAAGAGGCATGCTGTTTTGACCAATATTCTCGATTTAAAGATAGTTAAATTAACTATAACAAACAGGTTAAACAAGCCATAGCTTACTTTTAGACGTGGTGAATGAAGTTCGACTGTTCGAGATTGTGATGGTCGTCCGATATCCCTTGCCAGTTATTATGCGTACAGCAAATCTTCTTGTATGAATATAGTCAATTTCTAGTGTTTATATTCAAAAAGAAACGATGCTGGGAGATGTTTTTGTATTTAGCGCGCTCACCGCGATGTATGTTTTTTCTGGGCTTGTGCAGTGTCACGCAATCGCGCAGAATCTGATGATGGCGTCAATGGTTCCGTTGCTTTCATTTTGTTCATCAATTGATGTTGCGATGATAAATGTATATCAAGTCATTCTCGAGTCATACAGTTCAAGTCAAGTCAAGTCTCAAGTCATTGGATCTCAAGTCAAAGTCAAGTCGAGTCATTTTCTTAATTTAGTCAAGCAAGTCTCAAGTCCTTAAATTTGCGACTCGAGTCTGACTCGAGTCAAATCATGTGACTCGAGTCCCCCATCTCTGAAATGCACATTTCTCAGTAATACCAGTGGTGTTGCTCATTACAATAAATAGGTATGCTTGAATACAATATTAATACAATTACAATGAAATGTGCTATTTTTTTCCCAATTCAGTTCATAATCCTGTAAAGCCCTGAAAAGAATCAGCATTTTTAATCTACGTATTTGCTCAAGAATTTATGGTAGGTTTTTAAAATGAGTAAAATAAGGTCTGTGGTTAATATTCTCTAAAGAGACTTTAGCGTAATGACTAAACAGAGTTGTAAGTTATATTTAAACTATGGCCTGTTACATAAACTGCTTAGACTAGTCCTAAAAGTTAGTCATCTATTTTATTTCTTCAATACTGGAAACTGGTAGTTTGTTCTAATTTGAGTTGGAAAATCAAGACTAATTACATCTTGTCTAACTGCTAGTTGGTCAAACTATTTCTTAAGACACAGTCTTCAGTGGCTAAGTAAATGCAACTTGCCACTGAAGTGCTTTGTTTACATTAGTTCAAAATTAATGTTAGTTTTAATGTAAAATAATGTAATTAACTTAATAAACTATACATCATTAAAAAGGTAGAATAGTCAAGCTTTGTTTTACTGTAAAAAATTCCTGTGGTGACAGAAATTTCTGAATTGTGTTAAAATTTAAGAAAATTAAAAACGGAATCGATACATTTAGTATGAAATATGAGACAACGGCCCTTAGGGCTTTTAGTTCAAAAGTGATGACATTTGGAGAAATATTAATGGATTCTCATGTTTACTTCAAATTTCTATAGAAAGGAGTAATATTTATTCAATTTTTTACCCATAATCAGGCAGTGTAAGCATCATGGATCGCTAAATACTTTCATTTAATGTCTGCTTCATTCATACTGGAAGCCGGAGGGCGCCCTTACGCAGAAAGTCCATGTATGAGACTCGTAAAATCATAAATAATATGACATTCCTGGACATCATTTATGTGGACAAAGGCATCCAGATAATGTTGAAGCTGAATTGCAAGCAGATAGAGACGTTTTGACTATAGAAACTTAAAGACAATAAACATGATTGGGACGATATATGGTTTATCTGTCTTCTTCAAGGCATCTTGGGTATTTTCATAAGAATAAAGTATAGTTATAAGGCAATGTCATTATCATGAGCAAGAGTGCTTTTTAGTGTTTAGTTCCTGAATGGAAGTGATGAAAGGGGCTGCATCCGAAATCACATACTTCCCTATATAATAGGAGAAAAACAGTATGTTAGAAAAGAAGAATGTCCCGAAATAATTACTTATTCAATATAAGTACCTTCTAAAGAAAATATGAACATAGACATAGCCACTGTTTTGAACGAATCAGAAAATGACTGGATGCCCCATTTAACATAAGACAGTCACTTGCTACACTTTCTGTCATAATGATGTAACCTGCAGAAAGACTCACTGATGGCTGTACATTTGGGTCTTTCACTCAGATTCAGCTTTTTATAAAATAATGAGTGCTTTTGTTTGTTTAGTTTGAGTGGGGGCGTGAAACTTTCCTAATCAATCTACTCGACACAACTGAACCTCACACACACAGAGCTCTACCATGAACAGCATTTCCTGTTCCTGTTGTGCTTTCACACTTCAAGCCTTTGCTGTGTTAGACACATAAGGTCGGTGGTCTTTAAAAGGACGAGCCTGTGCAAACATCAGCATTTCATCGATACAGAAGTCAGACGCTCAGCACAGCTTCAATCAATATTGAATCAACGGCTTGTTTGATTCCCCTGAAGTTAAGCACAACGAGTCCTGTAATCGAATCGCTTTCTTTCTCTGTTAATTAATGCTTAGATAGGGAGAGGATCTAATTTCACAGCGGCCTTTGCAAAAAGCTGAGGTAGAGATTTCTATCTATGAACGAGTATTGTTTATAATGATCCTAATGTCACATGATCCTTCAGAAATCCTTCTATATGCTGTCACTTTAATGCATCCTTGCTAAATAGAAGTATTAATTTCTTTAAAAAAAATCTAATTGACACCAAACATTTGAACGATACTGAATATCAAGTCTAGATTAACTGGAAAATGGTCTGAAATAGTTTGACATTTATTGAGCTAAAGCATTTTTTCATCACTAAATAAGATCTGCTTATCATAATACATTTCAGATCACAGTGGCACACAAAATCATTTCTGTAAAGCATTCCTGCAGCTCAAATAATAGAACATAGCACTAGCAAAGCCAAGGTTATGGGTTTGACTATCAAAGAACCCAAGACTGCATAAAAGTGAACGCAAATCTGTTAAATTTAATGTAAAAGTAAATGAAAAACAAGCTTTTTACTTTTACCCACTTTGTTTTTAATTTATAAACTTGCACACAAAATATGAAGTCTGATATGATAAAGTGCATTTACTGAAGAATATTCAAATGTGTGGAATTTTTAGCTTCTGAAATATATCCTGGAATGTCAATGCACCATGGTAACAATGGACAATAAAACTAAATATTCACTTTCCAGCTTTAGCACTATTTAGCCCTCCACAGATCCCAAATCCTGACGGATTGATTTGATTGCAGCAATCCGGATTCCAGCGGTATTTCAGGGACTATCTGATGTGTGTATTCAAGATGTCATAAAGTGCTCATGAGACAAGAGCTTATGAAAGCAGCGAATATTACTGTGTGGGATATTAATTACAGCTGAGGGTGGATTGTAAAGCATTATGGGTTTAATCCAATCACTCAGACCGCACTCTTCTTCCGTTGGCTTCTACAATGCCTGTCACTGTTCAGTTGTTACTTTATTCAGTACACCTTTTCACTTGCACATTAATGCATCTAATCAGCTAATCACGAGTCAGCAACCTTGCATGCAGACTGAGTCAGAAACGGCATTCTTGTCTAGTACATTGTTTTTTAGTAGTACATACTGAGTACATTTACAAGACAACATTGTCTTCAAAAAACTAAAAATTTATTTTTAGCTGTATTATCATGGCCAGGAAAGTAGTTGGCGATGTCACTTTGTAAAGAAAACCACACGCATATCGACTGAACATGTCATACGCATGCACATAACGTCACCATTTTAACAAATTCACGTTTTTTATTGTTTACACATAGACGATAATAGCATAGTTTTCACAAACTTAAACTGTGAAACCGTCTCAGGTTACGCATGTAACCCTGGTTCCCTGATAGGGAACGAGACGCTGCGTTTGAGACGCGGTGGGAACGCTCTGCGTGATTACGTCGTGAAGCACGTGTAAAATCAGTCCAATGGAAGCCCGCTACGACATAGGTGACGTCATAGACCAGGAAACTATAAAGCAACCCTGAAATCAGACCGCGATAGCTTCTAAAAAACCTGAAGCAAGTCGATCAGGGCATGCAGGAAGTATGGCAGGCAATCGCAGCATCTCGTTCCCTATCAGGGAACCAGGGTTACATACGTAACCTGAGAGGTTCCCTTTCAAGGGAACTCGAGCTGCGTTTGAGACGCGGTGGGAACCCCATACCCACTACGCCATAGTGACAAATGCCCGTTCTGTGTGAAGTCCTGCGCACACTAAGAAGCAAGCAACCTCGCCCCAGGAGTGGAGAGGTCAAGGTCATAAAACCTGACAAATGTATGCGGAGAGGACCATCCTGCCGCATTACACACGTCAAGAAGGGAAACTCCCGAAATTAAGGCCATAGAGGCCGCCATACTCCGAGTAGAATGGGCCTGCACAGCCATAGGTGAAGGCTGTCCGGCCGCTTCATAAGCCAATAAAATAGCCTTGACTATCCATTTACTCATAACCTGCTTAGATGCAGGGCATCCTCTCTTGAGTGACCCAAAACAGACAAATAGTTGCTCAGATTTACGCCACAGGGCAGCTCTGTGAACGTAGTCATCTAAAGCCCGGACTGGACATAACAGGTTAAGCTGTTCCTGGTCAGGGGTATTAAAGGGTGGAGGATAAAAGGCCTGCAGCACTATTGGGCCCCCAACATTCAGTGGGACCTTAGGAATATAACCCGGCCTGGGGTAGAGAAATGCCTTCACCATACCAGGTGCAAATTCCAGACATGAAGGAGCAACCGACAGAGCATGTCAATCACCAAATCTCTTGATAGATGAGTTAGCAAGGAGAAATAAAGTCTTTAGAGTGAGGAATATTTATGAAACCTCCTTGATGGGCTCGAAGGGAGCTAAAGCCAGACCCTCGAGTACAATGGCCAAGTCCCAAGCCGGTGCTCTAGAGTGCAGTGCAGGTCTCAACCTCAATGTACCACGGAGAAAGCGAGAAATTAAAGGGTTTCTCGCGATAGAAGTACCCCCCAGAGGGGTGTGGTAGGCAGATATAGCCGCCACGTAAACCTTTAGGGTGGAAGGAGATAACCTGGCCGAGAAACAGTCTTGCAGAAAATCAAGAACTGAACCAACAGGGCAGTTAACAGGATCTAACTGACGTTCAACACACCACGCAGTGAACAGTTTCCATTTTAGCGAATACAGCCTTCTCGTGGAAGGAGCTCTGGATTGAAGAATGGTTTCTACAACATCGGTCGAAAGACCGGTTTCCCTGAGCCTGGCCCCCTCAGAGGCCAGGCCCACAGTTTCCACAACTCCGGCCGAGGGTGAAATATCGTGCCCCAGGCCTGGGACAGGAGGTCCACCCTGAGTGGGATCTCCAAGGGGGAGCCGTCCAGCAGAGACACCAGGTCCGAGAACCAAACTCGGGTCGGCCAATAAGGGGCTACTAGTAGCAGACGAGCCCCTTCTCGGCGAACCCTCTCCAGAACCCCCGGAAGCATAGATATCGGGGGAAAGGCGTACAGGTGCAGCCTCGGCCACACCTGCACCATCGCATCCAGACCGGGAGGAGCTGGGTGCGTTAGAGAGAACCACATGGGACAATGGGTTGAATCTGATGATGCGAAAAGGTCTACCTGAGCACGACCGAACTCTTCCCACAGGAGCTCCACCACTTCGGGGTGAAGTCTCCACTCCCCGGGCCTCAGCCCCTGTCTCGACAGAATATCTGCTCCCACATTCTAAAGCCCCGGAATATATACCGCCTTGAGCGACAATAACTTCCCCTGGGCCCATAGGAGGGTCTGATGGGCCAATTATGCAAAGATGACGCGACCTCAGACCCCCCTGATGGTTGATATAGGAGACCACCGAAGTGTTGTCTGTGCGGACCAACACATGATGGCCTCTCAGGTCTGGCAGGAAATATTTGAGTGCTCAAAATACCGCCATCAACTCCAAACGATTTATGTGCCAGGAACATTGATGGTCCTGCCAAAGACCTTGTGCCGAGTTGCCACTCATGACCGCCCCCCATCCCGTGAGGGAAGCATCCGTCGAAAGCGTGACTCGTCGACAAGGAGCCCCCAACACTGGGCCCTGGGTGAGGAACCAAGGTTTCTTCCACATGACCAAGGCACGAAGGCATAGCCTGGTGACCTTGATCCTGCGGAACGGATTTCCCCTCGGAGAAAACCCCTTGGTCCTGAGCCACCACTGCAGGGGTCTCATGTACAGAAGGCCAAAAGTAATAACGTTGGACGCAGCTGCCATGAGACCCAACAGTCTCTGAAACTGTTTCACAGTGAGTGACTGGCCTAGTTTGACATTCTTTGCGGCTGTGAGAATCGCAGAAATACGAGCAGGAGACAGGCGTGCCTGCATTGTGGTTGAATCCCAAATTATACCTAGAAAAATGGTCCTCTGAACAGGAAGGAGCACACTCTTTTTGGTGTTGAGCCGCAACCCCAAACTCTTTATGTGGGACAGAACAGCATCTCGATGCTGAACTGCTACCTGCTCTGACTGAGCCAAAATCAACCAATCGTTGATATAATTTAATACGCAGATGCCCTGGAGTCTCAACGGAGCCAGAGCTGCATCCACCCATTTTGTAAAAGTGCGGCCCTAAACTTAGACCAAATGGAAGAACCCGATATTGGTATGCTTCGCCCCTGAAAGCAAACCTCAGGAACCTCCTGTGATGAGGATGGATAGATACATGGAAGTACGCGTCCTTCAAGTCTATTGTGACAAACCAGTCCTTGGACTGAATCTGTGATACAATCTGTTTGAGTGTAAGCATTCTGAACTTGAGTTTCTGAACTCTGCTGTTTAACTGGCGCAGATCTAGAATAGGACGCAACCCTCCATCCTTCTTTGGAACAACGGCTGTAAAACCCCGACTCTCTGCTGGGAGGAGAAACCCTTTCTATAGCTCCTTTTCGAAGAAGTGTCAGTACTTCTTGCTCCATAACCAGAGCCTGCTGTGAGTCCACCATGAAAATCTGGGCGGACGAGTACTGAACTGAATTCTTCAACCCTTTTCTATTATGTGCAGGACCCATAGAGAAATATTTGGCAGAAGTTTCCACGCTGCCAGAAATGCCGATAAGGGAACCAGTCTCTCGAGACTGGCCTCTGGATTTGATTGAACAATCATTTCGGCGCCCTGAAGCGGCGAACCGGCAGGGAACAACTGAACTGACCGTTCTACAACCCTCCTCAGAGGATTGCACGGGGACGCTGACACCTCGGCGCCCTGAAGCGGCGAACCGGCAGGGAACAACCGAAGTGGCAACGCTGCGGCTCTCCTCGGAGAGTCGCTCCCCGGAGGGTGCCAAGGAGGGACGGTTCCTCGGAATCGTTTCTCCCTGGAGGGGACCAACCTGAGAAGCCTGATAGCCTTTTTGGCGTCAGGACTTCTTCTTAGACCAAGCTCTCCTAGAGATAACAGTCCTCAGATCTTGTCTACCCCTAACAGGCTTGGGCTGCGACCGCCACTCAGGAACCGTAGATTGAGGAGGTGCCCGAGCGGCGACGCTCTGTTTTTGCTGAACTCTGTGAGCGGAGCTCGTAGACGGACGAGGCTGCTCAGCCTTTATACCACGAGCAGCCTCGGGGACACTAGACCGGCGAGGAAGAAACCTCTGAAACGCAGCCGCTTGTTTCTTATTTTCTTAAAACCTATCGACAACACAATTTATAGCGTCGCCGAACAGACTTGTAGGTGACAGCGGTGCGTTCAGAAGAACAGATCTATCTTTATCCTTTATTTCAGTTAAATTTAACCATAAATGGTGTTCCGTGGCCATAGAAGATAAATAGAGATAAATCTGTCGTGCGACGCAATTCTCGAATTGCGTCAGCACTAACTTCCTCACAATCGTCTATGTCCCTCAGCAGGTCAGCCTGATACGCTTGGAGAATCGACATAGTGTGCAAACATGCCGCGGCATGACCTGCTGCCGAATACGCGTTACCCACCAACAAAGATATATTTTTTAAAGGTTTGGTGGGTAACGTCGGGGCTTTCAGAGGAGAAGATGACTCGGGGGAAAGATAACTCGCTAGTGTGTCTTCCGCGCGAGGCATAGAAAGATAACCAAAATGCTCAATACCTTGAATTTTGCTAAAATTACTGGTCTGAGGGTTATGTACTCTGAAAGATGCCGGTTTGTTCCACGATCTCGACACCTCAGTGTGGAGATCGGGAAAGAACGGGATTTACCGACGAGGAGGTTGTGATCTAGATGGTAGAAAACGCTCATCTAACAGACTTTTTCTAGATACCACATCAACATCATCCGCTGGCCAGTTAATATTTAATTTAGCTACAGCACGAGATAAAACCACCGTAAGCTCCTCATCAGCAGGGGTATGAGCTGGCGAACACTCAAAATCCCCCATACTCGCGACATCCAGATCCTCAGAACTGGATAGCCGCAATATTGGTGCCCCAGCCCTGGAAGGAGAAGCCGCAGAGCGGGCTCCTTCCTGGGCAGAGACACCGGATCCAGCAAGTAAGGGCTGAGAAAGGGCCAGGCCCGTCTCAAGCCCCGCTACTAGATCCATCTGCGAACCCCAAGATGAAAGTCGACGCTGAGCCTCAGCAGCAGCGGGACCCGCACCCCGGGGAACGCGAACTGAACCGCCCTCCTTAAAGAACGATCGGTGGGAACGGAGATAGACTCATACAATGCACACAATCAGCCCCCTCGAGGACTGACTGGGCATGCTCCACTCCCAAACAATCAACACAAAGCTGATGCGTGTCCCCACCCGTGATATAGCGAGGGCAGGGAACAACACACCGTCTATAATCTTGCTTACTCGCCATTTTCTGATAGATATATGAATATATATTGGGCTTGACAGACAACGATTAATAGACAAGGACAGATATAAAGAGAGCGCTTACTGAAGGTACAGAAGATATCGCGGCCTGATTTCAGGGTTGCTTTATAGTTTCCTGGTCTATGACGTCACCTATGTCGTAGCAGGCTTCCATTGGACTGATTTTACAAGTGCTTCACGACGTAATCATGCAGGGCGTTCCCTCCGCGTCTCAAACGCAGCTCGAGTTCCCTTGAAAGGTAACCCTTTTTTAAAACTTTGCGTTTTCAGGCCCCCAAAATGGCGTTGTTGTGTAAATGAATGCAAAAAAAGTTTTCCATTTTTAGTTGAAAGCGGTGTTGTGTAAATGCCCCATAAGTCTGATTTCAAACATTAATGACTTTTAAAAATATCTAGGCCTATAATGAATAATTTAATTAATTGTCAGGATTCACTGAAACGAAGCACCCAAATGCAGTTAGAAGCTCAAACAAAAGCTTTATTCAGTGATAATGGTAGTAGATGGCGAGCTGACAAATTCCAGGTCAGCAATCCAAAGGCACAATGGAAAGAGAGGTCAAAGTCCAGGCAGTGGTCAGGTACCAGGTGAGCAGCTGCACATCGAATAGACAATAGTCAGAGACAGACAAGGTTCATTAAAGATGATTATCCCAGGCAATCAAACAGAGTTGGAAGGATCCACGGATATGAGTAACAGTCCAGAGCAAGAGTCTGAAATCCTGATGAACAAGCCACTGGTCAGTGAGCAGCACAGCCAATACAGGCATAAAAGGTAATAACTGGGCAGATAAAAGAAAAACAGAGAGAGACATAAGAGATAACTGATAAACCAAAACAAGAGATGCGTGTAAAGCGCTGTAAATGACAAAAGACACTGGCAAAGAAAAAGGTGAAAACAGGAGGTTTAAATAAGTAGAGAATAGATGAAAAAATAACAAACAGCTAGGAGCCTGTTTATTATAAAAACAAATGCTGCGTCCAAAATCTTATACTCTCTTGAGTAGGTACTTATTTTGAATAATTACTTCACGGTACTAAAAAAGTATGTTCTATATATTACTATGAGTGTGTGCAGTATGTACATAATCTGGACATACTACATTCTCTATGCTGTCATTATCATGTGACCTACCAGCATCAGTTGCATTGCTTCACTGCCATTCATGAATCCTCTACCGAGGACTCATGGGATAGTAAAGTGTGCATGCACACTTCAGAATCTCGAAGCATAGGTCATCTGGGTACTTTTTGCCTACTCTTTTATGAGTACTGTGAATTTGGACTTACTCTTTTGTCACATACTGTTTTTTGCCTACTAGTGTAGGGGAGTATGCGATTTCAGATGCAGGCAAAGACTCATGCAGGAGAAAAAAGACAGATCAAACCTGAGCCCTGACAATTTATATAATTAAACAGAGGGATAATATAAATGGGAGTTTATTAATTTACATAATCTTATTAACTTATATTTATCCTTTAATGTTTAATTGTTTTCTCTGGCGTATGCACATATTTACCATTATTACATTGTTTTTTTTCACTGTGCCGAACGCACCTACAGTACACATTTTAGGAAAGATGCTGTTCATTCCAATTAGCAAAAATGTAAATGATCTGCAATCACTATCACATACTCTGTCTTTGCTTTTCCACAGACATTTTTCTCTAACACAAGTCCATTAATTCAGTCACAGTGAATGCTTTAAGATCAACACAGCCTTGCTCTCTCTCTCTTCATGAGAGCCAATCAAGCAAAAAGGAGAATATAAAGTGGCTTTTAATAAATTCGTCACCCCATAAATATTCAACCCTCTCCTGATCTGGGAAAATCTATTATTTCTTAAGTGACAACAATCTATGATTGGGAAGCCTCATAGGCTGTCATTTATATGCTACCTTTATCACCACCCGGGAGGAATTAGGGCCTAATTTCTTTCACAAGGAGTATTGGGGAAAGCAGCTATGCACTTAGTGTGATTTGTTGATTATGAGACATGTGAATATATGTGTGCACTTGGTAAATATTTAACCATGAGAAAATGAAAAATCATTCTTGAATGGCAGAGCGAATAATTTACACTTTTCACCCAGCAGTCACCGGTCGCATCAACTGTTTCCCAAGCCAGATTGAGTCTTAGGAAAATATGACCCTCTTGGAGAGTCTAAAGGTGATGCCATCAGTATAATGCGAGTGATTCGGTGGAAAGATGCACCTCTTCATAATGTCATATTTGCCAAGTGGGCTCCATAGCACTTTATGAAGAGAAATATGCGTAATTTACAGCTATGACAAATAAACAGCTCATAAATCTTGAAAGAGATGGGCATGTTGTGCTTGATGCTCCTGCGGGACCACAAATTGCTTTCATTATTTTCCTTGAGCTTTATTGAATGTGGGTGTTGGGCATGGAATGTCCAGTAATAGATTTTAATATTCACTGGGTGTGTATCGTTTCATCATCATAACCCTGTCTTAACGGGTGGTGCACGCTAGACTTACAATATTTAATATATACAATTTATGGGTGACTTTGTTTTGTTAATATTCTGTTGCTGTAAACCTTGCAAAACATCTTAAGCTCTTTATACATTTGTGCTTTGTGCTGTGGGGCTTTTGGGTCATTTTGGTCGTAAGATGGTGTGTGGCGCCTATTCTTTTTATCGACTTTTTTGACTGCAAATGATCAAATGAAACAAATGAGAGTATTAACAGAGTATTTAGACACAATATTGCCTCTTACTTTTCCTCTGATAAAGATAATAGTTCCAAGGAATTGAGGAATCCAGGATCGACTGTCTTCTGCTTGGACTGTATTATAAAAAAAAAAAAAAAAAAAAAAAAAATTTCAATTGACCGGATGATTCAATGACTCACTCTTATAGACAGTCACTTAATTTTTGTGTTCTTTAATTTAACTGTTGATTTAAAAATTCAATGACTCATTTATAACTTCCTGAATGAATCGTTTTTCAATGAATTAGTCAAAGACCGTCACTTGTCGCCACCTACTGGCGTAATGATGTAGCCCAACCTATAGAATAGTATATCAAATCACTATCAAAATCTCTTTTTTTATCAACTCGTGAGAACTTTTACCATTTTCTATATTATAAATTTTCCTAAAGCAAGGATTAAAAAAGTGAAGTCACATATTGTCACACAACAGTGAAGCATTTCCATTAGAAAAAGCTATTAGCAATTGACGTTTGAAACACTGGCAAAATGTTTTTAATTATTTTCCCAAATATTCCATTCAAAAGTAAAGCTTGTAATTGAGTGAGGGATTACAATATTCAATATGCTGTATTGTTTGACTCTTGAAGCTGTGCGTGCTGGAAGCTAGAAAAAAAAGAACACTGACAAGGATATTATAATAAATTGAATGCATATGTCTCTAACGAAGCTTAGTATGAATAGAATAATCACAGTGTGTGAATAGTCCTCATTACAAAGTCTTCCAACTCATTTTACAGGATGACCTTCACAACCTCAAAGGTGGAACATGAAATAACCTTATAGCCTTGCTATTGTTTTGCTTTCAATACAGAGAGAAACTTCCGTTGTTTTTAGAATACTTTTTTAAAGCATATCTATGGCAGAAATAGTAAGTTTACTATTTCTAGTATGAGGTTCCGAATAGCATTCATCTTGTAACAATTGCAGGACTACATGACTCTATTTGTTGAGGTACTCACCCTCGGGTGGTGGGTGCTCATTTGGGGTCTTGACAAGATGGCAGCTTTCTGCTGAGAGCTGTCTGGAAAAGCTGCTATTTTGTTTTAGAATCCACCGTTGTTTTGGAGAAAGTCCTAGTGGACACAACTGTTATTAAGCTAAGTGCCTGAGGACAGGGAGTTTGGGTACAAGAGAAAGATGGGAAACTGGGACAAATGTGTGTTGAAAGCTATACTACTGTAGTAGTAGTAGTAGTAGTAGTAGTAGTAGTAGTAGTAGTATTAGTAGTAGTAGTAGTAGTAATAGTACTAGTACTAGAATCAAGCTAGATAAAATAAAAATAAACAGATAATAAAAGTAAGAAAAAAGCATTCTTACTGCCATTCTATTATTCCAAACTTGTATATTCTGTTATTTTTGTGGCACTTGCCTTTTGAATAAAATAAATAAATAATTATACAGTTAAAAAAATAAATACAAATATTGGTGAGTAAAGGGCTGTATATCAATATACAGTGCCGGTTTCACTTTGATTCTGTATTGCAAAACATCAATCTATTTGGGTGTATTTCAATTATAATGAATAGTCTAATTCTATATAATGGCTATTACATATTGTAGAGGGAATACAACGGCTGAGGGAGTGATGGAAAATTTCACTTCTGACTGCTGTAATCTCTCAATATTTTTCCCTCATTTGGAAAGTCGTGGAAATGTTAAAGGGTTAGTTCACCCAAAAATGAAAATTAAGTCATTAATTACTCACCCCCATGCTGTACCAACCCCGTAAGACCTTCGTTCATCTTCGGAACACAAATGAAGATATTTTTGATTAAATCTGAGAGGTGGATCACTGCTACATAGGCTGCCAGAGGGAATGAAACTTGACGGCCCAGAAAGTCATTAAAGAACATGTTTAAATATTCCATGTGCCTACAGTGGCTCAACTATAAGTTTATCAAGCGACGAGACTACTTTTTTCCCGAAAAAAAAAACATAATAACGACTTTATTCGACTATTCCTTTTCATTCCTTGTGGGCCTGAGACGAGAGTTCAAGAGATTTCCACGACGCATGCGCGAGAACTGAACAAGAAGTATTAGAAGAAGAACGTTCTCTTCTCAGTTCTCGCGCATGCGTCGTGGAAATCTCTTGAACTCTCGTCTCAGGCCCACAAGGAAGAAAAGGAATAGTCGAATAAAGTCGTTATTATGTTTTTTTTTCGGGGAAAAAAGTATTCTCGTCGCTTGATAAACTTATAGTTGAGCCACTGTAGGCACATGGAATATTTAAACATGTTCTTTACTGACTTTCTGGGCCGTCAAGTTTCATTCCCTCTGGCAGCCTATGTAGCAGTGATCCACCTCTCAGATTTAATCAAAAATATCTTCATTTGTGTTCCGAAGATGAACGAAGGTCTTACGGGGTTGGTACAGCATGGGGGTGAGTAATTAATGACTTAATTTTCATTTTTGGGTGAACTAACCCTTTAAGTATTTTTTCTTTTGCTTCTGAAGTGAATACAAAAATGATATTTGCTGTCGCATCCCATTCAGCACTATAGACGTTTACCCATATATGAAGACTTCCTCTTCTGAGAACCACGGAAATATAAAAAGCGTCCATTAATTGTGATTGAAATTAGGACATTTTCTTTTAAAATACTTCAGTTATTTAATGTATGATCTTACATATAATATATATAACATAAATATCATAACATACTATTTCTAACATATATGTTAGTGCTGGCAGTAATGTATGTGCTTGCTTTCTTGTGTGTCTAATATCTTCTCCCTGTGAGCTCATCTATCATCCATCACCTCTACTCTCCCACAGCGCTGGGTCACATGACTCCTGCACATTTATTGACACATCATTAAAGAATTAATTCCACAGAGAACACCGTGTACTCTTCAATTTGAGACGTGTTAAGTTTGACATGGCTGTAATTGGACAGCAATTAATGAATTGCATAAATGAATAGTGTCATCACCTTCATCAAGGCTATAAAACATGGTATCCCTCCCTTGGAAGATAGCGGTCTTCATTCATATGCCTTTAGGCTGAATTCTTTTATTATCTGTTATAGTAGTTTCTCTGTTTTTGATGTCAAGGACCCTTGAATATGATCATCCTTGTGTGAGGGATCTTATTTAAAAAAAATATATATTTATTTATTTTTTTACACTGTTTTTAAACATTCCCATGGATCCCCTATAGAGCTTTGCGTCCAAAGACCTCAGTTTGAAAACCCATGCTCTAAACTGATCGACCAGACCAGCACTTCACACCAGAGTATGCAAGGCGAGTGGAAGCCTAGCAAGAAGTGATCTTCAATTACTAAATTGTACGCAGGTAAACATTTTTATACCTCACAGAGTAGCAGGCAAGGCTCTCATTAGACCAGCCATACTAAGTTTAACACAGGTGGCACACAGTATGTAGTGGTTCCCCACTGTGGGTCAATAAAGGAGTCGAGGTGGTGTTATACGAACAGCAGTCGTTTGACATATATAACTGACGCAGTGAAAGAGGAGGATGTGTGGGAGGTTGTCCATCAGAGCTAATGAGAGTTAAACCTGCGTTTTACACAGACTGTTTATGCTTGGGTGATGAAGCTTCTGCTCAAACAGGGTGGAGGAGGCAGAAACATGCCACCTTGGTGCAATGAAACCCAGACGAGATTGGCAAGGACGGGTACTCTCAGACTGACAGTCACATGACAGACGCTACGATGTCAGGTGATTGGATGTACAGGTAGGGCGCACTAATGAAACCTGTACGATTCACATATCAGAGGCATTCAAAGAGATTAAGAACCCTCGCTAGAATTATTTTGTAGAAGAAATTTAATTTCAAAAGGGGAGAAAAAAAATCAATGAATATCAAATTAGTGGAAGTCCGACTGCAATTCAAATTTAAACTTTGGCAGCCTTGGTGAGTGTGGCGAGCAGGACGAGGTCGAGGGCCGTGGGAGGACGGCGCGAGGCCGGTGGTGTGATTACTGATGAGCGACACTTGTGCGACGCACCGGTCTTGTGTCTCTCACGGAGGAGCGGAAGCATAAAAGGAGCGACGACAGTGGAGATCGAGAGAGGCCAGGCCTGGATTTTATTTGTGTTTTGTTATATGTGACAGCAATCGTCCGTGAGGGGCTACTGTCTTTACTTTCATTTTGTATTTGTTTATTTTACGTTTATTTAAGTTTTTGAATGTTTGCCGGTTCCCGTCTCCTTCTTCCCATAACATCTAACCTTGTTACAGTGAGCATAAGAGACTTATTTCAAAACATTAAAAATCTTACTGACCCCAAACATTTTAGCAATATATGAATTTTCCCAATTTCATATTTGACTGAATCATATAATATTATGTTTAGCAAACTATATTTATATTTACTACTGATTAAAAATTAGAATATTTATCAATAAATTAGAGACGCATAAGTGGTGATTAAACATTTATTATTTGACTTACGCCTTCTTTATGAGTTCTCCATGCTTCTATAAAGTGCAAAAGGTTAAAAAAATGATCTATGCCGAAGTATTTGGCAAACATGCACATCATGCTTTTGCATGTAGTTTAAAACTATAAACAAACATAAATAAATGCATGAATTGGTTCAAAGCACACATACAGTGTCAGTTTATTATGATCATACAGGGTCATCTTTTCTGCATCATATTCAGGAAGCTAAACACAGAAGCACATAATGCTTGTACATTGTTGTTACGTGTCAGAACATACGTTTTTAATTCTGTCTAAAACAAATGAGTTTGCGCATGCTTTCTTTTTGTTTTTGTTTCTCTCTCTCTCTCCCTGTCGCTTTATGCTCATTTGAGTGTAACAGGTGCAGCTGCTTAGAAAGGTGGGGCTGTTGGACTCAGCCCATGAATATAAGCTGTGTGGAAGGCTTGTTCAACGAGTTCCCCCTCCTGCTTCATCGTGTTGTGAACTGTGTGTGTGAACGGGTTTTCGACCAACATAGTGGAGTTGGCCGTTTTGTGCTTCTCTTAGAGTAAGCCGCTTGTGAGCGGCGTTCTGATTGTTAACGGTATAGGCCGGTAATTGTGTTCACTGAGATTAATTGAGAGGTCTGAGGCCCTTTTCTTTCTTTTTAACATTTTTCTCCTGTTTGTTGGTTAGCAGGGAGGTAAGAATTGTACTTTATTTTGTACTACATTTCTAATTTCAGGAAAGACGAGCTAAAACTTAGTTAGAAGACCTGTTTTGTTTGTTGTTTTGCAGCCGACTGAACCCTCTCACCGATTAATATATTTTCCTTTACAGAACGAATGAAATCTTACCCCTAAAATAAACCTTCATTCTCTTTGACTTCAATTGTTTCGTTGTGTGTTTTACGGGAGCAGGAGATGGAACTCTGGTCGTCGCCTTTTAACAGGCGTCGCCCTGTGTGTTAGTGTGTTAGTGTTAGGCACGTAACAATTGTATATAACGCAGACTGACACATCAACCTTTGATAGAGAAAAACCCTGTTAACCCTACATTTTTTTTTGTCCACCATAATATTAGATTATAATTACTGTTTTTCAATATTGGCAACACTAGTAATGTATCATGAAAACAATATGACAAATAGATAGGCAATAAATATTGATGGTGCTATCCAGAATGCAGCTTGCTAAAAGCTTTATTAAAGGGGTGCAGTGATAAATAAGCGAATATAAAAAACAAAGGGCAGCATTATTGAATATGCACAATCCGATATGCAATACTTTATGCTACTCCAATGAAATAACATGTTTTAAGAGACAGCCAACTTGCTGGGCAACGATTAATCGCATCTAAAATACCTTTCCTTTCCTTTCCTTTCCTTTCCTTTCCTGTTGTGTGGGAACCTTACCCGTCTTCTGTCGTCTGCCATCCGTCTGTGTCTGGAATTGTCATCTGCAAATAGAGACATTTATTCACAGAAAGCTCACTCATCCTTCATCTGTTTTCATCCATCATACCACCAGTCTACATTACTGTTCAGTTCCATGTATCTGTCCAATAAACTCTGTTTGAACTCTTACCTGTCTGCATCCTTCAGTTTGGTGACAATATGTGTGTGTACTGTGTATAATTATTTTGTATATATAAATACACACACATGCATGTATATATTTAAGAAAAAACGTATTTATATATTACATATTTATATATAATATATATTATTTATACACATGCAAGTGTGTATTTATTTGTACAAAATAATTATACACAGTACACACACATATATTATCTATACACAAACTTTTATTTTAGATGCGATTAATTGTTGCCCAGCACTGAAAAGAAACCATGTGGTGTGTTATTTGATAAAATGATTAAGTGGGTGCACACAACAATTCAAGAAGGGTTTTACCTTTGTAAAATCCCAAAACAACAGAATTAGGAATGAAAATGTCACTGGTACCCCAGACAAAAAGGATATACAGTATGTGGTCTGTTCGTGAAAAGGGCTATTCTGATTAAAATGTCAGTCACTTAACAGCTTCAGTGCTTTTAGTTCTTCTGAACTCAAGTGTACACTGCCCGAATTACACATTAATATTTCAAAAATACATACCAGTGGCTGGAAGATATTGTATTGTCTCATAATGTATAGTAGGGCATTCAAGTTTAGCGGTGGTGCTGTGTAATAATTCATTCCGTTTACAGTCCTTTACAAGAACTGTATCTTTAAGTGTCTGCCTTTGACTTTCAAGCCTGACCCACTTGCATATTTGAAGAGTTACAAAATTGCACAATAAATCAAACTATATTGTAAAAGCTACAATGTCATCTGTCAAAAAGTGCATTCTGCCTAAAGTCACACTCTTTTTATGAAAGCCGATCAGAGAGAGAGAGAGGTCATGCAAAAACCCTACAGTGTTGTTGCATTGGCCAGGGAGAGTTTGATTATACAAGCAGCCACATATCAAGCCTGAAACCTGCTGTTCTTCAGTATTGTTGCCCACAGAGCAGGGCTGGACCGGGCCCGAGGCACAGCAGAACCCACAGAGCTACGAGACAAGGACTCGGAGGAGACTTTAGACAGGAGGTGGAGAGAGCAGGGTCAAGGGAGTGAGAAACGATTCTGTGCACTCCTCCTTTTTTGATTTGATTCTGCTTACCCACCCTGATCATATTAAATTGACCAGCTCGTAATTATGTACATAGACATTTGTATATATCTGGATGCGCTGCAACGTACAATATACATGTATTGATGTACACTACTATTTCAAATTTTGGGGTCATTAAGATTGTTTGGTAACACTTTAGTTTAGGGTCCAATTCTCACTATTAACTCTCTTATTATTATGCATATTACTTGGATATTGGCTGTTTATTAGCACATATTAATGCCGTATTCTTTATGAACACATTCTACATCCCTTAATCCTACCGAATACCTAAACTCATCAACTACCTTATTAACTATTAATAAGCAGTAATTAGGAGTTTATTGAGTTAAAAGTCATAGGTAATAGTTAATAATGAGAATTAGACCCTATAAACGAAAGTGTGACTGATTTTTTTTTCTAAGAAATGAAAACTTATTCACCAAAGATTAATTAATTTGGTAAAAAAAGTGAGAGTTCAAGACTTTTACACTGTCACAAAACATATTTAAAATAAATGCCTTTCTTTTGAACCTTGTTCATCAAAGAATCCTGAAAAAACAATTATCACCGTTTCCACAAAACATTAAGCAGAACAACTGTTTTCAACATTGATACTAATTTGAAATGTTTCTTGAACTGAATTATTTCTGCAGAATCATGTGACACTGAAGACTGGAGTAATGTTACTGAAAATTCCACAGGAATAACTTGCATTTTGAAATATATTAAAACTGTAATTTAATTTTCACAATTAAATTTCACAATATTACTGTTTCTACTGTTTTTTTTTAAATCAAATAAATGCAGCCTTTGTGAACAAAAACCTGAAAACCCTAAACTTTTGGACTTGTGTGTATCTAAAATGTATTTATTATGTATTTAAAAGTATTTATTTACACACAGCTTTAGAAATATAACAGTTATTTATAGCATAAATATATGTGTATAGTTACGTTTTACTATTATATAACTCTAAAGATTTTTCAGTTCTTTCTTTTCTGATTTCAAATAGTTTATTAGGCTACTGATATGACTGTAGTCTTCATGTCATGGGAGTATACACGATTTAACACTTTATTTTACAGTGTCCTTTTTACACGTTACATGGACTTCCTACAGTTATAACAGTAAATTATGCATAATTAAATGCTGCAACTAACCCTAAACCAAGCCCCGTAGCTCTTTTTTTTTACGGTCCTGTTTTTCATGTACATACTATGTACTTTTTATAGTAATTGCAATAACTGGTTAATAACTAGGTAATAACCCTGAACCTACCCCTAAACCTACCCTTAACCCATGTAGTTACCTTATATTACCAGTACTTCTTAGGTAAGTACACTGTAAGTACACATAAGTGCATGTACGGTAAAATAAAGTACAACCCCAAACCCTATCCCTATAGTAAATACATGTTGTTAATAAATATTACTCAGTAATTAAATGTATAATTACAAGTCAAACTGGATGTGTGCATTCATACCTTTATAGGGATCATCTTTTTCATAATGCCCTTATTTAGCATTCTTCTGTCAAGTTCTTATCTTTTTATTAAGGTATTCTAGAGCTCGAGGAGAGATGTGAGAGCAGAGCAGGAGAGAATCAGACCAGAAGAAAGCAATAAGAGCACAAGCCTTAAGGCAGGAACCACTGAAATCCAGTAAGGGAATAGAGTACTTTCATCTTCATTTGAGCCCTTTAAATGTTCCTTTCAGATGCAAATAGGTAAGATTTTGGAGGTCAAAATGTTCAGTGTATGTTTTGCAAGTTTCATCTGATGAATAAAGATCTGATTTAACTTAATAAACGGAAATGGTTGAGCGTGTAATTTGAAATCTCCTCTGGACTCTGGAGTTATTAATTTCATGTTAAGCTAACAATGTGATACTCTAATAAGTGCAACAACACAGATCACACACAAATATTGGGTAAAATAACCTGCTTTAACTAGAAAATTATTATTTATTCTTAATGATTATTTTAATTGCTGGATGAAATATGAATATTTAATATATAAATATTTATTTTGCTCAAATAAAATGTTTTATAATTTTTTTTCCTACTGTAGCTCAGCGCAATGAATTATGGGATTGCCATCACCAGATGCTGCCTTCGAATTTGCCCAAAACAAGATTTCTAAGGAAGAGCTTTTGCATTGTGAGTGTTCATTTCACATTATTATCTGCAATTAAAATATACATCGATATCTGGATTAGTATAAAATATCTGCAAATCAGCATTTCATAAGCACTCTTTTGTTTTAAATTGAAAATTCAACAGGCAATGGGGCAGTGTAGGACTAGTACAAAAGTAGGGTTGGGGCATATTTACAAATTTGATCATAAATAGTATTTTGAAGTGCCCCTATTATGCAATTTTAACGAGGCTGCTGGTTTTGTTTTGGAGGTCTAACATTATGCAATGCAATGATCCTGTGTTGTAACAGAACGTGAAACTGGAATTGCAAATGCTTTGGCAGCTCAAAATCGATTCTTTCTTTTAGGAGACAATACATTTATTTGTTGTGTACTTTGATCTTTAAAACATTACGGACATTTTACATTCGCATCTATCTATCTATCTATCTATCTATCTATCTATCTATCTATCTATCTATCTATCTATCTATCTATCTATCTATCTATCTATCTATCTATCTATCTATCTATCTATCTATCTATCTATCTATCTATCTATCTATCTATCTATCTATCTATCTATCAGACATCTATCTATCTACACTGCATGAAAACTAATATTCGAAAAAGCATAATAACGACACTTAAATACTAGTGTAAAGAATGCCCTAGAGACTTAATGCAGACTCTGGCCTAACATTTCTTTCACATGTCGCACTTACCGACTGTTCTTGCTAAAATCTCACCCTCCTCTGTCCAAAGTCTGTCACACTCACCCATTAAGAATGGAAGGGCATTGACAGACTGAACGACAATCTCATAACGTACTCTCTGTTGCCCTGTCACGTATTGCAATGCCCCATGTTGACAGCAAACTGAAGCTTGCTGAAATAACAGGAATATACAGGAACAGCAAATAACTTCAATAGAATGAATTAGCATTCAATTCAAAGAGTCATTTAACCTGTGAATTTGTGTGAACTGATGTGTATTTGTTCATTCAGGACAAGGTAATGCGCAGTTTCAGTTTCACTATTTTAGTAAACACAGCCAGCCTGTTAGGCATCAGCTTTCTTATCTTATTATCTGTTTAAGGGAAGGAGAGGCCCATAAACTCCTGATTGGTCAATCGCTGAATTCCACAAGCGTAGATCCCCTACAGAGCAATGATATCAAACATAGTGGATGTTGTCAGAGATTCGACTGGACTGTTAATGCCCCCCTGCCGAGCGGCTTCAGACTTCCTCTGATTTTCAAACAACTGTAAATGCAGTTTACGATGGAAAATTTGGCTGAAAAAATAGCTAGCGGGATGCTGGCCTAATATGAGGTTATCTGAATAAACATGAAAAATACTAATCATACAGCTGCCTATAGTTCATTCAACTATTATTAATTTTAGATATTATATACACAATGTCTGAAGCAACATGTAGTACAATTGCCTTGTTCAACAGGAAAGTGGAAAATATGCTTTTTGTGCAAAATCCGCTTTTCTCTCTCTGAAGCTTAATATATAATGTGCATTAATGGGGGAAAGCTAATACATCCTTTCATCTATTATCCTGTAGGGCTAAGTGAGGATAAGGGGTGATATTCTTCATTACTATACACTGGTCTGTGCGAGTCGAAGAACTCTTTAAAGTATATATTAAGGCTGTTGAAACTATATAACCTTATATAACCTTATCACATTTACATACAGGAAATACTGAACTATAGGGGAAAAGATGTGCTCACACACCTGGCACCCATGAAAATAAACCTGTCACTCACATGAGATCGACCAATAGCAAACCACAACCATACAGTCAATTCCCCATGGACAAAAATCAAATTTCCTTCCTACATTTATGTCACAATAGGAAAGAAAAGACTGCAATTACTTTAGTAAATTTCTTGCTCATTTTCAGTTTACAGTATGTTTAGAAATATTGTAAACCCAATGAAGGTGTTTTGGGGAAGGAAAATAGATCAGAAATTATCCATCAGATGCTACTTCACTGGCTTTTGTGAAAACTTTCATATTTCATGGCGTTAAAAAAACCCATGTAATTGCACTATGCTTCAGCTGAAGCCCAAAGGGATTTTAATGTTGCTCACGCACATCGTTTTCTGGAGCAATGCGTAAAATCTGTTTAAATTTCAGTCTTTTCTTAAAATGTGACTCTAATTCGGATAGCTTGCATTCTGAGTAAATTATATCATTGCTCTGACTCACTAATTCGCATATAATTGGGTTTAGCAGGCTTCGGGACAGAGCTGCAGCACTATTCTTAATATTTATTTATATTCCGTTCATTCCTAAACAGTAGTTTAAGATAAAACCTTTATTCTTAATGGTCAATGCAGTTACATTAACTAATGCAGTGAGATTTTATGGAGTCAGATTAATGAACATACTTAAAATGTCATCTTTTATTACAGGCTACATTGGTTTAAAACAGCAGTATGCTGCAATACAATCCATAGGTTGCCACGAGGAAACCTTTGGATGAATTCCTGGACAGGAGTCAATGAAACAAGGCTTTTAAATGGTTTCCAAAAGCCTCCATCTTTGTCCGTTTTACTATGGCCCTTTGTTTGTGAAAGATCCCAGAGATCATCCAATGCAAATATTAAGCTCCCCAGTGCTGTAGACTGAGAAAACCATTACACAGTGACATGATTGCTTTACTCCTGTCCTGTTAACACCCCATCTGTCCTGATGATTCCCTCTGATACCTCGAGGAGGGAAGGGAGTTTATATTAGCAGATTATTCCTTTATATTAGTGCTTTCGAATCCAGCTATATATTTGCATTTGACATTTAAACATATTTATTTATAAGCAGTTCGTTCTCAAATCTGATTGGCCGAGCAGCGTAATGACATGACAAAGTAAAAAAGAACAAAGTAACTGGCAATAATGTGGCTAAAATGTAAGTTACTCAATATCATATGCCAAATATGTTTACCGAATATCAGCACTCTCGCTCATATTACTTATGTGTTTTTGAATATGAGAACAAATTTATGCATTGACAGCATCTAAAACTTACAAATATTAATTTATGCTCAACTCTACAAATGTAAACATCTTTCTGAATCCATTATAATATATATATGTATAGGTATAATTTACTAGATTTGAAATTTACTGTATTTGATATTTACTATTTTTGAGATCCTAACCTTGCCTACACCTAAACAACTACTCAATAATATAAAAAATGGAATAAGTAAATGTACAGCGAATTTTTATTATTATTTATATATGATTACAGAATTTAAAAATATTTAGAATTAGCTTAATTTAGTATATTTTCAGTTTAGAAAATTCAGTTTACAGTTTAGTAAATTTGTTGTGTGTTTTTGTCATTTTTATTTTGTTCATAATTATTAGCCTTTATTTAATTTGATTTTTATTTTATTTCAGTTTTATTTCAAATAAAACATTTTTTTAATTAAGTATTAGTTGATACAAACACTGACAGCGACAATTATTTTATTTACATTATGCTATTGTGACAATCAGCGGCTGGAGTGCCCGCATGAGCCACTGGAGGGCACTCTCTTCCTGCGTTATGTTCCACCATGGACTCATTATGTTTGATTATGGTTTCATCAGTTTCACCTGTGCACCCTCAGCAACCCTTTATCTGGACTGTTCTGTTCTGTGCCCATTTGTGAAGTATTGTTTTACCCAAACTCTGTCTTAGTTTGTACCTCTTGTTTCTCCGTGCTTGGACTCGATCTTTTGTGTTCCTTTAATAAATATCTGCGAATGGATCCGACCGCCTCAGCCTCTACGTGACAGAATACTTCACCACATCAGGATCCAGCAGATTACAGAACAACTCACCAAGACATGGATCCAGTAGTTGTCAGCAACCGGGCTCTGGGAGAATACCTGTCGACGTTATTGCAAGAGGGCCAGTCCGTCCAAAGGTACGCGAAGGATTTTCTGTCCATTTGCCATCTGGGAGCGCTAGATGAGATCCAGCTCATGGACCTGTTTTGGAACGGGCTGGATTATAAAATCGCTCGATGGATGCCGAGGGATCTTACTGAATGGACTCTTGACCGGTATATTGCTCAGGCTTGCTCCTTGGATGATCTCTTCTCGATTACGGGCTTGTTCTACTCGACACCTCCCGGGCTCTCGTCGCCTCCCGTAAGCCCAACCGAGGCCGCGCTTCACGTGAGCCTCGACGAGCATGCATTTCACGTGAGCCCCGACGGGCATGCATTTCACGTGAGCCCCGACGAGCCCGCACTTCTCGTCTGCCCCGCCGAGCCTGCGCCTCATGTGAGCCCTGCCGAATCCAGTGAGTCAAGCGCCGAGTCAAGTGCATCGTCCAGTGACTCAAGTGCATCGTCCAGTGAGTCAAGTGCCGCCGAGCCAGGTGCCGCCGAGCCAAGTGAGTCAAGTGCCGCCGAGCCAAGTGAGTCAAGTGCCGCCGAGCCAAGTGAGTCAAGTGTCGCCGAGCCAAGTGAGTCAAGTGCCACCGAGTCTACCGAGTCAAGTGAGTCAACTGCCGAGTCAAGTGCCACCGAGTCAAGTGAGTCAAGTCCCGAGTCATGTGAGTCAAGTCCCGAGTCAAGTGAATCAAGTGCCGTGTCAAGTGAGTCAACTGCCGAGTCAAGTACCGCCGAATCAAGTGAGTCAAGTGCCGCCGATTCAAGTGAGTCAAGTGCCGCCGATTCAAGTGAGTCAAGTGCCGAGTCAAGTGAGTCAAGTGCCGCCGGGTCAAGTGAGTCAAGTGCCGCCGGGTCAAGTGAGTCAAGTGCCGCCGGGTCAAGTGAGTCAAGTGCCGCCGGGTCAAGTGAGTCAAGTGCCGCCGAGTCAAGTGAGTCAAGTGCCGCCGAGTCAAGTGAGTCAAGTGCCGCCGAGTCAAGTGAGTCGAGTTCCGAGTCAAGTGAGTCGAGTTCCAAGTCAAGTGAGTCGAGTTCCAAGTCAAGTGAGTCGAGTTCCAAGTCAAGTGAGTCGAGTTCCAAGTCAAGTGAGTCGAGTTCCAAGTCAAGTGAGTCGAGTTCCAAGTCAAGTGAGTCGAGTTCCAAGTCTACTGTGTCAAGCGAGTCTACCGAGTCTACTGTGTCAAGCGAGTCTACCGAGTCTACTGTGTCAAGCGAGTCTACCAAGTCTACTGTGTCAAGCGAGTCTACCGAGTCTACTGTGTCAAGCGAGTCTACCGAGTCTACTGTGTCAAGTGAGTCTACCGAGTCTAATGAGTCAAGTACGTCCAGTAGTGAATCTAGCCCTGTGAAGCGCCGTCGCAGAAGGAGGAGAGGGAGGATTCGTTTGGCTCGCCAGGCTCCGGAGGGCGTTCCCAGACTCCTCGCCCTGCCGGCCCCGCCTCTGCGCCTCGCCCTGCCGGCCCCGCCTCTGCGCCTCGCCCTGCCGGCCCCGCCTCTGCGCCTCGCCCTGCCGGCCCCGCCTCTGCGCCTCGCCCTGCCGGGCCCGCCTCTGCGCCTCGCCCTGCCGGGCCCGCCTCTGCGCCTCGCCCTGCCGGGCCCGCCTCTGCGCCTCGCCCTGCCGGTCCCGCCTCTGCGCCTCGCCCTGCCGGCCCCGCCTCTGCGCCTCGCCCTGCCGGGCCCGCCTCTGCGCCTCGCCCTGCCGGGCCCGCCTCTGCGCCTCGCCCTGCCGGGCCCGCCTCTGCGCCTCGCCCTGCCGGTCCCGCCTCTGCGCCTCGCCCTGCCGGCCCCGCCTCTGCGCTTTGCCCTGCCGGCGCCCTTCAAGCACCTTCCTCCCGTGGATTTCCCCAAGTATTTTTTTGGGGGGGGCCGGAGGTACCCTGTGAGGGCCTTGGGGGCTGCGTCTACATGGACCTTTGCTAGTAGGTACCCTGAGAGGGCCATGGGGGCGGCATCTACATGGACCTTTGCTCTACTGCCTACGTCTGAGCTTCCTGGATTACTGGTTCCGGCTAGACCAGTTAGGTGTGATCTACTCCGTTCCCGTGTTCAGTGTGCTCCGCCCTGTTCTCCTGTCTGTTGTGCTCCGGCCTGGTTCCCTGCCAAGCTTGCCCCGCCTGGGCTGCCTGCGAAGCTTGCTTCTCCGTGGTCCCGGGTCTTGCTCCTGTCTCCAGGTCCCCTGCCTCTCCACGGACCTGGCCCTCCATCCCATCCCCCGTTGACCTCCCCCCAGAGCTCCTAGGAGCGTCTGGAAGCCGCTCCTTAGAGGGGGGGTTATGTGACAATCAGCGGCTGGAGTGCCCGCATGAGCCACTGGAGGGCACTCTCTTCCTGCGTTATGTTCCACCATGGACTCATTATGTTTGATTATGGTTTCATCAGTTTCACCTGTGCACCCTCAGCAACCCTTTATCTGGACTGTTCTGTTCTGTGCCCATTTGTGAAGTATTGTTTTACCCAAACTCTGTCTTAGTTTGTACCTCTTGTTTCTCCGTGCTTGGACTCGATCTTTTGTGTTCCTTTAATAAATATCTGCGAATGGATCCGACCGCCTCAGCCTCTACGTGACAGCTATTATATAGATACTTTTATAATAGATATAATGATTATCCGTGCACAACAAGTTAGATTACTGTCTTTTCCTCGGTATACTGTATGTCTGCAAGTAAAACTGAAATTAGAGAATTCTTGTGGGATGGTTGGTTTGGTTGGTTGGTTTGAACTTTATTCTCCACCAATATGGAAATTCTCTTTTGGCTTCTCATAAAAAAAAAAACACAATTACACTACAGTACAATATGCCAATACAAAAGTTATTCTCATAAGGAGTTGCTTACCTTCATTTAATATTCTAATTTCCACTGGTATAAAGGATTGTTTATAAAAATATTTTATAAACAGATATATATTACAGATATATAAGATATTTTGGGACTTTATACCTTTTCCAGATGGCATTACAAAGAATATAAGATAGGATAAGAATCATCCCTCCCTGTAACACTGTACAAGTGTTCTGTGCTGCAAACAAGTCATTATTTTGTACAAGTTATGAATGTTGTTCTCTGTTGTCAGTGTTGGGAATACATAAGGACAAAGCACAGTTTCAATCGGGCATTTGCATATTTGTCAGCATGCAGCATTTGCCCAAAGGCCTCAAAGCGCCATTGAAAATAGATGCTGTTGACTGGTTATCAGGGGATTGGCTGTGCATTTGAGCGTGAAGTCCAACCTTTTCTGGGAGAACTACAAGGAAGATATGGCTTTTGAATTTACCGATAAGTGCTCTGTAATTGTTCCATTATGTCTTAATATTCAAAGCGTCTCTTATAGATGAAGCGGAATATAATATTTGTTGTCGTATGCACTTGGTGCAAAAAGAACAATACTGATGACACTTACCGCAGGGCTTTTCTAACACATTGATATGGGCTCTTACAAACAACACTCCTGTCCTCAACGATTACACTCACGGCCCGTCTGTCATGGTAAAGCAGCTCTCTGGCCCTCTCCGCTCTCCATTAGCAGACTTTAATCAAGGAGTGATCAAGACCCAACCCGTATTTTTAAATGACATAAATTCTTCAGACAAACTGAAATAGCTTTCTGTGGCCATGCTGTCAGCATTGGTTTGGGTTGGAAGGTGTGGGAATTTTTGTGGTTGCAGCTGATGGCTTCATTGCAGCGTCGAGAAATCATTCTCTTCTGTGTATTTCCGAGCAGGAAGTGCAATCTTTTTGCTTTCTTTCATTTTCTTTATGAATCCGCTCACAATCATTCAAAAGATCAATTAAAAGATAAAATGTGTTTGCTATAAATGACGACTTTCCTCAAACTTATTCTTCAGAGCTGGCCAGAGCGGGACGGGTTTCCCCCCAGAGCCTCCTGTAAAGCTGCGTTATGAAAATGTCCATTTTTATAGCACTATTAATGTGCAAATGAATTGCTGAGCTGAATTTCAACCATTATAGATTTTAAACAACATACATTTTGCTTTCAGACTGACATTAAAGCAGAAGTTTGTCATTTAGACACACTAGAGGGACTGATGGACTAAAAACGGAAAACTTTTTAAGAGGTTTTGCTCATTATTTTACACAACAACAGTGTTTTTGGGGCCTGAAAACGCAAACGTTTGAAACCGACACTGTTATAGGTGCATGTATACTACAAAAACGTGAATTTGTGAAAACAGTGATGTCATTCTCATGCATATTACGTGTTCAGTCTATAGGCACATATTGTTTCTTTACAAAGTGACATCGCCAACTACTTGCCTGGCATGAATAATACAGTGTTTTTAGTCGTTTTCATGGATCCTTGTGAACAGGGAACATTTTGACAATATTATTGTCTGTACATGAAAAAAGCAAAGGAAAAACTTTTTATTTTTAGTACATTGTTGGCGTTCTAAAAACCTAAAAAACCCTTTGAGTCAATAGTGTCTTTTTATTTGTTCCCTTTTTTGTCATTGGGTGCATTAACAGATAATCACACCCTCAAACAAACCCCATTGGTTGAACCAATGTTGCTGAGCCACATTAGACATTCTTTAGAGAGTCATTTGACGTTGTCTTTGCATATTAAGCTGACATAGCAAGAGAAAAGTATTTTACTTTCTTTAGTGTGTGATGTTGCTGTTTGAAATGCATGGAAACAGTTTGCAAAGTTACAAAGCACAAAGTCACTTCAAAGGGAGGACCAGTAAGGGCTGTTTCTGAACTTACTGAAACGGCTCGATTGTAGTTGGGGAATGTACACGTCATAATATTCCTCATTTAAACAATTCCTCCCCAAGGCATTCGCAAAATAAAAAGATGAGCGCTGGTTGAGTTGTGTTAGTAGTGTGTTAAAATAGACTGTAAAAAAAATATGGACGTAGTTTTGGTGACGTCAACCGTAGGTTTCTGAAGAGCATTTTTGAAACTCAAAGTGGGTGGAGCCGGCAGTCGTCATCTTGGCAGCGCATCACCGCGCGTCACTCCCAGATAAACGAAAATGGGCAAAGAGGCGGGATTAGCTGAGGTGACGTGATGGCTAACATACAGCAGACAAACGGCTAGTAGTGACAGCAGCGGCAATCCACCTGTCACTCAAGTGGCCACGCCCTTAATTATGCAGAACTTTAAGGCTTAATATAATTTAAACGGATGAGTTACAAAAAAATTCTTCCTCCTCACAGTTGTCATGGAGGGCAAAATTAGCTATATAGACCAAAACAACTTTTTTTTACAATATGTAACCATATTGTTTTCTGCTGTTAAGTTTTTAACATGGTATTTTAACATGGGGAGTCTATGGGACTGACTTTCTTTTGGAGCCTGTCTCTAGTGCCAGTCGATGAATTGCAGTTTAAGTCACTTCCGTGTTGGATTCAAGAGAAAGACCGGAAGGTTGCCACTTGGTTGAAACTCACAGTTTTGGTTGAGGGGCGTGACATTCCTGAAACACGCTTGAAGCAGTTGACCAATCACAACACACTGGTACAGATGACCAATCCGAGCACATTGCGCATTTCAGTAGGAGGGGCTTTATAGAGATAGGAACTAATCAGAGCGTTACTGACAGACTGTGAAGATATTTTTTAAACATTCAAGCATGAAAACCTATTCTAGTAGAGCCAACAAACAAAATCAAGACTTTGTAAAAGGGCATAATAGAGCCTCTTTAACAAACAATGTGTATATTTATAGCATATTTCCTTTTAAATTTAGCCTATATAATTGTACTTTCTCTCTCACATCATCCTCTCTAACCTGAAGGACATCTGTGTTTGTGTTCATCCGCCTGCTTGTTTTTAAGTATGTGTTGACCATGAATATTTCAGGATGATATACACACAGTGGCCCTCATTTATCAAAAGTGCGTACACCAAATTTCCAGCGTACACCTGGCGTACACCCAAAACCACGGCGACTTTGATATTTATCAATATTGACGTTGGCGTACGGCATGCTCAAATCCTACGCCAGGTCAGGAGGTGGTGTACATGTACGCACGTTTTGAGTTAGTGCGGAAATGCGCAGAAAAACAATTCCTAACACCACAAAACGCACTGACAAACTAAAAGATATGAGGAGCTCTTTTCCAAAACGCAATAAACGCCATTTTTAAAAATAAATTTGTATTTTATTTCTATTAATAAACTAGTGTTGTGTCTGCAAAGATGAAATTGATGATCACCATCTCCGTAGTGAACGCACCTATAGAGAGAGTAGCCTATTTCTTTTCGTTTATAATTGTTTCGTTTAAAGACATTTCAAGCTTTCTTTATAGATATATTTCTCATGTCTGTGAGGCATATACTGAGTTTCGGTTAATTTGTGATGAGATGCCCCGAGTTCACGTGCAATGCAAGGGACCGCGCCCGCGCCTACATGTCATGACTCATGATTATATTGTCTGCTATTTGCTTTTTATTTATTAAATCCAGGCAATTGGTTGATGAAAAAAATATTAAAATTAAGATACAATTTATACAAAACGAAATTCACTTTAAAGAAAGGCTTTCTACAAAACAAAACTTAATTAAGTGGCCAAAATCATGTCTGAGCATGTCTCCCGATATATTGCGCATCCTATCTTAGCCTATTTTCACTTTTCATAATAAACATAGATGGGGAAAAAATAACATTATTATTTTTTAACAAATATGAAACTAAATGCACTTAGTTAATGGCTACAACACGTAGCCTAATAGTAGGCCTGAATATTGTTATCATTACTTTTTTCTAAGTTCTGCACGAATTACTATTAGCCTAAATGTGTTACTAAATGATTTGAATGTATTTTTAACATTGTTGTATTTAAGGACTGTATCTGTGTGTTATTTTTAAATTATTTGTTTTATGTGGTGGACAATATTGGAACGTGACATTGGACATATTTATTTTATTTTTACTATTTAATTTATTTTACTATTTATTTTGTTTGGCTTTTATTTATTTCATGCAGTTGTACTTATTTAATTTATATTAATTTATAGTATGAGTCCCTGATTATATGTTGCATGTTCTCTTGTTGTTGTTTTTTTAGACAAAAATTGATGGATTTATAGCGTTTTGAAAAAAAAAATACAATTAACTTTGAATTTATCATCAACAATATTGTTGTTTGATTTAATAATAATTTTTCATGATGGTGATGGTCTCGATCTCCAGAGAAGTGTCTCCTCTTTGCCGTCTTCCGTGTGTCCATGGGGTAAAATGAGGGTGTGGGGGAAGCGGATACTTGAATATATAGGGGCGTGTTATTCTAATGACGATCGTTTTCAGCCGCGGCATTTATCAAGGGCAGGTATTGCGTACACCTGGATTTCAAAGGTACGCACAGCTTCATAAATCAGGCGGTGAGAGGAGTGTAAGCATAATCTTACGCCAACATATACGCCCGTTTCTACGCAAGAATGATAAATGAGGGCCAGTATGATCATCGTTCTCCTTGTTTTTTTTCAACGTCCTCTTCATGACTCGATGCTCTTTACCTGACGGGCACTCTTCTGATACACATAATATATAACTGAAGGAACTCTTCAGTAAAGCAGAAGTGAAATCACAAATGTGCAGAGTACAGTGAGGCATAAATAAGAAAAAGCTAAAAAATTGGTTCCCTTTCAAGCGAACTCGTGCTGCGTCGGATTGAAGCTTTGCGTGATGACGTCTTGAAGCACATGTAAAATCAGTCCAATGGTGTGGCGGAAACATTTCATTGTCATTCTTTTCATCAGAAACTTTTTATGCAAATTAGGCTCATTATACATTGTGCATTATTTACAAAACTGGCGCAATAAATGTTGAGCCATTACAGCCAGCTTTCTGCAGAAACAGTTTCATGTGAAAGAGATGTTTGTGTACACTTTCTACTGATCAAGTTAGTTATCCATAAAATGATGATCAAAATATGTAGAAAAATGTGCAGCAATGTAGCCAAGCACACTTTCTATGGGTTAAAGAGCAGATTCAGATGCCTGGACCACTGTTACTTTTGTGTTATTTATATAATATCATAGTATTTATTAATATTTTTAATTAGTTTTAGTTTTTATACACTGAAAAAAATTTGGAGTAGGATTTACTTGAAAAAAGCTAGGCAACTTTTCCACTCAGAAAATGCTAGTAAATTTACAAAGATTTGCCAAGTAAAAACGTCTCAGGTTACTATTGTAACCATAGTTCCCTGAGAACAGGGAACGAGACGATGCGTCCATCGACGCCATGGGAACGCCCCCAGCGTGACTGCGTCTGAAGCATCTATGTCAACTAGTCCAATGGAAAGAATGAGCGTCACGGGCGGGTGACGTCATGACCAGGAATTGATAAAAGCACATCCGGTGCAAACCGGCATTAGCTTCGAAAATTGCCGAAGCAAGCCGATCACAGGGATGCAGGAAGTATGGCAGGGTGACGCATCGTCTCGTTCCCTGTTCTCAGGGAACTATGGTTACAATAGTAACCTGAGACGTTCCCTTACGAAGGGAACTCAACGATGCGTCCATCGACGCCATGGGAACGAGAATACCCAAAGCGCCAGAATTCCAAGTACCTGAGTGTCAGTCTGTTGTAACTAAGCACTAAGCACCTGAGAACCTGGGGCAGCATCCAGGTCCAAACTGTAAAACCTGACGAATGTGAGCGGTGAGGACCAGCCTGCCGCATCACAAACGTCTTGGAGGGAAACCCCAAATAACAAGGCTTTAGAGGCCGCCATACCCCTCGTTGAGTGAGCTCTGACCACCCAGGGACACGGATGGTCAGAGTACTCGTATGCAAGTGAAATAGCCTTGACTATCCACTTGCTAACCGTCTGTTTAGAAGCAGGAAGACCCTTCTTAGGTGATCCAAAGCAAATAAATAACTGGTCGGACTTCCGATGTCCGATGAACATAAGTATCCAGTGCTCGCACTGGACACAAGAGGTTCAGCCTTTCCTGGTCCGCAGATGTAAAAGGAGGAGGACAGAAAGCCTGCAGCACGATAGGCCTCGGAATCAAGGTCGGCACCTTAGGGACGTATCCCTGTTTTGGATATAAGAATGCCTTGACCATCCCCGGTGCAAACTCAAGGCAAGTGGGGGAAACCGAAAGGGCCTGAAGGTCTCCAACTCTCTTAAGGGACGAAATAGCTAGCAGAAAGATAGTCTTAAGGGTAAGAAATTTCTCTGAAACCGAATCTAAGGGCTCGAATGGAGCCCTAGACAGGCCTTCTAGTACTAATGCCAAATCCCAAGCTGGCCCCCTAGTGCGAGTTGCAGGCCTCAGCCTCAGTGTGCCACGAAGGAAACGTGTAATCAGGGGGTCTCGACCCAACGATGTACCCCCAACCAGGGCGTGGTAAGCCGCAATGGCCGCCACGTAAACCTTAAGTGTGGAAGGACATAAACCTAACGTAAAGCGCTCCTGCAAGAACTCGAGTACTGTGTTCACAGAACAGTTAACCGGATCCCACTGATGTCGGTGACACCATACAGAAAAAACTTTCCATTTCAGCGCATATAGTTTCCTAGTAGCTGGAGCTCTGGAGCTTAGGATGGTCTCAGCAGCCTCAGCTGAGAGACCACTCTCTATGAGTTGGGCCCCCTCAGAGGCCAAACCCACAGGTTTCAAATCTCTGGCCGAGGGTGAAATATTGTGCCCCCGGCCTGAGACAGAATGTCTCTCCTGATCGGGATCTCCAAGGGAGGACGGTCTAAGAGATGGATCAGGTCCGCAAACCAGATCCGACTCGTCCAGCGTGGTGCTACAAGCAGTAGGCTTATTCCGTACTGGCGGACTCGTTCCAGAACTCCTGGGAGCAGAGCAACAGGGGGAAATGCGTACAGACGTAGCCTCGGCCACGTCTGCACCATAGCATCCAGCCCCAGGGGGGCTGGGTGAGTAAGGGAGAACCAAAGTGGACAGTGCGTCGTGTGCTGAGACGCAAACAGATCCACCTCTGCTTGGCCGTAAAACTCCCAAATTTTCTCCACCGCCTCGGGGTGGAGTCTCCAATCCCCTGGCCTCAGCTCCTGCCTCGACAGGATGTCTGCCCCCACATTCTGGTCCCCAGGAATATACACTGCCCTCAGGGAGAGTACCTTCCCCAGAGACCACAGGAGGATCTGGTGCGCCAGTTTGCAGAGCGGACGCGACCGCAGACCCCCCTGACGGTTCAGATAAGAGACCACTGATGTGTTGTCTGTTCGTACAAGCACATGATGGCCCCTCAGGTCTGGGAGAAACTGTCTCAACGCATTGAAGACAGCCATCATCTCCAGGCAATTGATGTGCCACGAAAGATGATGACTTTTCCACAGACCCTGAACCGAGCGGCCTTCCATTACCGCTCCCCAGCCGGTGAGGGAAGCATCTGTCGAGATCGTAACACGATGGCAAAGAGCTCCCAATACCGGACCCTGGGTTAAGAACCAATGTTTCCTCCATATAATTAAGGCACGAAGGCACCGCCGCGTGACCTTGATCATACGAAGTGGGTTTCCCCTCGGGGAGAACCCTCTGGTCCTTAGCCACCACTGTAAAGGTCTCATGTACAGCAGGCCAAAAGGAATCACGTTGGACGCTGCCGCCAAGAGAACCAACAGTCTCTCGAACTGTTTCACAGTGCGTGACTGGCCTAGCTTTAGCTCTTTGGTGGCTGTCAGGATAGCAGCTACACGAACGGGCGATAGAGTGGCCCGCATCGTCACTGAATCCCATACCACACCAAGGAAAGTGGTTCTCTGTACTGGAGAAAGAACACTCTTCTTGGCGTTGAGCCTCAACCCCAACATCTGCATATGAGCGAGAACGACACCTCGGTGCCGAACCGCCGACTGCTCTGATTCCGCCAGAACCAGCCAGTCGTCGATGTAGTTCAGAATACGTATGCCCTGAAGCCTGAGAGGGGCTAGAGCTGCATCCACGCATTTCGTGAACGTGCGGGGTGATAAAGCTAGACCGAAAGGAAGAACCCGATATTGGTATTCTTTGCCCCCGAAAGAAAACCTTAGGAACTTCCTGTGCTGAGGGAAGATGGAGATATGGAAGTAGGCGTCCTTCAGATCTATCGTGACAAACCAGTCCTCGGATCTGATTTGAGTCGCGATCTGTTTGAGTGTCAGCATCTTGAACTTGAGTTTCTGTACTGAACGATTCAACAGACGAAGATCTAAAATGGGACGCAACCCCCCATCCTTTTTTGGAACAATGAAATAACGGCTGTAAAAACCCGACTCTCTGTCGGGTGAGTACACCTGTTCTATAGCTTCCTTTGCTAACAGGGCCTTTACCTCTTGCTCCATTACCAGAGCCTGCTCGGGATGCACCACTGTGGGCAGCACCCCGTTGTAACGAGGAGGACGAGAACCAAACTGGATTCTGTATCCTTTCTCTACAATCTGCAGGACCCAATGAGAAATATTCGGCAGAAGCTTCCACGCTGCCAGAAAATTTACTAAGGGAACCAGCCTCTCGAGGCTGGTCTCTGGTGTTATCGAGACAGCCAATTCCGGAGCCTGAAACATAATGGCAGGAACTACCTGAACTGGCCGCTCTAAGGCCCCCCTCAGAGGGCGCGAAACCGATGCTGTGCCGCAGCATAGCATCAGCGACTCGCTGGAGACCGCTGCGCCCTGAAGCACCGAGGGTGGCAGGGTTGGCAGAACGGTCTCGTGAGGACCCCGAAATGGAACGGGCACCGTAAAATGAGGTGTACACCGCTCCACTTCGGTCGGGGCTGTCCTCACAGGCCTGATGCGTGAACATCAGGACCTTTTTTTTTTAACCGAAGTCTTCTTCGCCTGAAGAACGGTCCTCAGATCCGGCTTCGACTTAGAAGGCTTCGGTTGAGAGGGTTGCGTCTGTCTCCAGTCTCTACGTGGAGGTGCACGAGATGCAACACTCTCTTTCTGATGCACACGATATGATGAGCTCGACGGCTGGGGCTGCTCACGCCCAGCAGCCCCAGGGGGCTGGACACGGCGAGGGATAAACTTTTTAAAAGCGTCAGCTTGTTTTTTAGACTCCTGAAATCTCTCGACGACCGCGTGGACTGCGTCGCCGAAGAGACCAGAAGGTTCAAGCGGAGCATCTAATAAAAAAGCTCGATCTTTTTCTTTAATCTCTGACAGATTTAACCATAAATGTCTCTCAGTAGCTACCAAGGCTGCCATAGACCGCCCAATTGCTCTGGCGGTCTCCTTAGTAGCCCTGAGAGAAAGATCGGTAGCCCGACGAAGTTCTCGAATATCGTCATGAGAAATTCCCTCACTACTATCCAGATCCCCCAGCAGGTCAGCTTGATAAGCCTGAAGCACTGCCATTGTGTGCAGACATGCTCCAGCTTGACCTGCTGCCGTATAAGCTTTGCCCACTAAAACCGAGGTGGCTTTAAGCGGTCTAGTGGGCAAAGCCGAGGCTTTCAGGGACGATGCGGGACCAGGCGAAAGATAGCTGGCTAAATTCTGTTCCGCCTGGGGCATCGCCTCATAACCATACTCTTTTAGCCCTCTTATTCTCGAATAAGTGTTAACTTGAGGGCTAAAAAGTCGTGAAGAGTAAGGTTTATTCCACGATTTCGATATTTCATTATGAAGATCGGGAAAAAAAGGGAAGCCCTCGTGGTGGAGATAATGTCGTGGAAGATAAAAAGCGCTCATCTAATTTACTTTTAGGACGAGCGCCTTTATTCTCAGATGGCCATTCAATATTTAATTTCTCTACAGCCCGTGACATAACATCCACCAGCTCATCATATGCTGGGGAAATAAATTGTGAATCTCTTTCCCCCATGTGTGTGCTTTCACTCTCCATACTCATAACATCGACCTCCTCGGAGGAAGAGCATTGAAGTAATGGAGGGCTCTCTCCCCGGGCGGAAGAAACCGCAGTGCGTGCTTCCGACACCGGGGGGAGAGCGCTGGATCTTCCGGGTAAGGAAGGAGAAAAGGCCCGCGGACCCGTCTCCAACCCCTCCGAAAGATCCTTTTGCGATCCCCAGGAATGCATTCTCCGCGCCGCCTCGGCAGACGCGGGTCCTGATCCCTGAGGATCGCGAGCCTGCCCACTCTTTACATCAAAGAGTGACAGGCGAGAGCGGAGCATGCGGAGCGGTAGCATTTCACAGTGTTGACACTCAGCCCCCTCGAAGGCTGAGACCGCATGCTCCACTCCCAAACAAATGACACAAAGCTTGTGTGTGTCCCCACCCGTTAAATAACGCGGGCAGGGAGGAACACACTGCTTGTACACTTGTTTCGCCATAACGTTTCCGAATAAATTGCAACAGACAACAATAAATAGACAGAGACAGTATAACACAGATCGCTTGCTGAGGCAACAGAAGCTAATGCCGGTTTGCACCGGATGTGCTTTTATCAATTCCTGGTCATGACGTCACCCGCCCGTGACGCTCATTCTTTCCATTGGACTAGTTGACATAGATGCTTCAGACGCAGTCACGCTGGGGGCGTTCCCATGGCGTCGATGGACGCATCGTTGAGTTCCCTTCGTAAGGGAACCTAAATATGTTCATCAGTAGCTTTAATTAGAAATCGTTAAGTTAAATTTACTTGGAATTTGGAATCAAGTAAACTTTACTTAACTTAGTTAAGTGAGAGTAACAAAGAAAATAAGTAACTTTAACTTGGCTAGTAAAAGGTTGATTAATATCAATTTAGTTGAATTACATTCAATCCTTTGCATTACATTTCACTCAAACAATTTTATTGAATTATACTAGTCATTTATAGTATGTGTTTTACTTAGAGTATCTAAGTAATTTATACTTCATCATGTCAGATGTTAAGCATGATGTGAAAATGCAAAGACCTCAAGACCTTTAAATCTCGCTAGTAGTGAACAAAAACAATTTCTAAAGCTAGGTCTCCTAAACATTAGATCGCTCACACCTAAGGCGGTTATTGTAAATGAAATGGTCACAGATAATAATTTCGATGTTCTGTGCCTTACTGAAACCTGGCTTAAACCAAATGATTATTTCGGTCTAAATGAGTCTACTCCGCTAGGATACTGTTATAAGCATGAGCCCCGTCTGATCGGTCGTGGCGGCGGTGTTGCAACAATTTACAGAGATACCCTTAATGTTACTCAGAAAACTCGTCATAGGTTTAATTCGTTTGAAGTGCTTGTGCTAAATGTTACGCTCTTAGATGTAAGAAAAAAAAACACACTATCTCTAGCATTGGCTACCGTATATAGACCTCCAGGGCCTTACGCCAATTTCCTAAAAGAGTTTGCTGACTTTCTATCAGATCTTTTGGTCATCGTCGATAAAGCATTAATTGTTGGAGATTTTAACATACACGTAGATAATTTAAATGATGCGTTAGGGTTTGCGTTTACAGATTTATTAAACTCCTTCGGGGTCAAGCAAAACGTCACCGGACCAACTCATCGTCTTAATCATACACTCGATTTAATTATATCATATGGAACCGATCCAACAGATATAGATATTGTACCGCAAAGTGATGATGTCACTGACCACTACTTGGTAGCTTGCATATTACGCACTGCTATAATATGTCATGCTGCGCCACGTTATCGACCAGGTAGAACAATTCGTCCATCCACCATAGATCATTTCTCAAATAGCTTATCTGATCTGTCCCAGCTGCTGCCTGAACCCAAACAAACAGATGAACTAGACGAACTAACTAGCACTATGAGCTCCATTCTCTCTAGAACATTGGATATTGTTGCACCCATTAGATTAAAAAAGGTCAGAGAAAAAAGTATAGCACCATGGTACAATAATACTACGTATGTTTTAAAGAGAGAAACCCGTAATTTAGAGCGTAAATGGAAAAAAACTAATTTAGAGGTCTTTAGAATCGCGTGGAAAGACAGTATGTCACGTTATAAAAAGGCCCTTAAAACGGCCAGGGCGGAGCACCTCAGCAAATTAATAGAAAACAACCGAAATAATCCAAGGTTTTTATTTAATACCGTGGCTAGACTAACAAATAAACAGACGTCGTCCTCTACAAAATACCTCGTTACAGTTTAGTAGTAATGATTTCTTGAACTTCTTCACTGAGAAAATTGAAAGCATCAGAATCAAAATCGTAAACGTTCGATCTCTGCTCGCGCCGTATAATTCAGCCGCGATTATCACCCCGCAAGAACAATTACAATGCTTTACAACCATAGAAAAAAAAGAGTTAAATAAACTTATCACTTCATCTAAAACAACAACATGTTTATTAGATCCTATACCAACTGAACTACTGAAAGAAGTGTTACCTATAGTGGAAGAGCCTCTTCTCAATATTATTAACTCATCTTTATCTTTAGGTCATGTTCCAAGAACGTTCAAGCTGGCAGTTATAAAACCTCTTATTAAGAAACCACAATTAGATCCAAATAACCTAGCAAATTACAGACCCATTTCGAATCTTCCATTTATGTCAAAAATATTAGAAAAAGTTGTGTCTGCTCAACTCGGCTCTTTCTTGCAAGAAAACGACATCCATGAAAAGTTTCAGTCTGGATTCAGGCCACATCATAGCACTGAAACTGTGCTTGTTAGAATCACAAATGATTTACTTTTAGCTTCGGACCAAGGCTGTATCTCAGTACTAGTTTTACTTGATCTTAGTGC
Source organism: Siphateles boraxobius (assembly GCF_051911475.1). Classification (NCBI taxonomy): domain Eukaryota; kingdom Metazoa; phylum Chordata; class Actinopteri; order Cypriniformes; family Leuciscidae; genus Siphateles; species Siphateles boraxobius. The sequence goes on from NW_027508975.1 coordinate 4,379,754, forward strand.
TGCGTTCGATACTATAGATCACACAATACTCTTAGATCGACTACAAAATTACACTGGTGTTCAAGGACAAGCATTAAGCTGGTTCAGGTCATACTTATCTGACCGATACCATTTCGTCTACTTAAATGGAGAAAAATCGATTATAACTTCGGCAAACTATGGAGTGCCGCAGGGATCTGTGTTAGGCCCTTTATTATTCTCAATATATATGCTGCCACTTGGTAATATTCTAAGGAAACATGGAATTAGTTTCCATTGTTATGCTGATGACACTCAAATATATATTTCATCACGGCCAGATGAATACGCTAAATTATCCAAATTGACAGATTGTGTTAATGATATAAAAGATTGGATGACGCGTAATTTTCTTTTATTAAATCCAGACAAGACAGAGGTAATACTTATCGGTTCTAAAAACCGTCCACAGAACCCTTCACAGCACGACTTTAACATAGTAGGATGCCCTGTTACTTTATCCGCTACAGTAAAAGACCTGGGTGTTATACTAGACCGCAACCTGTCTTTTGAAAAGCATATTTCATATGTTACAAAAACAGCCTTTTTCCACCTTAGAAACATTGCTAAGCTACGTAATATGCTATCAGTCTCTGATGCAGAAAAGTTAGTTCATGCATTCATGACCTCGAGACTAGATTACTGTAATGTTTTATTAGCTGGTTGTCCTGCATCTTCAATAAACAAGCTACAGTTAGTCCAAAATGCAGCCGCTAGAGTTCTTACTAGATCAAGAAAATATGATCATATAACACCGATTTTATCATCACTTCATTGGTTACCTATAAAGTTCCGTATTAAATACAAGATATTGCTTTTGACTTATAAAGCTCTAAATGGTTTAGCTCCAGTCTATTTAACGGATCTTCTATCGCCTTACAATCCATCGCGCTCTTTAAGATCACTAGATTCGAGGCTTCTGGTCATTCCTAGGATATCCAGATCCACCAAAGGAGGCAGAACATTTTCACATTTAGCTCCGAAGCTCTGGAATAGCCTTCCTGATATTGTTCGTAGCTCAGACTCTCTCTCCCAGTTTAAAACTAGACTGAAGACGCATCTATTTAGCCAGGCATTCATATGAATTTTTATCTTACAGTTACTGTAAATTCGGCCTCTAGTTCATAAACGCCAGAGGAGAACTGGCCCCCGACTGAGCCTGGGTTCTCCCAAGGTTTTTTTTTCTCCATTGGGTCATTTGATGGGGTGTTAGGACACCATTAGGTCACTGGATGGAGTTTTTCGGTTCCTTGCCACTGTTGCCTTTGGCTTGCTCAGTTGGGGATATTCAAATTAATTAACCAATCATACCATTGATTAGCTCTACCAAACTTGGATGTCTTTTTTTCCAGTAATAAACAAACATTGTTAAGTTGTTTTGATTGATACTGTGAAGTAGCTTTGATACAATCTGTATTGTGAAAAGCACTATATAAATATATTTTACTTGACTCGACTTGACTCAATACTTGGTAGACAATACACAATGACGGTAACATTTGATGGATCGTTTTTGTGTTTGAATGTGTCTTTTTGAGTAGAAAATTTACTCGAAATGTAACAAAATGGCAAGTTACTAAATCCTGACGACAAAAGCAATGATAAAACAGTGTAAATACTGCTGGAAACCAGTGAAAAATGAACCTCATTAATTATTCAAGGTCCAGTGCATGATGGGAACCCAAGTGTCAGAAAAGTTGAGTAATTTTTACTTTATTTTATTGAGTTGATATTTACGCTTTAATTTCTACTAGCTTGACTTAAGTATTGATATGGAATTTACTTAGTTTTTTTTTAATTCTTGCCTGAACTAACTTTTAGTAGTATTTACCTTACCAAAAAATCATTTTTTACAGTGTACCTTCAATTTAATAAAAATCTTCCCCTATGACTTTGTCTTTGACAATTTAATTTCAATGTCAACGTTTCTTTTGCCAATCTATCAACTTTCTCATTTTCCTAAATGTCCACATGCACTGGGACCCACATGAATGTGATAAATCTCCATTGTTTGCATACTCTTGTGTTTTTTAACTAAATTTCATACAGTAGTTCTTGATGGCTTCAAGCTGTACCAGACTTTATACTCATAAGAGCCGATACAGAGTTGCTGCATAATAAAATGTTTTTATCCCTGCTCAATCCATTCTAGTGCAGTTATTATAGCATATAATTTAACTGTATCTACATTAAAGCTGACAGATGTTCTTTTGCTTACTCCCATTTCATATCTAGGGATGTACTGTACCGCAGATCCCGTTGCATCTGTTTGTAAATCCTTTGAACCATCTGTAACTTTATGATTAAATAAAATTACTTGCAATATGTGATTTTTAAATTCCTCTTTCCAGTCCTGTTATTTTGAGATAATTAAGTATTTCTCTAAGGCACAACTTAATAGGTTTGATAGAGTGAAATCGATATCTCTCAATTTCGTAAACAACTCCTCTCTTTCCTGTGTAGTACATACATGCTCATGCTTCACTAAAGGATATACATAATCTAGTTTGATGTTTCCCTATTGTGAACAATGAATAATTAAACCAGAATGTTCTATTCGGAGTGAAGTGATAATTATATCTTCTTTTCTACTATTGAAGCATATTCTCCCTTTGCCAACTTGTTTTTGGATATTGTAGAAGTGTCATCCCTTTATTTCCCTGTCCTACATTTCTTGCCACTTTTTATTCATGTGTTCTTTAATTCTTTCCTATGCTTTACTCCATGGAACTCATATGTTTCATTGCCAGTTTGGCCAGTTTGTCGACTATTTCATTACCTTTATACTCCCACATGTCCAGGTACCCATAGGAACCTCAGGTCTTGATGTTGACTGTCCTCTTAATAAGATATTTAAATCTCACAGAGAGAGTCTGAACAAATAACTGCCTTCATTGGCATAACTTCCTCCACCCATTGAATAACTATTAGCTCTGTTCTAAAAACTGATGCATAATTGGTTATGCTTGGAATCTCAGCCGTATGTCCTGATGTATGATCTTTTAAAACATCTGTGAATAAATGGAGCATCGAGGAGTATGCTTGATCTAGATATTGAACAACAGCGCAGAGTTTTTATTTTCAACCTTATATTGTAGATGAAAATCGACTTGAGGCATGGGATATATTTGGTATTATAGGGACTAAATTTCGGTAATACCCATCTTTAGTTGCTGTCCAAACAAAACTTTTGATGTTATCATTCCCAAACTACCATCACAATTTCCTTCACTGGATGTGTCTCTGAATGCCAATTTTGCTGACATCTAGAGGGTGTATGTGGATAATGGTGGAAACTGCTCATCTTTGTATGCACTTCAGCAGCCATTTCAAAATAAAAGTCATAGGTCACAGTCCATCTGAGACAGGGACTTTTGAGAAAGCTGGAGATTTATTAAAATTCTGCTGCTGTGATTAGGATAACCAATCATTCTCCTGGTGTATTTATTTAAAATGACATTCAGATGCTTATTTGCACTAATAGCTGTCACTGGGCATGTTTTATTCTTTCTTTCTCTTCAGGGTGTGCAAGAGTTTACTGGTAGGCCGGAGAGCTTGCGGCGAGCCTGTCAAGTGACTAATGACTCCCGAACAGGAAAAGAGGAGCAAAAACAGCTATCCTCACATTTAATGAAAGGCACAGAGGAATAAGCATTTACTACTAACAGCTATTTTGACCCCAGTGCCCACCCGCAACCTGCACGTAATTTGTTCAATTATCTCAAATGTCTGGAAAACATGGCACAACTAACCCAGAGGTCTTTTCATATTTACAGGCAGATGATATAAAGTGGCACAGTGTCTGTTTTAGTCGTATTTGTGCCTATGTGTGTGCGCTGCGCACACTGTGTTCTAAAAAATATGCAGTGCCATGCAAGAAAACATTTGCTTTTAGCTGAATAATTTATTAAACGTGTACATAGCACTAAAACAAGGACACACACACACACACACACACACACACACACACACACACACACACACACACACACACACACACACACACACACACACACACACACACACACACACACACACACACACACACACACACACACACTTCATTTTAAACCTGCACGACTATTGTGAAAACAAAAGAAGAATGTGAAGAACTATTTTTTATCAAACCATGAAAGTCAATGGGGTCAAAAACAAAACTGGACCCCAATGACTTAAAAAAAAATATATATATATTATATGTTTGTGGAGACAGAGGAGCCTGTGCAAATATGAATATTGATCAAGTTGTTGTTCCATAACTGTCGAACAATAGTCTGAAAAGAGAAAGCAAACACCTCTTTGAAAACCAAACACATTGCTGCTTGAAAAGTAATAAAATGCGGAGACGAGAGACATTTTTATTTCATTCTTTTCTTGTGTTCTCAGAGCATCAGAAGAACTCATGTTTTATTCAGTGAAGCTGTGAGGCTGTGCACAAAACCCTGACATAAAAGAAACGGTGGACACGAGCAGGCCTGCTGGGCCATAGCCGGACGTCCAGACAGCGCGCTGGAGCAGAGAAACTGTTTGCCCGGCTCAAGGACCAAACAATGAACAATTATAGAAAAATTATTGCGATTCTGTAGCATGCAGCAATCTTGAACAGCAATCTTGAAGTGATATATCGAGGCAGGATTGCTTGTCAACATTAATTTACGTAAGACTATAGCATATACTATTATATTATACTATTATATATAATAACTATTATATAAGCATAATGCTTTAAATGTCCTGCTAAAATGTCTAGAAAATATAGAAATCTAAAAGACAAAAATTATACATATATTTAAGTATATAAAATTTAATTCACAGACTTGCTCAGAAGAATAGCAGATAATTTCTCTGAATACTGGTCTGTTGATTGTGAGAGTGAATCTGTTGAGAGGAACTGATATATAAATGTGATCTTAAAGGGATAGTTCACCCAAAAATGAAAACCAGAGATTATAAGTGCTTTATGGTGTTTCTTGTCTTTACTGGACTTCAAGGTAATGGAAGAGATCTATGTAAAGATGCCTAGAAATGTCTATTTTAACAAACAAAACAAACAAACAAACAAACAAACAAATAGACATATGAAACAATAAAGCAAATAATAAAAAGTAATTTTAGATGATCTATTACTGTAAGTTATACATAATATTTGTTATTTCAAATATAAAAAAACAATGCAAAACAAAAAACAGTGTTATTATTGTTGACTAAAACAAAAAAACTAAACTATTAAAAATTTTTTTAACTATTAAAACTAGAAATATAGTACAAAAATATGATTCAATTATATACAAATTATAACAATATAAATAAGTTAAAGTTTAAAAACTTAAATAAAACCAAATTAAAGGTACATAGAAGTACTGTAAAAATAATTGATAATAATTAAATGATACACAATATATATATATATATATATATATATATATATATATTGAATTGTATATAAATAAAACAACAACAATAAAGCTTAAAAGAAATATTTAACAAAGAAAAGAAAATGACACATGATGTACATCACAAAATTACTAAAACTTGAATTAAAATTACATATATTTTTAAAATACAAAATAATACATTTAAAAAAAATAATAATACTAAATTAACAATGGTAAAATAATATTAATCATATTACGTATAGTGACAGTTTATAAACTTGTGACTATACCCTCATCACCAGTGGAAATCGAGCTTGTTTCATAGCTTACAATTCTCTTGATCTTTTAGAAGAGCTGTGATTCAGCTGGGTACGGCCCTGATTGTTTGTCGAGCGGAGATGCCCTTTCTATTCACTGTCTTCTCCTCCCTCTCTGTTCTTCTGCTCTACAGCATCCTCCCATCATCAACAAGTGCCCAACAATTATGCAGATCAGCCCCACTACCTGCAAGCTGTGATTGGCTCAGTGCATCAGACCTGAGAGCACACGCAGAGGAGGTATCTCATTTCTCCTGCAATACACCCGCTTAGTGAGACATGGAAGCACAAGACTGACTCATCTGGACTGAGAAAGAGGCCATTCTGCCAACCAGAATCATAGCCTATCTGAAATGGACAAACACACATTTTTTGTTACTTTCCGTGCCAACAAATTCTATTTTCATGAACATAGCACATAGAAATGTTTCAGTGACAACAGATGTGTTTTGCTAACTTTGTGATTTTAAACAGTTTAGTAGTAATTTAAAAAAAACATAACGGTAATTAATATGATTTTTGCTTGGCTATGTTATCAAAAAGCTAATAATGTGTTGCTAATGTTACACAAACCATGTTCCCGTTCGCCATCTTTGGTCGCAAGAGACCGGGACAATGGCCATCTTTGAACTTCTCTCACTGTACGATGTAGGATCACCATTTAGGAGCCACGAGCACAGAAATCAGCACGATTGGTCATCTTTTGTCTGCACAGCCCAAAATCATACAATGTGTACCGGGCGTTAGAGTTGTTTCCTGAGTATCTGAATGAAAGATCGTTCTAGTTGGACATCACTGTGCACTTCATTACAGCCACACACAATGACAACTACATAGAATGCACTTTTTAATGGTCGCAAAGTAAATTCAAATTCAAATGTAGTACCCACTCAGACACTATGCGGTTTGAGACACAGCATGTGTGTTTGTGTGTGTTCTCATTGACTTTCATGACTAACGCACTGCTTGCAGAGAGAATGTATATATCTCATTTCTGCATGCCTTCAGCAGAAAAGGGCTCCCGCATTCTTTCTAGCATTTGCAGAACATTTACAGCAGATAGACGCAAGTGCTGTTCTGTGCTGAAGCTTTAAAAACAAAACCAAAGGTAAAAAAAAAACAAGATATAAAAGTGAGGTGAGCAACGCTCTGAATTTTGCCGCCATCTCCTGCGTTGTCGTTACCAAGGCGACAGGGGTAAACAGCTGGTTCAGACACAAATAATATAATGTGAACTCAATCGGGCGGGGGAGCAACTTGGGTTCGGACTAAATCGAACCAAATGTGAAAGCACTCTTAAAAACATCTTTGGACTGCATTAGGGGATAATAGTGTTAATAGCCATTTGTTTCATTTATTTTTTGTCGTTTAGCCGAATAGTGTTCCCTTCGCTTGGGCCTTTTTATTTGATTCAAATCTTCCTATGTTTGGTTCCTCAGAATGCAATCTGGCCCAGCAGACTAAAGAAACAACCAATATCCCTATTGCTATTTCAGTGAGATAAGCTGATAAGTGATAGACATGTTAATATCCATTATCAGTTTTCTATTTTAATGTTTTCAAATGTAATTTACTGTGATGGCAAAGCTGAATTTCCAGCATTCACATAATTCTTCAGTGTCACATAATCATTCATAGTGATCTCTTATTATTGTAAATTGTTTCATACTTTGATGAATAGATTTTAAATAATTATATTTTGTAACATTATTAATGTCCTTAATGTCACTTTTGACCAATTTCATGCATCCTTGCTGAATAAAAGTATTCATTTATCTCCTGCAAAAAAAAAAACAGACTAAAATTTTATCTGTAGTAATATTTTGAAATTGAAAAACTGTCGAAAGGGGACAGTATGCTCACAATTTAATAGACACATTTTAAAAATGTTGCCTTGGGAAAGTGAATTAAAATAACTACAGTGTAAAATCAAAAATTTTTTTTTAGATAAAGTCATATTGTGAGATATAAAGTTGCTATTATGACAAAAGAAAAGTTGATATTGAGCAGATATTAGTGTTCAGCATACACAACTCAACAATGGCAATGATCAATAAGCACACATAGATTAAAAAACAATCTCTGTCTATTACAAATAACTAAAAGTGACAACAGAAACAGTTCATGCTTTAAACCAGCGAATGGGGAGAAAAAAACACATACCACAGTGCATGCTGGGAACCATGTAGAGAATAAAATATTTTTCAGCTTTTTCATGCTTGACTCTAGCACACTTCTGTAAGCAGTAATACCTTGTGGTTACTCAGGCTGGTAGGACAGCATTACAAGATTGAATGAACTGTACTGTCATAAGCTTCTTATGTGTTTGAAAATGACTAAAAGCAGTAATGGAACAAAACTTTTCTGTATCATTTCTATCCAACCACAATTTTCCTTGTCCCATTTCTCTGTCCGTGTCTTCCACAGTGCGTCTAATCTGTTATTTTTTCCAAATCTTTACATCACAACCAGTCCCTTTCATTCACAGTTCAACTATCATTGCACGCTATGTAATGTGTATACTTTTAGTAGATGCTTAAAGAGCTTCACAGCGAATTAATCTCAAGAGCTTGATCATGCTAGATTCAGATACATTATAATGGACTGTAGACACACTTTTCCTAATAGAAAAGTAACAAGAATATTTTTTGATCTCATTGTTGCTTTACATCGACTGAGTCTTGTAAGCACACATCCCTTTTATTCATGCGCTGCAATTACATCTGCTTGCATTAGAGGTGTCCCTGTTGATTCTGACAGCTTGTCAGAGATGGTGGAAGGAGCTGGAAGCTGGGATGACATGGAGAGAATGTCATCTAGCATTCAGGCGTATGCGACACCATTCTGTCACACAGCTACTGCATCTGGTCTGCCTGTTTTTCTTCAGAATTACTCACTCACAAACACACAGAAACAAAAACACAGTCGTGGGGGCCGTTCACACCAAAAGTTTTTGTACTCCACTGGACATGTTTGACTGCTGTACGCATGTCTTTCACAGAAGACATTGTAAGAAGTTCAACTTTTAAAGTGACCATGAAATCAAAATGGACAAATCTAATTTTTCATTGGAATATTGCAGTATTTATTATAAGTGATTTCTCTGTATACATATTCATGTGACCTCATAATCTTTAATTAAAATATCTTCTCCATCTCACAGTGACATCTCTTCTCTGATGACTGTTTACTAGGTCAAGGGCGGGACAACCTGTCACTCACATGAGGAATATCAAACCAATAACAAACCACAACCATAGTACTGGTTATAGTACACACTTTTTCTTGTTCAAGAAGCCAGTTATCTCGGATAAAGCCTACGTATAAGACCTACAGTATCACAACTTCTGTTTCATGCCGACTTTAAATAAACAAGTCTCTTGCATTCTTTTTAATTGACCTATGGCTAAGCCATGCCCCCAAACGCGATGAGCCAATCACAGTGCGCATAGCTACACCAATACACTCGGACATTCTCTGCTTCCTCGTCCATTGAAATGCATTGCAGTTAGTCAGTTTTCCTTCGTTTTTACATGTTTTATCTTGTCATTTTAAGTTTACAATGGTCAAACGGTGTGCATAGGGTACACGCAACCCCGACACTAGGTATCCCGAGAGGCTGGATTATGTTTTTTTTTTTTTACCCTTTCCCAAGCCACATCTCAACCGAGATAAGTGTCTGGATTAAGTTATGCGGTAGAACACCAACTAAACGTGGATTATTTAAACAAGGATGTCTACATCTGTTCTAAGTAAGTCAACAACGTATTTGAACGTTATCTTTAACATCTCTAACGTAACGTTAGCCTAACATTAGAAAACGTTAACGTTAGCTTCGCCATAGGAGGGGGCGTGGCTTAGCCATAGGTCAATTCCACTGACCTTGCGTCTCTAGTTTTTAAATGGCCCCATCTGCTGTACTGATCTATTGTAAGAAAGATTTTTTTTTGTGGTTATATATTGCTTTTATTCACCTTATTTTAAACGAAAGATAAGTGCAGCCATTTGTAACTTGAATGTGTGAGGTTTCCGGTGTCAGCCACTTCCAGTTATTTTTAGCTGTACAAAACGATTTACAATAATGTTTCGCTGCTTGATATTGCAAACTGGTATTTAAAGGGATAGTTCTGCAATACAATTCTGTCATTTATTATTCACCATCATGTCTTTCCAAACTCATGAGACTTTCATTCATCTTCGGAACACAAATAAGATATTTTTGATGAAATCTGAGAGCTTTTTGTCCCTCCATTGACAGCTACGCAACTACCACTTTGACATTTTCGTTCTTGCAGAAGCTTAAACGTGCTGTGTAACACGAAAATGAACCTCATTAGTTCTTGAAGAAGCCCAGCCTCCCTTGGTATCGATGATCTGCAGGAAAAAAAATCACTGAATCACTACTTATACACAGGCAGTCTGTCTGGAATGTGCAAACACAGACAAGCGCAGTGAAAAGTGAACTGTTTTGTTTGGCGCTTAGCCAATCAAATTCGAAGGCAAATCTAAATGGATATAATAAGGCAGCGGCTATTTACACTAAGTGCAAATATATAGATGCTATTTACTACGTAAAAATAGCAGTATTTCCTGCTATTTATACTTATAAATAGTGGCAGATACTATTTGCACCTCAGTGTTGTTGTACATTAAACTGTATTCAATAATAACATAGCACTATATTTATTACAATTATTAAATGGTAGCCACTTTTTGGTACAATAAAGCCCTCCCTACACCAACCCCTAACCCAAACCGATAAACACTTTATTACTAAACACACATTAGACACTTTATTTCAATTTTTGGAATATTTTCTTCATTTTTATTGAAAATAAAAATTTTCGATTTGAAAATTTCCGATTTGATCTGTGATGGGAAAAGGGAGTAGAGCGAGTTTGGCAAAAGGCAGATTCGAACTCGTGTTGATTTGCATCAAGATTTTCTGCCATGCACCTTACCCCTACTCTACTGCTACTGTTTCAATGCACCGTCGTCCGGAATTTCGTCTGGTCCAACCAGACATCAGTGGGCGGAGTTAGTGTAAATAGCCTCTGCCACTGCCAATGAGGCGGGGTATATTAGCACTTAGTCTAAATAGACAATCCGATAAAATAAATAGTTGAAGCATTGCGTAGCATTTTAAGATACCATGGAGTCTTGTATCGGTCATATTTCCTAGAACTGGATGATAGATTTTTTTGAACTCGTGCTCTTTTTGCATTACATTTCCAAAAGAGTCAACTTAATTTGACCTGGAAAGCTTTTAGTTAATAAGTCTGTGTCAATGAATTCCTCTGAGGCACAGGAGCAGATCGGGGAATATCACAACACCCTTCTTTGCTTAATACATTCCTACAAACTGGCGTAAAACTTGGCAGCTTCCTATAATGACGCCTTGCAGTCATAGGCATGTGTTCGGCATGCAGTGGCAATCTGTGGCAGAGGGGGAAAGAAACTCAATTAACCTGTGTTAGGTCCTCCATATTACACTAGAGGCTTGAGGAACCCATCTGAAAGAAAAGAAAAACACCAGGACCAGGATAATAACTTCCCCAGTCTCAGATGCCAACAGTCAGGGATGTAGATTGCATTTGAACATTTGGGGCATCTAGCCTATTATCAAAAAATGTAGCCTGTAGGTATAAAACCGTTATGTTTAAGCCAACACTTTTCACATTTTCATCTAAAGTCTTCAATCGGAGCTGTAATATATGTTGTTGCATGAACTGAATACATTGTAAGGGATTAACTTTTTTGTTTCCAACCCCGTTTTGTCTCTGCACGTGCATGTTGTATAAGTATTTGAAGTCTTTCAAAAAAGAATTTAAAAAGTTTTTTTTTATTTCATACTACTGATAACATTTTAGAGCTCTGAATTTCGTATAATACAATTATGTATTTACCTGTCTATAATATGCTGTGATGCAATGCAGATATTTGTTACATAATTGCTTTATTTTTTTACAGTAGTGGGCAAAGGGGATGTTTAGACAAGGGAAATTGACATCTTCACCCCTTTAATCAAATATTTTTAAAACTGTATTAAAGATTGCATAGTGTATCAAAGTAAGCATATTGCATAGTTGTGCTTGGAGTCAATTGTTTAATTTGTGATAATGCAAGGGAACAAAGAAATTTCAAATTTCTTTGTCATACAAAGAAATTGTGAACACATGCAAAAACAAGAAAGAACCAATTAAATAATAATAACGGATTATATTGTAGGCAATGTCTGCTTTTTTTCCTGCAGTGAGCTTTTTGTTTTTAATATATTTTTTTGCATAGTAAAATAAAACCTGTAGCTGTAGTTTGCCTTTTTTTTGCCAAATCATTTTATTTCAGATAAATACCTTAACCAATTTTACTGTTTTGTCCTTTCCCTCACACACTGCAAAAAATGATATGATCAAAATGAATTATATAATCAATATATTTTTACATTGCTTTAACTCACAACTTACATTGCATTTTTCAACTTTTTAAAAATAATTTATACAAGATTCAACACATTTTTTAAAAGTCAGTTTAATGTAATTTAAGCTGAAATTACTTAAACATCATAGTTGATTGTGACAGTAATTTTATTTATTTGTTTGTTTACAGTGCATTTAAAATATTTTCCTCATATTTTGATGGTTTAATTGAACTTGTAGGGTCATTATAAACAAATATCCCCTCTGGCCATCACTTTTGGCCACTACTGTTTTTATGCAATGTATATTGTTTAATTATTTCAGAAAGCTTACACTGTTCACTATAAGTGCTTCGATATGCAATCTTTAGAAGTTCAGCATCTGCTGTATGAATCATGAGTTCTCAGAAACCCTGTAGTGGTTGCATGTAATGTCATTAAATCACATCTCACACAAGTCTTTTTAATGTTGATTTAAAAGTCAGGGACATTTCACTTGCTTCCAAACATCCAATGTAAACATCCTACTGGGAGAGGAAAAAAGTCTGGTCCATAATATGAGGCCATGCATTACTCTTTTGTTATCAGTGATTCTGTGGCCTTGTATACACCTGATATTAAGAAGCGTTTTGGTCGGTTGGATCACAAGTGGACGACGTATCCTATTAAATAGATTAAATGACTTTTTCTGTTTCCTCACTTGACTGAGAGTTTGGGTAGGGAAACAGAAGATATGTAGAGTGTTAAAAGACGAGTGGCAGTGATCAAAGATCGCAATGACATGTGATTCCTCTCCATCTGTCCGTCACCTGCTGTATAAATCACCCTAATCATGCTGCATCTTTCTCCGCTTTGATGGCTGATATGTTTGGCTTGCTTCTTGCCAACTGCTCATGATGCAACAGTCCAAGTTTGTTTCAAATGTCGTTGAGAAAGGCAAACAGAAAAGCCAAACAAACAGATAAACGAATGATCTTGAATCTTTGTTAAGTAGGAGCAGGATTACTGTAATTTTTTTATAATAAAATTTTAATAAGTCATTATAAAAATTATATAAATTATTATGCATTATCTGTCAATATGAAAGACATAGAAACAGGTGCAATACATACTAACTGCATTTACTCCCTTTCAGACCAAATGTCAGAAATTGATTCTCTTGGAAATCTGTTTGCACCGGCTATTAATTCTGCCTAATGAAAATAAACGAGCCACAATTATATACCTGTGCAAAACTTGAGAAAAGAAAAACTCAAGCCGTGTTTTTGTGCTTTCTGGTTATGCAGTGAAATTACGAAGGGACACAATTACCTGTTGTTTGCTTCACTTTCGCAGTCTGTTTTTCAAGATTGGGTATGGCTTTGTTTGCATCAGAGCTACTTTACTGAATTAACATAAACCCCAATTGATTTGATTTTAATGGCTTTAATTTACATTTGAATAATTAATAAAACAACCACCAATAGCTTATGCATTGCAAATAATGGTTTCATTGTACTTTGACTGCCTAATTATAATGAGTCAATTTTGCTTTATCTTTGAGTCTCTACGTATTTATCTAAATGTAATTGTTTGCACACTTATGAAAAAAGATCTTTGAATAGACTTACACTGATTATGGGAAAATATTAGATTTCAATCGCAGACAAAATGCACCACACAGACGAAATAAATTAACAAAGCCTCCATAATCACTGTCAGGATATCCTGACCTTTCCAAGCAAGTCCTTTAATTAAACTTTTGGACTGTTTAATTACCTATCGGCATCTGTTCATAAAATGACAGAAAAAGCATTGTCTTTGTAATTAGTCACAGTTAAAAGAACGTGTTCATTAGGATATTTGCTCTGAGAACCGTTTGTTGCTTTCTCTCTTCTTGTCCATATTTTTTTGACTGCCTGGTATCATCAGAAATGACCTGCGCCCCTCATAATGGAGTTTCTCCCATCCATCAAGCTATATGGGCTGATTTTCATTTCCCTCTTTTCAAGAGCAGCTGTGGCTGTGGAAAGTAAATCAAGTCTCCACCTAACCTCTGCCTCGTCCACGGCCTTCCTTTCCCACTCGTGCATAACTCCACAACCAGCTAGATCAGCTCCCTGCCAGCGCTCGCTATATTTAGACATTAATCAGATACCATAATCATTTTTTACTGTATTTTTTCTCGACCTCTCACCACTGTCCTTTGTGCAGCCTCGGCTATGCTAAAAATCTTCTCTGCACCAGCATGCAGAGGTCGTGAGGGACTGGACAAAAGATGGTTTGATATGTGAATGATATGAAAATGTATGTGCTTGGAGAGTATGCATGCCCCAGTGGATCGTGCTTCCACTATGATGAATTTTAATAAATTAATTTAAAAAATACTCTCCACTTTAAAATAGTCAGCTGCGGAGAAGCAATTGTTCATTCAAATGCTAATATGTCTTGAGCATCCTAAAGCGGGATTGTGCTTCATCTAAAGAACATCCATCCATCCATCCATCCATCCATCCATCCATCCATCCATCCATCTATCCATCTATCTATCTATCTATCTATCTATCTATCTATCTATCTATCTATCTATCTATCTATCTATCTATCTATCTATCTATCTATCTATCTATCTATCTATCTATCTATCCCATAATCATTTTTTACTGTATTTTTCCTCAACCTCTCACCACTGTCCTTTGTGAAGCCTCAGCTATGCTAAAAATCTTCCCTGCACCAGGATGCAGAGGTCATGAGGGATTGGTTGGTTTGATATCCATCCATCCATCCATCCATCCATCCATCCATCCATGGTCTGTCTATATCGGACATAGACAATATGGCTAGACAATCTGTCTCCCTTTGTTACATTCCCTGTCTTTCTCTCATACTTTTGACACACATGCTCTCTTTCTCTCCATTTTTCCCTCACACTCTTTTTTTGTGTGGGCAATTTGAAGTGTTTACCTGGTCTCATTCATCTCAATTTTACATTTGCAGAGGAAAAAGACACAGCACTGAGATACATCTCTCTCTCCTTGCTCACAGTCATTGATCTCTATCCCCTTCCAATCTAAATAAACAAATAAAAGTGCAGGGCAACAAACCAACAAAACAAATAAACAAAATGTTTGATTTACAGTAATATGTGCCACATGCCTTGAACACATTTTTAAATCAGTTGATTTTAGCAGGTGCACTTTGTCTTGCAACATTCAAATAATTGTGTATTTTTTTTCTTAAAGACTAAAGAAAGTCACTACTGAAAATATATACTTTCTCGTGTGATCATCAGTGCCGTTTTTCCACAAGTACATTTGCAAGGATATCTCTGAGAAGTAATTAAAAAAAGAAGAGATTTTAATTACATCATTGTTCTTTCAGTCATTATCTGCAGGAAGCAATGTCCCATTAGAAGAATGTTTCTAGTTCTAGTCTCTAGTCGAGTCTGCCCTACATGATAAGCATTTTAAATTTCTTACAATTTGGTCAAAAGACTTCTCTGTGATGTGTTCTTATTCAAAGTCTCTATAAATCAAACACTATAAATCAAAGCCTCGATAATAAAATGTATTTTAATTGCTTACTTTTGTTATAAACAAAAAAGTAAAGGCCAATAAAAAACGTCACCATTAAAGTATAAATACAATAATGACACTTTGAATCAAAAGTGTGGTCAGCTCTGGGCTTCTTGTCCTCAGCTCTGGGTGTCGAGGGTACTGATGTATCAGTGTCCTAATAGGCAATACACTATTCAGTCTTGTATATTCCTGTTGTTCCTTTGTTGCCATCAAAGTTAGGTTCTAATCTAACTAAAAAATACAAATTAAATGAAATAAAAAATTTAATATGTATGCACAATTTCTATTTGTCTACACAATTCCTTTTTAGTATACAAAACCCATGCCTAAATTCAAGCATTTAGGCATAAGCCTGTATAGATCAAAAGGGTTTAATTTTAAGGTCATGCGGAAAATAAATTCAGTCAAGTATGCCCAATCTTTTGGCTCGTAGTATTTATCTCATTTTGAGAACGTCTGGTTCCCTACTGGTATAATTCACATGAACCCTTTAAGCCCTGAAGGCGTTTTTAGGGGCTAAGCCCCGAAGGGGATAGGCCCTATTGTAATTGTACGTTTACTTTATTATTAGGGGCCAATCCCCAAAGGGGATAGCCCCTATTGTATCTGTTCGTTTTCAGAGGCTGTATCTCGGCCAAAGTTTGATCAATTGCAACGAAAATTGGTACGCTTCATCGGAACCATGATCTGAAGGGTCATGCCTAATCTGGGAACAGTGCCACCTACAGGTCATGAGATATGGAAAATTGCTCTTTTGGCCAATAACTTTTGAGCAGTTTGTCTGAAAATTTTGTGGTGATAGCCTAAAGTAATCAAAAGTTAGAGCATTTGGAACCAAGATAGCCTTTTTGTTTAGCCCTTGACACCCCCCTAATGGTATCTCGTGATCGACGCAATGAATTATTTTGAACTCATTTTAATTGTGAGAATCTGCTGTAAATGTTTAGTGAAGTTACGAGTAAAAGAGTACATTCATAGTAAAGTTCAGACTCTAAGCTTACAAATGACACCTATTTTAATTTGATCAATCCAGTAGTTTTTAAAAATATGTTTATTCATTTTAGGTGGCGCCGGCGGGCGGTACAATCCGACTACTCAGCATTTGTTATCAGTTGATGAAAATGGTTAGATGCATTAAAAAGCCCAAATGACACCTATTTTGTGTTATTCCACTCAGTGTTTGCTTAGTAATTTGATTACATTTCAGGTTAAAGATGTTTTGGCATCTATATCTGTCTGCTTCAAGCATTGATTCAGCACCTTAGTGACCTCATGTCTCCTGATCTGGCTCTAGAAATACATCATTCCACTCAGTCATTATTTGTCTCTTCTCCCTCAAAAATGCCATTGCTTTCATCAGTCTGCTATCAGTAACAGACCTGTTCAGCTTGTCCACCTCACTCTCCTTCTCCCTTTCATTCCTCTCTTTATCGCTCAATCTATTAGTTAATCTATTTTAATGCTGTTTTTCCAGGTGTATATGGCTTAAGCATCAACTTGCAGTCATCTCTGGGTTACATTTGACCAGAAATAAGTAAGCTCCAAACTATGTATGAAAATAAGCAAAAACAGCTTATTCTTAAATGGTTAAAAACCTTTAAAGCACATTAAAATGACCAGCGACACATATATCAACACCTATTTGGTATTCAGCAATTTGTCCTATGCTAATGGATGTCAGTGTGAAGGATGGAATAAACAAAGGTAATCACAGCAAAATGGTAATTTGTAGAGTTTTTAAAGGTACAGTAATATGTGTGTAAAGGTCAGGGAAATGGTCACTTAAATGGCACAAAAACCTTGACAAGCATTATAAGTGGAAAAATTAAGTGCATAGTAGGCCTCTTTTTATCTGATTATATGAATAAGGAGCTATAGTTCCTTGAGGGAGAAATCTCACAGTAATATTAACAAGATGTCATACATTTTACATTAGTTTTCTCTCTGTGGGCGAATTAATAGATAGAAAACAGATGGTTTAATGATTTCACCAAGATTAATATGTTCAGATACTCTTTTATAGTCACCATTTCCCTGCATCTGTTATAAACTGGAGATTATTTTAAAACCTTCAACTGAAAATATGCATAATTCATTTTCCTTGACTGGATTACTTTAACACAATAGCCTACAAATTTGTTAGTTTTAATGAGGGAAGTCAATAATCCCTGGAGAAAGTTGTCCGTTTACATTTCTATTAGTCTCTTTACATCATATATGTGCTTCATTGTTTTAAAAGGATCGTAGCACATTTTTTCTTGTTTAATTTTCTCTTTGAAGTACACATATAAGTACACATATAATGTTATTATTATTTTTGGTTTGAGTTAAATAAATAGTCGTAATTTATTTTTATATGATGTTTATCAATTTTCCATCTCCAACCCTTAGAAATGAAACTGTTTTATTGGTTGTGTGCTTCCTCACCAGTTTTTCCATTTGAAATGAGCATCAGCACTTATAAATGCAGTTTTGTTTTTTAGTCCAATTTAGATATTAATGGTTCCATCTTTTTGCAAAGCCTGCATTACATTTTGACAGGTTCACTAAACAAGCTCCCCTGAAATGTGCCGTATGATCTGTTAAGGATGTCCTTCAGAAGGATATGTAGTTCTGAACTTACTGTACATTTTCATATAGTAGCCAGTGGACTCTTTTCATCTTCGAAAGATCAAGGAAAATATGATTCCTTATGATATATGACCCCTTTAAAGCCACAATCATTTTGAATCTTTGCATGGAGACATTTCCCGTAAAAGGACTAAACCGTAACATTGATTCTCGAATATTCTGCATATTTAATTATTAATTGTAACTCACGTGAGTGGCTTAGCATGATTTATTGAACTTAAAAGATCACAAATTCTGTCCCTCTAGCATTCAGAGACTCACAGACATTTTTTTTTCTGTTTTAAGTTCCATGAAACTTGTTTTTTAAGTTTCTCCATGAATATTTTTGCAGCGTACATAAAATGTAAAAGAGACTGTGTCTCAATGGGAAATGTCCTGTTTAAATAAAGGTTATATATATTTTGAATGTGCATATGTTTTGAATTTAGATATAATGCTTATGTGTGAATTTCTAAAGTTAAAAAACATCTAACCAATAGAATGTTCATTTTTAGTTTGATTGATCCTTTATTATGGCCCAATCATGTGGCTTGAAGAAACATGTGGGGGAGGGGAAAAGAACACGCGTGCGGATGTGTATCAATAGCTGAGAGCTGTATCAATAAAAGCAAAAAAATATAATATTGGGATTTTTGCATGCATGGTATGCCCTAAAACATTTCTTATTTGATCCAAATGGTATGTTTGTGCTTCGAGTTTTACAGATGGCTCGATACTGCTGATTTAAATTTTTTGAGTGCACTTAAGTTTGTTTTGTTTGCATGAGCTGTCATTCTGAAAGAACAGCGCGTGGACATTTTTCGCTTTACAACCACTGGATGTGGCACTGGCATGGAAAAGTTTCAGGCACATAATAAATCACTTGATGGACGATGCTTCTTTGATCATCTGCAATGGACTTCTTTTTCAATGGATGAACCGTTTGAGAGTAATTTGAGCATGTTTATTTGATTTTGAAGTGGGATACATCATGTAGGACGTGCATAGATGCAAGTTATATATATTATCCATAGTTTTTATTTTGTCATGTCACATGTTTGTTTGGTCAAATACTTTTTGCTTCAAATCAAAGTTTGGAATGTTTTGAATCAGCTCGTTGCTGGCTGGTTTGGTTCATGGTTTATAAGTCTTTAAATGGTAAGTTCTCCCAAAAATTAAAATTCTGTCATTATTTACTCATCCTTAAGTCACTCCAAACCCGTAAGACTTTTATTCATCTTGAAGATATGTTTATATGTAGGGGTGACCCCGAAAAGTCGAAGATTCGATGCATCGATAGGAGGAGCCTGATTCGACTACCAATCTCACAGTCGAATCTTCCAGAGGTTAAGGGTGCCCAATGTCTTATTTCACATAGAACTACTGGTTTTCTGTCAATACGTTAATATAGGAGCCTATTATGATAATGCTGTAAATACAAATGTGCAAAGGAAGAAGCTTTAAATACATATTTTTAAAGTACATGAATAAATACAAACACCCCGTGACAGATTTAAGTTTCACTTTCGATACGTGACCGATAGAGGAGCGTTTTGGCGGAAGGGATTTTATCTTTAAAAATGTCTGGGATAAAAAAATCTAAAGAGTGGATGCACACCATCAGAAAGGATATTTTCCCAGACTGGATTTAGCATCAGGAAAATCATGATCGCACTTCTGCAGGCCAACGTTAACAAGTTGGTTTTCCTCTGGACATTCTAAAACGCTTAACGATTAAAAAGCTTTTAAAACGCTAGGGCACTTTTACATGGCTTAATTAATAGGCTACCTCATTAAGAAACCATACAATGTGCAGATAAGCAGATGAACCCAGAATATGAACGCAACGTGTTCCTCCTATAGAAAGTCACGTAAAGCGTTTTCTTTATGAGATGAGCGCGCTGGCTGCTGCTGCTCCGTGAAACAGGAGGACGGTCGGTCACAGTTACAACAGCAACAATGATAAAAACGCTGGAATCTGTAGATTGAGAGGTATGGTAATTTAATGTTTAGTTATATCGTAGTTCCCTCTGAATGTGTAGGAAAACTGAAAAAGTCGAACTACAACGTGTTCCTCCTATAGAAAGTCACGTAAAGCGTTTTCTTTATAATAACGGTTTTCAATGGGAGGAAAATTAGCGTTTAATTAAACGCGTTGCATTCATATTCTGGGCTCATCTGCTTTTCTGTAGGCTGTACAGTATGCTTTATTAATAAGGTGTGTATAGAATTTGATCTTTTAATATAACTGTCTTAGGACATTAAGCCGTTAAACGTTTTTCATGTTAAGCATTTTAGAATGTATTTTATCCGCGCACACAATTTGAAAAGACTCAAACGGACACAGAGAAACAGACAGAGTGAAATACTAGATTTTTTTCTCTCTCAATCAGGTAGGGTACGAGTGATTTCAAAATATTTCAGCCGGTTCTACTTTGATGTTTGGATGCTGTGAACATGTTTAGATAAACTATCACTCGAGTTCAGCGTTTATTGTTGTTTCTGCAGTTAAAAAGACAAAGTTGACCATTCTGGCTATAGGCTACTTTCGATATTTTAATTATATCTTAATTTTTAATTTATTTATTGATCACTCAGGGTATTTAACAATTTGTGGCTTGTGTTTTGAATATATGTTCCCCTGCACTTTAGGCACTTTGCACACATTTGTTCTGCATCTTGTGACTTGATTCAGACTTAATTCGTTATTTTTTATTTTTTTTTAGAAAGGTATAATCTGTTCAAATTTAATTCTGTAAATTCATTGTTGATTATTTTTCGGTGCATAGATGTTGCGCTCTGTAGGTACTGCTCGCACAGGCAATTTAGCAGATTTAATTTGATTTGCATGTGAAATGCAAATCCTGTCTGCAGTGTGGCCTTTCTGCAGTTATTTATGTTATTTCTTAGTTGTATTGATCCGAAATGTTTTTCTACATTTTTTTCTATATCTTTGTGTGATGTTCTGTACATCGCAGCTTTAAAATGTTAAAGCCCCGCCCCCTCCCTAACCCCACACACACGATTCGACTATTAGTCGACTATAGGGAAGACTTGACGATTCTGATTCGACTATGAAAATCCTTAGTCTGGGACACTACTATTTATATGTGAATAAAAGCCTAAATGTAATCTGTTTATCATATAAAGTAGTTGTGTCTCTTCAGAAAATTTGGACTAAACTGTTCAATTAATATGGATTAATTTTACAATCTCTTTATGAACGTTTTGCAGCGTCAAAGTGGCAGTTGCGTAGCTGTCAACAGAGGGGCAATAAATTACTCCGATTTTATCAAAAGTATTATGTATTACGGGTTTGAAACGACATAAGGGTGAGTAAATGATGACAGAATTTTCATTTTTGGGTGAACTATCCCTTTAAAAAACAGACAGGCACGGTTGCACTCTATTGAAGTGAGACAAAAGAAACAAATAATTAAATCATACTTGATCAAACAGTTGAGTAATTTGATGTTGGTGCTTGGTGACAATTATCATTAATTTATTAGGTCTTATCTTTGCATATACGTTCAATTCTGCTCGCAGACCCCTCGGAATCCTTTGAAAACACTAGCTGATTTGAACACACTTTTAACGCCAAAGCCTGCTTGTACCAGAAACAAACAACAAGAAATAGGCATAAACTCATTTCATCAGTCCTTATCAGCATTCACATGCTGTCAGAGAAAACACGGGCCTGCAAGCCACATCTTCACTTGGAGCAGTATGAACTTTGTCTTTTTTTTCTGATCTGCCTCTATATCCCATAATCCCCCGTGGGGGTTGTGATGGAGACACACTCCTCTTAGGTGAAACATTGGGATGAACAGACAATTGTTTTAAATTTGGGGTAAAGGAAATGAGACAGAGAGAAAGAAGAAGGGAAGGGCTCTCTCAGATGGCTGATGGACTGTACA
Source organism: Siphateles boraxobius (assembly GCF_051911475.1). NCBI lineage: Eukaryota > Metazoa > Chordata > Actinopteri > Cypriniformes > Leuciscidae > Siphateles > Siphateles boraxobius. Next base: position 4,401,963 of record NW_027508975.1, read on the forward strand.
GAGAGCAGCATTCGGCCCCGCAGGAGAACAGGCCAGTGAAACACTTTAGGGGAAAGTGGCTTGAAAAAGACATTTAAAGCAACAGACACAAAAGGGATGACATTTTCCATCCTTAGGGGGGGATGTAGAGATAAAAAAAAAAGGATGCGGAGGAGAGTGGATGAGTGAGTCTCAGCAAAGAGGTCAAATACACCACAGTGTGTCTTGGCATTTTTTTTCTGTGCATGTAAGTCTGTTTTCAATCATCTATCATTTCTGTAAATATCCATATGTTCGTTTCAATCGAGGCGTCGTAATTAAGCTGTATTTTAGTCCAATTTTACAAGGCAGAATTACATCATGAAGCACACGTCATCTCTTCTACTTTAATACAAGTTATAGGAACAATAAACATGAATGAACATCGGAAGGTATAAGGTACATGCAAGATACAGTGTAACTTATTAAAGTGTATCATCTCTCATGTAATCACCAGTGTTTCAGTCATATAAAAACTTCAATAAAACAGCTTGTGAACATATCACTTAAAGGGATAGTTCACCCAAAAATGAAAATTCTGTCAGTATTTACTTACCCTCATGTTGTTCCAACCCCGTAAGACCTTCGTTTATCTTCGGAACACGAATTGAGATATTTTTGATGAACTTAAGATCGAGCCACTGTAGTCACTTGGACTATTTTAACAATGTCTTTAATTACTTTTCGGGGCTGGCAAGTTTCAATCCCTCAATAAGCCTATGGACTAGAATGGAGGAATAATCCAGCTCTCAGATTTCATCAAAAATATCTTAATTCGTGTTCCGAAGATGAACGAAGGTCTTACAGGGTTGGAACAACATGAGGGTGAGTAAATACTGACAGAATTTTCATTTTTGGGTGAACTAACCCTTTAATATTACATTTACCTCAGGAAAGTTATTCAATGTTCACGGTTTGTTATTTAGCTATAAAAACACTAGAGAGGAGCTTATAATTAATTCTAGTTAATTATAAAGTTCTTTACTGTCACATTTGACCAATTTGATGCATCCTTGCTGAATAAAAGGATTGATTTCTTAAAACAATTTAGATGAATATTTTTTTGTTGTTGTTGGTAAATTAGAAAAAATCATGTCAAGACAATCACAAACTACATTTTCCTCTGATGTCAGCTCTGACAGTGATTTTAAACGGCTAATTTGCTTATACACACTCATGATCAGGCTGACATGCAACAAGCATATACAGTATGTCATGAACAGTCAGTGTTATACATCTCATGGGCTTAATTTTTGTAATCATGATTGGTGTCGTTGAGACGATGCTACAATTTTTCCTTTTGCTTCATTGTTGCACTTGAAGGGTTTTGCTGGTTGGCATGCTCTGTAACTATACTTCACAGGGGCAAAAGTGGGTGTTTTTATCCATTGACATCCATATTGGTGTCATATTGTCATGATTCCTGTCCTGTGTTCCCCTTGTCTTGTGTGGACTTTTGTTATTTCCTGTTCTGTGCCATGTTTTGTAGTCCTTTGTAGTTTTTCTCGTTTATTAGTCTTCCCAGGTGTTTCTGATTAGCCACGCCCCCTTGTTATTTTGTTTATCTTGTCTAGTTCAATCTTTGTGAGTTCTTGTTATTGTATGTTGATTGTTTGAGTCCCGTGTCCTGTTTCCCTAGCCTGAGTTTGTCTAGTTTTGAGTTTAATAAAGTGTGCTGCTTGTGGATCCTGCGTCCTCCTATGATTCAACCACATCGATACTGATAAAATACATTTATGAATAATATATTGTAGTATAATATATATGTTTCTGGAGGATTTTTAAAAGGTTGAAATGCATCTATTTATTCCCATCACGTACGTGCACCAAGAGGACACACTCGAGTTGCATGACACTGTCATCTCAATGTATTTCTTCTTATGAAAGTAAACAGATACAGAACAAAAAAGAGGGCAAGGGTTCTTTAACAACTCAGTGGTTAAACACGCAGCTCTTTGCACACTGGCAGGCGTTATGGCATGAGACGAAACAAAAGGTTAACCTTTCAGTATGTTCGGGATACATTTTGGCAAGGAAAGTTGGTGAGAAAAAGATTCACTGTGTTCAAAAGATAAAATGTTTAGAGATGAGAAAGATCACAAGTTCGAAGGAGAAAATAATAAGGTGAAAGGAGGAAGTTTCATTAGGAATCAGAAGCTACAGTATTTGAAACTTCTGGTTTTCTGAATGAAACATCATTTTAGCTGTGTGGGACTTCATTATATAAATCGGGTATTGATTGGATTGTGAAAAGCGCGAGTTATGTACAAGTGAAGCCAGGTGTTTGGAGGGGCTGAATGAACTCTTCTGGGTAGTATGTGAGAAGTTGTGTGGAAAAACGTGCTTGTGTCTGACTTTGTTCACCTGTCCTAATTTTAGTTTTGAACTCATTCCATTGCTAAAACAGTGTAGTCTTAGTCTTGGGACATTTGCCTCATTCCTGGTCGGATTGTCTCCAGTTGTGTCTTTGACCTTTCCTGGTAATTTCCCTGTGCTTTTGTCTCGACCTTTTTCATGTACAGGCCACAGAGACCTCCAGCAAGAAAAGAAAGTTCCATTCAGTCTCCCCAGAGCTTTTAAGGTTCCTTCTGTCCACCTTTGCCAGTCTTAAACCAGGCGGGATGCTAGAGTGCTGAGGGGAGTGGGCTTTTTCATGGGGTTACCAAGTAAATGACAAACCTAGAGCTTGGGCACAGACACTCACATGCAGTGGCGCAGATAGGATTTTTTAACTGGGGGGGACCAAGCTGTCAGCAAATGATTTAAACTAAATTCGTTATTTTGCGTAATTTGGGCTTTAACTAGTGCTCAAGTAGTTACTTTGCGTAATTTGGGCTAATGATTTGCACTAAAAAGCCATTGGGGGATTCTTATTTGAAATCATGGATAAACAACAATGAACAAAGGTAAACAAAGGCCTACCTGATCACCACTAGCAATGCATGATCATACTATTATTTGACTAGTATGCCAATCACCCACCAAAACTTCATGTCTTCAGCAAAGTATGTTTTGTGGCTGCCCTCCTGCAGATCCTCACTTGCCTGACTAGGGCAGAGGTCTTCAATCCTGCTCCTGGAGGCCCACTGTGAGTTTAGTTCCAACCCTAATCAAACACACCTGAAACACACAGCTCATCAAGCTCTTCAGGATCGCTTGAATATACAAAGGCAGGTGTGCTGAAGCAGGTTGGAACTAAACTGTGGCCCTCCAGGAGCAGGATTGAAGACCTCTGGACTAGGGCCTGCCTTACTGTCATCAGAAATCGCCTGCAGGCCAGGAGGACAACATTTTAAATCTTATAATTTCAGTTAACCCTCTATACCTCTATAGAATTTCACAACAATGTGAAATACAACATATTCCTGAGAATTAATGGCTAAAACTACTATTTCAAAAATGTCTAAGAATAACTCAATTTTAAATTTAAGTGTTAATTACAAGTTTGTTGCAATTTATAGATTAGAAATATCTTTCAAATGATGTATGACAAATTAAGAAATGTTTTTCATAGCCCATAATTTAAGAATCTATATCCTCCGTTGCTCCAGTCCATACAATAGAAAAAACATGATTTCCTGCTATAAGAGGATGTCAAAAGTTTATGTAGGCCTTTATTTGTTGTTTGCATAAACCTTGCACCACACAAATTTACTTATTATGATTATTTTTATAGTGGCTTACACGACAGTTAACATACCTCAGTCAATTTATACAGTACAATGGGTTAAATGATAAGATAAAACATTATTTCCTGACGACGATAAATTGTTTGATTTATCCAACCATTCTTTTTGTGTTCATTCATTATTTGTCTCTGTCCACTCACCTAAATGCATAGTTATGGTCTCCACATTTTGCTGTGTTTACTAAGTGCAAAAGCCTTCTTGCCATTATTGTCAGACTAGCTATTCCCCTTAACAAATCTAATCTGCCACATCTGGGAAAGTCAACAGGCATAGGATACTTACATTGTTTGTTTTTGAAAAAATGAGGTGATTGTTTTTTGTCTCTTCATTGCCTTTATGTGGCATTTATACAGTCGATTTTTTTCAGTTCAGAAAATCACCGACTCAGCTCAGTCATAGATTGTATATGATCACTATGGTTACCGGCCCGCCCCTACAGGCACGATTGGGGCAGCTACCAGCTCCTCATAGGACCCCGGCGACGTCACTCAGGAGTCGTAGCACACACCCAGAAGAGAGTGTAAACGTCGGTGGCATGATGGCATCGTGTGTTTATTGACAACAGAACAGCGTGTTGTGAGAACTTGGGTACAAACAAAGTAATGGTGACCGGTGTAGATTATTATCGTGTGTCAGTCCGCGTCTGCCCCGACCCGATTCTGAAGCAGCGGCGGGCCGGGACACTACTTTGGCTAATGTACTTGGCGAAAACACTGGTTAATCCTCTGTTTTACTGATTTTTGTCGCCTTTCGTAGGGATAGTGAGGGCGGGGGACGGATCGGGTCACTATGAATCTGGGGGGGTCATGTCCCCCCCGTCCCTAGTGCCATCTGCGCCCCTGCTCACATGGCAACTCAAAGTCAAAGCATCTCATATCCTGACACCTGAAATATTTTTGTAGCGGTTCGGCACAACAGTAACACAAACACACTGCCCATTTCAGAACTGCCAAAAGGACAGCTCTGCTATTATGGGTTTGCACAGATCATCAACCATGTCTGTCCGCTCAGTGCAATACAGAGAAGTGTTGTTGGGTTTCATTTTTGTTTTTCAAATCCTGAGATGAAAATCAAAGTTGACACCATATCCCTTCTTTTTCTATTTCCAGAATTATTTTCATCCCCGCTGAATGTATAACACGTGCCCCACTAATGTGTGCCTGTTTTCTCACAGGTCTCTAATGAACCAAATCATTTAATAAGCATTTGTTGATTGAGCCATAAGTTCTTGTTTTTATGAATATGGCATAGGCTAATTTCTGCTGTATAGTGAGATGAGTTTATTTCTCTATCATTTAATACTTTAAAATGTGGACCTCTATGGACCTTATTGAGGATAGATGGCATACTTAATTTAATTTATGAATGCAAATGAGGAATGTAAGGTATGGTGTAGTCTGTTTAGTGGGTTATACTGTTTGTTCCTTCATTAAGTCAGTGAAACATTAAAGGTAGCCCCTAAAACATTTCATTGGATAAAAAACTGCAGGGGAAAAAGGTAATTAAAAACTAGATGTGATGTAGAACTTTAATACCTATTGAATGGCTTTATTCTGATAGTTGTTTGCCATGTACTGTAAAATAAAGTGATGAAATTACAAGTATCACAGTAATACATTTTTAGAGTATGACATTTTGGAGAAATTTTCAACTTGAAGTGTTAAGTTCTCTTAACTTTTAATTTTAATATTGAGTTATCTCAAGTTAAATCCACTGTAAATTTACAGTAATTGAAAAAAAAAAGTTTTATGGAATTGTCAAGTTCACATAAACACATTTTTTTCAATTACGCATGAAGTTTATTTAATTAATAATATTAAGACAATGGGTTACCTCATTTTTTTAAGTTAAGTCAACTGATCACTTTTTACAGTGTGATTACTGATCGCAACATATTTTTTTATAGTATAATAAAAGCAGATTATAATATTTTATTGTAAAATCATATTTATGGTCTTGTTAAATGCAATATATATAAACTTTAAAATAACCCTTGTAGTATTTTTTTACTTAGATTTTAAAATGTGTAATATATATATATATATATATATATATATATATATATATATATATATATATACATACTATTTATGTAAAATGTATTTTTTTAATAGTAGTGTTGGGTTCGAGTCCACCTCAGTCAAGTCTGTGTATTTATGGTACAAAGAGTCGCTGACACGAGAGACTGGTTTAATCAAGCCTTTAATGGCCACCAGCGTTTACACAACATAACACAGTAGAAGACCCTCACGCAAGCGCAGCATGGGTCCGCGCAAATGCACTCAACGTCACAGGACAGGTCACGATCCACGTTACTCTCCACATACTGGCGCCACCCATTTTCCTCTGGATTCTACGCTCTCTTTTCCAGCTTGAGAAACACAAACAGGGAAACAAAAAGGTAGTATGTGACAACACAAGATAACTTGACTGAACCATTTGTGCAGTGCCAACAGCACAGAAGACCTGACGGAGCAGCATAGAACACTAATGCAACGTCTCAAACAAAAATACTTTTGTTATTTGTTAAGCCAAAATAAGGATACAGGCGAAGAGAGCCCATCTATTGAAGCTCATAATCGTTCAACTTGTCAGGGGGCCGACGGAGACAGTTGCACCTGGACAGTTGATGGAGAGGCCAACTTGTGAAATGGAACCTCCACCAAACAAGACGGGGACATATGTCTATCCTCCCGGCGTCCGCCACCATCAGACCCTGGCGGTGAAGCAGGCTCCGTTATCGACAAGGGGATATTTGGATCACTTGAGGGAGCGCTAAGTGGCACTCTTCCCTCCTCTTCACACTCCTCTTCACTCTCAGACATTGCACCGTCTTCACAATGACCTAGGACACTTGGGAAAGAGTCAACTTTATAACAATCAGATAAGCAGACCCTTTAAGAGGCACGCCACAGCTGGGAACCCGTAAACTTGCGGATGTTGCACCACGTACCGTCGGATCTCAGCACAAGATATCGGCTTCGAGCTCGGGACTTTTTGCGGTCACTATAAAGGTAAACAAGGTCGCCCGGGCTAATCTCTGGTCTGTTTGCACCCCGACTTCGTGGTGTTTTCACCTTAACACTGTGGGGGTGGTTAGCGAGGCGTTGTACATGCTGAATCGATATCAGTTCCCGATCACGCACTGGTAATTGCTTGAGAGAGAACTGATCACGCTGCAACAACATTTCACGAGCGGACATGCCACGTGACCGGACACGGCTATTTAACTGAGCGACAGCTACCGACAGCAGCACGGGGGTGACGACCCCGCAGTGTGGTTCTAGAAGCAAAATGTAAACGCCCTGTAGCTCCCATATAGCCTTTTCTGCCACTGGATTTTTGTTGATATTTTTAGCATCGCCTACTTCAATGGCCAGCCTGTGTTGAGCAAGCATTGCATCCTTGGCTAGTGCTGAGAAACCTGGTGCTGGGTCCATTCTAACTACAGCAAAGGGGCCATCAAGCGGACGAAGGCTAATAGACAGACCTATAATACCATCCGGCAACGTTTCCTTCCGTTCGTCATCAATCAACTCTGCGGCTGTGAAGGATGTTACACACTAATGAACGACATGGATGAGCTGACGTTCACGTTTAAGCACATCGGCTGCAAAGGTAGACCCAACCGTCTCAGGTGGATCACAGCTGGACTGCTCCACTGCAAACACTGGGGACTGTGCCAGTGAAGCACACTGGTGACATCCCTTACTGGTAAGCTGGACGGCCGACTCCAAATCCAGGGCATAGAAGTACCGGCCGACGACAAGTCTCAACTGGTGTGCAGAGGGGAGATCTAACCTAATATGCAACGACATAAGTAAACCATCTAACACTGACCTAGGAACAACGATGCACTCAGTGGTGGTCGACAGTGGTGTGTTTCGTCGTACGACTAAAAGCCCATCTCTTGCCAAGGTAACCGTGTTCAAATAACGCTTCACATCTTAACATTAGTAACCCTCTTAGAAGGGCGCGTAACCTGGTGAAAATGCGCGTGCACCCTACGAAGGTCCGGACACTCTGCCTGAATGGACACCCACGTGGCTCTATTAGCAAAGGGTACCTTTTGAGCTCCATGCACGATATCTTACTGGGAGCTAGGCACAGGTTGCATGCCTGGAGAGCCACTAAAACCTCTTTCCACACTGCAAGAAGGCCTTCAAGAGTGTCAGCGCCACAATACAGGTCATCAGCAACCTCAGCCACCCGTTCCTGTTGAAGCAGATCACCAAGTACCCGACAGGTCAATTCTTCTAACGCAGTTTCTGAACCAGGCATGCCCATGGCACATCTGGCATACACCCGGTCTCCTTTAAATGGCATGACAACCCCGCAGTACTTCATAGAGTCTTTGGACAGTGGTATTTGGTAGAAAGCCTTGGTGAGGTCAGTGGTGATAATATACCTCCACTGAGCAATCTGACGCAACTTGGCATCCACATTTGGCATAAGTGATGGCTGGGGTTTGCTATAACGACCCACATCGGCGAAAGCTGTAACAAGACGAACCCACCCATTAGGTTTTTTGATAAGAAATTATGGGTTGACATATTCAACATCGACGTCAATGTCTTCAGGCTTTCGAAAAACACCTAGTGATTCTAGCTCGTCAAATTGAGCATGCAGCTCCTGTAACTGGCCCCTGGAGTACTGCGGACCTCTTCCCTTCCGTTGCGGTGGTTGGACAGGTCCCATGTTTACTCTCGCCCGGAACGGGCCAACAGCGCCATTATAGCCCCCAAACTGCGGACTGAAGACCTCATCAAATTCCCTATGAATCACCTGAAATTTATTTCTGATGTCTGCCGTCATAATACCATTGGGGTCTAATGAGATAAGGTCAGAGAATAGTGCTAAACTGGGCGAACTGGACTTGCGAACAGGGGCCTGAGGAGTTTCCATTGGGGCCTGTTCGGTTAGAGACTCCGGTACGTAGGTCATGCGAAAGCGGCATACATGGTCATGTTTCTTAATCCCCTGCGGTACGTCAGTCAAATTGGGAATCCTGATTTTACCGGATACCCCTACGACCAACAATGGAGCAAACCAGTGCGCACGGCCTGGTTAGGGTTAGGGTTCTGTCTTAGGGTTAGACACAGCCAAGCGCATAGCTCTAGCATCCTCTGATGATTGCAGCTCATCTAGTAATGAGCACAGGGCTTGAGATATCTCTGGCTTAATGGATGCCAGAGTGTGTGAACGTAACTCTGTGTCATACCTCTGCTTTACAAGCTTCGGCAACTCGCTGTGTATAAGAAATAGCAAAGTGAGAACAACAAAGTTTTCTATCGTGGGGGAGAGCTCCTCATCCTCCGCGATGGGTTCACCTCCGTGGGTAATGCCAGAGTCTCTGCGTAGTAGATTATCCTCAACAAAAGCCATTAATCTCTGGTACAAATCCTCTGGTCCTTCATTAGACTCTAGTTTAATAGCAGAAAAATCAATAAAATGTGCGCCAGTCGACTGGAAACCATAATGTAGTCTGATTGTCTGCCATATGTTATCAATGCATGTAGAGCTCTTAACAACAGTATTTCGGGAAATAACTGGTCAGTAGTTAGCGATCTGCCCCAGCATAAGCTCAAGCATGCTGACCTTTTGTTGTCGCGTGCGCCGTTGCGTAAAACAACGCTAAAACCTCTGAATGGTGTAAGCCTCGTCTTCTTTTCCCAGCGCGCGCCGTCAACTAGAAATGGGGCGAACTCTGTGTCCAGAGATAAAGTGTAGACGAGGTTCTGACGCCAGTTCTCAAATGAATTTAAAGTCTTAACTTTTGTGAGGCACCATTATTTCGGTGCTCTGTGTGTATTCACCATGGCTTAAGTCTCGCGTTACACCAGCAAAGATAATCCACAACGCGGCTCGTTTTTGCGCGTCGATAGTGTGAACTGATCTCACATGAACTCACCAGGGTGTTTGGGGAGAGTGTACGGTAAAGCTGCCACCACGCCAGTGTATTTATTGTACAAAGAAGCGCTGACACGAGAGACTGGTTTAATCAAGCCTTTAATGGCCACCAGCGTTTACACAACATAACACAGGAGAAGACCCTCGCGCAAGCTCAGCCTGGGTCCGCGCAAATGTGCTCAGCGTCACAGGACACGTCACGATCCACGTTACACTCCACATACTGGCGCTGAGTCGAGTGCAAGTCTTTGACCAATCGAATCAGAGTTGAGTCCAACTAAACAATACTGTATTTTATTAAGTCTTATGAACCAAATCATAAGACGCAAAAGAGAACTTAATTCAGCATTCGCACTCTGGCGGACCCACCCTACCCTAACTCTTTTAAAGAAGTCTGTTCCTCACAACATTGTCACTAATATAGCTTCTAAAAACTGTTCTTTGGCTTTCCTTTTGTTGTTCTCCAGATCAATGTACGAAATCAGCACAGGCACAATTTTAAGACAAAGTCTGGGAAAAATTCATATTGAAAATGAACAGGAAAATGATTTTACAGATTTTGATGTATGAGCAACAAAACAGATTTTGGAACAAAACTGGCTGGCAGAAGCTCTTTATAATTTCTGTTTTGATGCGGCAGCGTTCGCAGTAAATTGATTTAGTATTTCTGGCAGCCTGTGGAAGAACAGAGTTATCAATTGGCTTTACAGCACCGAGCATCCATCTCAAACAGATACAATGTAATTCAATCTATTTCCAAGAATAAACAAAGGATGCCATTTATTAAATAGGAGACTGACAAATGCTCTGTGACTGCTTCCAACACTGCTGTTCCGATCTCTCATTTTCAACTTGCTTTGATGAATTCAGGTGGTGTAACAAGGCCTGATGGATTATGGGGCTTGTCAGAGATGCTGCAGTTGCCAATCTGTCTGATCCTGGATCAGGCGGAGGCGTCTCCATATCTTTGCACGGTCTGCTAAGACTGATTTGGAGATGGATTACATGAGCTGGATCTTGAAAGATTCATTTTTCACCTCTGGGTTACGTGACGTCTCCATTTGATAGCGAATGGTGACAGTAGATTTGTGTATGCTTGATGCATGATGCCATTGCCAGGAAGAACCAGGGTGAATGTGTAGTGTTTGGCGTCAGCTGAAAGGTGGAGTACATTCTTGCCCTGTTCCATCCACATCACTCCGACTATTGGTCTGTGAGCTTATTGCGGGGTTTTTCCTCTCTATCTCTCTCTTTTTTGCACTAATTTTCCCTCCCTCTTGCTCTTTCAACTCCCCCTTTTCTCTCTCTCTCTCTTCCATCAGACTAAGCAGAGGTACAAATTTAGCAATCGCCTTCAAAGTGCACTGGTTGCTTTGGGCAACTGTATATTGCTATGTGCCTCAATTTTATTTCTGTGCTCCCAGAAGCTGACTCTTTGTCCCACGATCAAAGGGAGGCAGAGGGGGGCTGGAGGACATTTTAAGATTACAAGCACTCTGGGAGATGATCTGAGCTTCATCCTGCAGTCAATGTGAAGGATTAATAGTCTGCCATGGAAGCCCAGCCATGTGGCGCTGTCTTACATTAGCTCATTCTCCACAGTTGTATTTAAAGTTCGCAACCCACAACATGGCACTGTTTGCTGTTTTTTCCTCACTTAATCTTGTGTTGAAGTGGAGTCTGCTTGGAACTTTATGTGCCCTGAAATATTTGAAAGTGAAGTGCTGAAAAGGGGTGGGGCTTCATAAGGTTTATATAACAATTGAGAATTTTATGCAAAATTAGGACTTGTTTTCAGAGAATATATATTGTAAATTTTTCCTACCTATTGGCAAATTGTTTTATTTCTTTATGTAATTATTTATAATTCTTATACAACAATGATAATATTATAATCATTATTAAAAGTTTGATTATAGCCTACAAGTATATAAAGTTTAGTCTTAGTCTAGTCTTTAGTCTTAATATTAGTATAGTCTTACTATAATACTGTTTTTGTCAAGTTAAATTAAGTAAAAATTATTTTTACTGAGGAAAGCACTCAGTATCTTGAAGTGCTTTGTTTGTTAGCGTGGCATTTTACAGATTTTTGCTAACAGCCTTGTCAATTACCAAGCTCAAACGGGCCGTGTCACTGGTTAAAATTGTGGATTTCTCTGGATTTAAACATTGTTGGAAACATTTGGGATGATGTAAGTACACAAATTAACAAAATATACTTAACATTGTTCTCGTGGTTTTTGGATATTTTAATGCAAAAATCTTACTTATTGCACCTTTAATGGTGGTCAGTGTGGCTTTAGTATCATTTATATACTATTATAGTGTTTATTCATATTTTGAATAAGCTTGTATTGTTATATTTTCTATTCATTTTAGTAATTTTGTTATATGCTTTTGTTATTAGTTTTTTTTTGGTTAGTTCTTTATTTCTATTAAGCTTTATTTTTTATTTAAGTTTTAGTGATTTTTGTACTTAAACTTACTTATTTTTGTTAGTAGTTGCCAAGGCAATATTTCTATTCAAGTTTAGGTTTTTAATCTAATATTTATATTTAATTTAATTTCAGGTTTACTTCAGTTACCAAAAACACATTTGAATAGTTTAAGTTTTAGATTTAGCTAACGATAACAGCACAGATAGTGATACACTCATAACTCGGTTTATATTTATTTATAACTACTCAATTATCCCAAGTTTGTATCCAATGGCTGGCTTTGTAGAATGTCATCCTTTCATTAAAGTTCTTGCTCAGGAAGTGCTTCCTGTCAGTGCCCCTTCCTCTGCTTTGGAGAAATCACTTTCCTCACCAAAAACAATTTCACACCATCAATATTTCCATCACACCCACATTTCAGACCTCATAGCAGGTATAATTTTCTCCAAAGTCACAATAAAGAGAAAGTGAGACGGACCGTAGTCCTGTAAACATTAAAGCGAGAGACAGAATAAGCAGACTGATTGACAAAAAAGAAGGGAAAACAGACACTAAAAAGGAATGGTAAATGTGCCCGGGCACTGATAGAAGTGACACACATGCTTTAATTAAACCTTTCACCTCCTCTCAAAGCATTTGAGATATGTGTGGAGTGCTACTCGTAAATGATGCTGAGCTGACTGATTAGAGTAAACGGAGCGATAAACCTCAAGAGCGGCTTTAGTTGCTACATGCAGAGGATCCCGGAGGTCTAACACCGCAGGCTCCGAGAGCTTGTTTCAGAGTGCCCAAAGAGACCCAACTTAAAGACCCTCATCTCCCTCCTTATCAGGCCCGTCAGCTCTTACGCTCACAAACACAAACAGCACCAGAAAATTAGAGAGAGAGAGAGAGAGAGAGAGAGAGAGAGAGATAGAGAGAGAGTCAGCGGGTAAAAAGAAGAGCCCAGAGGAAAGAAAGATGGCAAAAGCGGAGAGGGCTTAGTTGAGGAGAGGAGAGGGGACGGATAGGGGAGGGGTTCCGAAAACAACATGCTGCATTTAAGTCGCAGACTGAAGAGGCGAGTAAAGCTACTGCTGTTGTTATGATGTGTCTGCTGAAAAAACATAGAGGTTATGGGTCTTCTTTGATTGTTAGTGACTTCAGTAAGATGGAGTGGATGTTAGGTTGTATTTAATTGAACAGTTTACAGTACATGCAAATGAAAATGGTGTCATTTACTTACCCTTATGTTGTTCTAAACTTGAATGAATTTCTGTCTTTGGCAGAACACAAAAGGTACATGTATGTTGCATTCAGAAAGCCTTTTTTGGGCCCTGCCCAGTGCGGTTTGTGTCTAAGCATTCCTTATTCCTTAGTTCTTTGAGAGAAAGATTATTTGTAATAAACTATTTAAGAATATGTCCAACTAGCAGCGGAGGACTATTATTCTGTTGCACAGAACTGTGAAAGAACTCAAAGCAACATGGGTTGACCAATCAGCAGAAAGGGGTGTTTGATGCCCGCCCACAAGTGGAAATCGAATATTCAAGTCCTTGAATTTTTTTTTTAAGTCTCATAAAAAAAAATAAAAAAAAAATATTTCCTTATTTTTCTACTATCAATATTAGAAAAACTAATACACAGAGGATAAAAGAAGATATTTTGAGATTTTATTTGTCTAAACGTTGAAAGTGGGGTGAAATGTTGTTTTGGACCCAAATGACTTTCATTGTATGAACAAAAACACTTCTATACAAATTTAGAGGCTTAGATAATACTTAATAATTTACATCTAATAAAGATTTGTGATGTTATAATGGATGACTGATTTTTAATTAATTATCATATATTATCATCTACAATTTTTAGATGTTTATGTAGTCCATCTAAAAGCATGCTTCTCGTCTTTCTCCAATGCTTTTCACAAACATAAACTACAGTTCGAAAGTTTGGGGTTGGTAAGATTTTTTTTGTTTTGTTATTGTGTCTCTTCTGCTCACCAATGCTGTATTTATTTGATCAAAAATACAGTAAAAACAGTAAAATGTGAAATATTTTTACAATTTAAAATAGCTGTTTTCTATGTGAATTAATTTTAAAATGTATTTTTTTCCTGTGATGGCAAAGCTGAATTTTCAACATCATTACTCCAGTGTTCAGTGTCTCATGATCCTTCAGAAATAAATCTTCTAATATGCTGATTTGCTGCTCAAGAAACATTTATTATCAGTATCAATGTTGACAACAGTCTCGGCTGAATATTTAATCACAGAATTGTACATATTTAATACATATCTTCAGATTTGCTGATATCAGTATATACGCATGTATATTTCAATAAATTAAATTGAATTTGTACCATCCATGAAGAGATTTATTCACATTTGCAATTACACCAGCCCGGCAAATACTGAATTTGAATAGGTTGACATGGGATTTACATTGTAATGATTTAAAAATGAAGTCAGATTATGATTCATATAAATATTGTGATTTGTAGGGAACATACATCTCTATGGTATCTAACTATTATGCCTCTCCTTTTGTTTTTATGAATATCTTTGTACTTTTAACATGGATTTTGTGTGCTCCTCGTAGTTTGACTGTAATAAATCTGTATGGAAATTAAAACGAAACTAGGAATTCCTTTTCGGTAAATGAATATGATCTTCGTCCATCACACTTTAATGGGGTTTTATACATTTGTACACATTTCTAGAAGGTTATTCAGAAGGGTGCTGTGACCTACCTATCAGTCATCACATTTTCATAGTTTTTCACATTTTATTACTCCTCAATAAAATAAATGTCAATATAGCACATCTCTGAATACAGCGACACATCACGCTAAATAAATATCTCACTTCCCCTCACTCTTTTTGGATCCCTATTCTGCTTACGTTTGTCAACAACAACAACAACAACAACAACAGAAAATGTTTCAGTTACCCTAGGCTGATGGATTTTGAATCCTCTATATTGTTGGATGTACAGCTTTAATATTTCATGAGGCAACATGATTCATTCAGTCTCACAGTAGGAAGCGCTGGGCCTTCATGCCTCTGAGCAGAGTGTGCAGCAGAAGACATGATATGTGTTACTCTATGAATCCTTCACTCTTTCAGACAGATTTGCTCTGTGTTACGTCTGACACATACTGCCACTCAAATCAGTGGGGTTTTGCAGAGCAGCTTTGAATGATTTTATTATATCCATACCATAAGCCCCTGCAGATACTCCTCTAAAGCCAGAGCCATGTGTGAAGAGCTGGAATCTGCCATCTCTCTGAGTTGTGATGGGTTTTACATGATAGATCGGCCAATTATAGGGGCTGGAGAGACAAAGGCTGACCCGCGAGAACTGAGATGCTGTCTGCATGGGAAGTCAGGATTTCAACAGGAAAACAGCGGAGTTAGTCATTTTTTGTCATTCCAAAATGCATCCTTCTCATTTGATATTAATCCATTAAGTCAAGTCATCCTCATTTATATAGCGCTTTTAACAATGTAGATTGTTTCAAAGCAGCTTTACAGAGATAAACATATAATTTAAGGTAACAGAGATTGGTTTGGTTTTATAGTGGTTCTTGAAAAATGTTTTTTTCCAGCTAAAGTTAGTTTTGATTGATTCACTTCCGTCTAAATGATCATTTGTTAATAAATTAGGGGTCGCTAAGACGACACCGTTCTCTCTAAACAGACTTTAAACGTGAACCTGTGATAGACGCTGATGGCGTTCACATGCGCATTAAGAATTGATTCTATAGTTATGTGCGTTTGAATATATGTGCGCAGGTTTGTAATTCCTTACAAACCATGCCTAAACAAACTACTTGTCTATAAATTTTGATGCAGAATTTTATTTTATCTTATCACTTTGGATAGGTACGCGAACCAAAAAATTCCACAACGCTTTATCTGTAGAGTGGTATAGGGATCCTCCATAGGGAGAGGCTAGTTGGCACTTCAGCACTGCATTGTCATCAGGTCCAGGCGAAAGTCCTTCGTCAGATCTGGAAACGGCCTGGATCCGGCAGGCTGCGGGAAAACCTCGGGATAAACAAAGACACTAAAATTAGCATAGATGCCATTCTTCTTATGATGTAACGAGTACATCAGGATTTAAGGGAAGTGTTCCCAGTTCCGGCTGACCTAATCTAAGCAGCCTAATATTGAATTATAGAAATCTATAGAGCAGTGGTGGTTCTAGAGGGGGGGGGGGGGCAGTGCCCCTGTGACAACAAGCTTGGCCCCCCTTGTGGCCCCCCTAAATGTGGAGTGTGAAATAATTTTTAAAAAACTGTTTTTTTGCTATCGTTGTTATCGTTGTAGCGTATTATTATTTTTATTATTCTATCTTTGTGGATTTGCTTGTTCACGTGACAATTCACATCACATTCGCGGGAATCGCGGCAGAATAAGGTCTGTCTCCTGCACACGAGAGAGGAGAGAAGGAGAAAGCTGGTAAATGTCAGTTCAGTTGCAAGTTCATTCTTTATGTGCGTATCGGGTGTGCGATGTGTATTGTCTATTATGATATTGTAATCAATGTTTTAACTGTATACGAGGCACTGTGAGCTGACATCCCATTTGTCTATCGTCCTTTCACTGCTGTGTGCGGTTCATAGGTAGGCTATGTCCCCAAATTAGTTTATGTCTTATATTTATATCATATTATGTTCTTATATTAGAATATCAGATAAGCAAGAGTGCCGTTTTCCCGCGCACAATTGCAACTGTGATGTTGATGCTATACAACAGTTAAATTAACAATAAGTTAACATTGGGAGTTACTTTTTAGACACAATATTGTCAATATTGTTTTTTTTCGCTTTATTTCGCCGACTAGAATTTCAAAATGAAACCGTAGCAGAGTCTCAATGCAACAGACAGCGATGATTTATTGACTGAAATCCGCGTTTTGAAGGAATCACTTGCTCCTTTCCCGAATGAATCAGCCGTTTGAACGAATCGGTTGAATGAATGAATCCCTCAACTCACTTATTAAGACCGTGACTTGCCGCCGCCTACTGGCGGTTTTAGTTTCATATTTAAAGTACCCTTTAATTAAAACATTAAAATTAGAAATCATTTCATATTTAAATATTGATTTAAAAAAAAATCTCATAGCTTTATTTATGCAATTATAAATGGAGTGTAAATATATTAATGCCGTTTCTGTGTCACCTCTAGACTGCACTGCAAAGATGGATTTTAATTAAATGATTTAATTTGACTGGTAACATTGTATAATTATTGTATAATTAAGTATTATTGTATAAATAAGTATAATTACTGTATAATTTGAATGTTAGTATTTGACATAAAAGGTGATTCATAACTCTAAATAAGTTTAGAAAGAATGTCCATATATAGGTGAAAATGTGCTCACCTTAAGGTGATTTTAAGTTTCAATTTAAGGTGGCAAATTAAATTAATAAAAAATAAATAAAAAAAATTATTTTCGGGCCCTGCTGTTAACTGACCACTGCATAGAATATTAAAAAAAAATATGAATATCTTTGTGAATCTGCTGTCAACAACAGGCCTAAACCAGCCATGTCACCAGCACAAAAACACAATCAGTAAAATATCATCTAATTATCAACAAAACATTGAAAATATTGAGATATATTTTTGTCAATATTTCACACCCCTATTGTACCGTATGAATTTTGATTTCTTCAGGTCTTAAAAAGCCTTAAATTTGACTTTAAAAAGTTTGCAGGAACCCTGTAAACGGTTAGACATAGTTAGCTAGCAAGTCAGTTATTTTCAGTAAATGAATTAATACGCTTCTTGGTCCCCATTGCTTTTGCTCTATAGTTCTCACCAAAATGAAGAGAAAGAAGGACATCATGTCAATTACAGTTACTGTGACTAATACTGAATATGTAATGCAAATGTAAAAATATAATGGAAATGCAAATGCATTGTTGAATGATTATAAACATGGTATTTTGCCTGTTAATGCCTGCAGTGCAGTGCAGAAAATGATATGACAACAATAAGGTCTAAATGTAACTGGCCCCTCTAACAGTACAACTGGCCCCAGCTTGCCCCCCCCAGTTGAAATGGTCTAGAACCGCCACTGCTATAGAGTGTTATGTGAATGCTAGGTCAAAGAGATGTGTTTTTAGTCTAGCTTTGAACTGACAGACTGTGTCTGCTTCCCGGACAATGTTAGGAAGATTGTTCCAAAGTTTTGGTGCTTAACAGATTAACAGATGGCAATCCACATTCAGCTCACATTGTAATCAGTCGCTGCTTTCTGTTTTCTGTTCCATTCCCTCTTTCTCATCATCTTCCTGTTTCTTTTTTTGTATTTTTTACCTTTCTTTTTTGTACCTTTGGCACTTTTTTGTCCTCTTTTTGTTTTCCCCTTCCCCATTTTATTTTCCTTTCTGTTTCCTCTTCTTCGTTCCTTTTTATTCAAGTTTCCTTTCCTTTTTATTAAAGTTTCCTTTCCTTTTTTTCCCTTTCCTTTTTTTCCCTTTCCCCCTTTTCTTTTCTTTTCTGTTTTAATTCTTCTTTCCTTTTTTATTAAAGTCACCGTAACTTTCCTTTTAATTTCATTTCATTTCATTTCATTTCATTTCAATTCAATTCAATTCAATTCAATTCAATTCAATTTAATTCAATTTAATTTAATTTCATTTCATTTCATTTCCTTCTGCTCTCGATTGCTTCTGTCTGCCTTGCTACTGGTCTGCGTCTGTAAGCTCTGTATAGTTTTCTTTTTGAATCTCCATTTACTATCATTCCTTGCTGTTCTTATTTGCTAAATTTAATCTATCCATCAACATATATTAGATAGTGTCTAATATTGTCTGTTACATTAATCTGACATCTCTAGCTTTTATCTAAATCATTATCGCTTTATTATCGCTAGCACAACACGCTAGTATCTCGCTAGCCTGTTAACCTGCCATCTGTGCTTGCCGTCTTTTTTTCTCTCTCTCGTGCCTTTTACAAGTGGAAAGTAGAATCAGTAAACAAACATGGTGTATAACAAAGTAACGGTCTTCTCCTGTTATTGTCACTCGCACTTCGTGTCTTCGTGTCACTTGCACTTGCACATGTATAGTATAGCTTTCTCTGTCAGCATTGAAGGATTTACAGTGGTGGTAAGAATTAAGGGCACCCCTGGTAAATATGATCAAAAATGGCTGTAAAACATAAATCTGCATTGTTTATCCTTCTGATCTTTCATTCAAAAAAATTGCAAAAATCTAACTTTTCATTGAAGTAAAAGAATTGAAAGTGGGGGGTAAATCACATTATGAAATACATGTTTTTTTCTCCAAAACACCTTGGCCAAAACGTAGCCTGATCCACTTGAGTGACAACAGCTAGGACTCGACCCTCAGGGACCACAGGAAGCGAAGGAGATGAAAACCTTGTGGGACCCATTGGCTCTCTCCGAGATAAGCAGTCCACCACAGCTCGAAATGGGCGAAGAGTAAGCTCCTCCCGTCCAGACAGAGGAGGGGGAGAGTTGAGACCAGCAATGAAGTAACGAGAAACCAGGACCTCAGGCAGGAATAATCTCCTCTCTTCTTCGACTTGTGCATACCTCTTCAGGGACAACTCACCCTGGGGAGGGAATGGAAGTCTTCCAGCTTTACTATCGGCGATGGCCGACTGCCACTATAGTTCTTGGTCAGTCGGTTGTGGTCTAGCCGGGGAAGACATACAGTCTGCTGGGTTCTTCTTTGGTCGGTACATTCTGTCATGAGGGTGAAGGAGAGAACCCAAACGCAGACTATATGCGGACACACAGGATTTATTGAGGCACAAAACAATAAACAAAAACCCACGAGGGGGCAAAACAGAACTGAAGGGCAGTACACCAAGACTAAGACAAGAAAATAAACTAGGACTAGACACTGACTTGAAGACTAGAACAAAAGAAACAAACAGCTACACAAACTCACAATACTTATCACAAGATTCAGACAAAGTACTCACAAAGAGTTACACGCATTAGCTGACAATGTACCGACACTGGACAGCAAACACAAGGGTGATTAAATAGGGAGATACTAATGAGGGGAACAGGTGACACAGACTAGGTAATGACAAGACGAGGATAACAAGCGGGCGGAGTATCTAACGAGAAAAACACAAGCACATGGCCCAAACAACAGGCCATGCGCTTGTACACAAAACATGGTTCTGCCATGATCCTGCCACAAGACTAGGAAAATCAAGAACATGATGGGAGAATCATGACACTTAGAGCTCAAGCATGACATCTGGGGCTCAGGTCAGGAAGCAGACAGACTGGCTAAATCGATGGTTTGCTAGCTGCCTCACGTCACTGAGGTCATATAAAACCCATCACATAGAGACTCTTTCATCTAGATATCATCATATAGAGACTGTGTCTGTTCCCCGAATTAGGACATACAAAAAACTCCTAAACCCATTTAAGGGTAAAAATGTAATTGATGTTCAACAAATAAAAAGCAGATATAATACGGATGAATGATAAAGCTTGGGTTGCTGACTATTCCATCCCTTACATTAAAAAAACTTATTGTTAATGAAATGATTACAGATTATAACATAGATGTGCTGTGTTTGACAGAAACCTGGCTAAAACCAGACAATTACATTAGTTTAAATGAGTCCACCCCCCAAGATTGTTGTTATACATGAGCCTCGTCTGAAAGGCAAAGGGTGAGATGTTGCAGTAATTTTTTAGTAATATCTTCAGAATTACTGAGAAGTCTAGTTTTAAATATAATTCTTTTAAAGTTTTGGTGCTTAATGTAACACTATCTAGTGTAAATGATAAATCACGTTTTGAGATATGTGCTGGCTACGGTATATAGGCCACAAGGATGCCATACAGACTTTATCAAATAATTTGCTGATTTTCTATCAGAGTCAGTACTGGCTGCAGATAAAGTCCAAATTGTTGGTGATTTTAATATGCATGTAGATAACGTAAAAGATGCATTGGCACTGGCATTTAAAGACATTCTGAACTCTATTGGAGTTAGACAACACGTGGCAGGACCTACTCATTGTAGTAATAATACTCTAGATCTAATTTTTATCGCATGGAATCAATGTTGATGTTGATCAATGTTGAATTCTACAGCAGAGCGATGACATCTCAGATCATTATCTAGTCTTGTGTATACTTCATTTAGCCAAAGTCTGCAAAGTCGACTCCGTGTTACAAATATGTTAGATAGACCTATCACTTCTGCCACTAAAGATTATTAATAATATTCCTGATCAGATTAATCTCCTCAGTATTCCAGATAGTTTAGAAGAACTTAATATTGCGACAGTCACTTTAGACACGGTTGCTCCTTTGCACTTAAAGAAGATTAAAGAAAATAGTCCAACAGCGTGGAACAACGAGCACACTCAGGCCCTTAAGAGAGCAGCCAGAAAAATGGATTGGAGCTGGAAGAAAACAAAACTAGAGTTTTTTTCCCATTTCAAGGAAAGAGAGCACGATTGCATACAGAGAGGCCTTAAAAGCTGCTAGATCTGCTTATTTTTCAACCCTATTAGAAGAAAATAAACAAAACCCTAGGTATTTATTTGAAACAGTGGATAAATGAACAAAAAATAGAGCTTCAACCCCAGACGTTGCCAAGCAGCACAGCAGTAATGACTTTATGAACTTCTTTACTTACAAGATTGATAATATCAGGGAGAAAATTATAACTATGCAACTGACTATTACAGTATCGCATCAGGCAGAGCATTGTAGTCTCCCTGAGGAAAAATTTGTTTCATTCATTGCTATAGGAGAGGAAGAATTTTCTAAACTTGTTAAATCATCTAAATCGACAACATGTGTGTTAGACCCTGTATTGACTAAGCTATTGAAAGAGATGCTTCCAGAGGTCATAGATCCTCTTCTTAATAGGCCAGCAGCCATATCACCCTGTAGCCCAAGACTGGTTGCCCACTGAAGCTAAGCAGGGCTGAGCCTGGTTAGTACCTGGATGGGAGACCCCCTGAGAAAACCAGGTTGCTGCTGGAAGAGATGTTAGTGAGGCCAGCAGTGGGGCGCTCACCCTGTGGTCTGTTTGGGTCCTAACGCCCCAGTATAGTGACGGGGACACTATACTGTCAAAGAGCACCGTCCTTCGGATGAGACGTTAAACCGAGGTCCTGACTCTCTGTGGTCATTAAAAATCCCAGGATGTCCTTCGAAAAAGAATAGGGGTTTAACCCTGGCATCCTGGCCAAATTTGCCCATTGGCCTCTGTCCATCATGGCCTCCTAATCATCCCCATATTGACTGATTGGCTTCATCACTGTCTCCTCTCCACCAGTAAGCTGGTATGTGGTGGGCGTTCTGGCGCAATATGGCTGCCGTCGCATCATCTAGGTGAATGCTGCACATTGGTGGTGGTTGATGAGATTCCCCCTTCCAGAGTGCTTTGAGTACCCAGAAAAGCGCTAAATAAATGTAATAAATTATATTTTTTTATTATGTATGATATCATTAATTCATCTGTCATTAGGATACGTACCAAAAACTTTTAAGCTGGTCAGATTAAACTGCTTGTTAAAAAACTGGAACTTGATCCTACAGAATTAGTCAATTACAGGCTGATCTCGAATCTATCTTTTCTGTCAAAGATTCTAGAAAAGGCAGTATCCTGACAACTATGTTCCTTTTTAGAAAGAAATGGTATCTGCAAGGATTTTCAGTCAGGATTTTGTTCCCGGAACGCGCGCTGTGTGAACAAAAGCCGTAATCAATGTTGTGTCGTAATGATGGTGCTGAAGCCGGGATCGTTCGCCAGCGTGAAACGGTACGTAATGCGCTAGATTTTGATCGAATCAGAGAAAAAAAATGCAAAAGCATGGTTCGAGCATGGCAGAGAAATCGCAGCTCATAAGCAAACTATAGATACTGCTGAGACATTACATGTCACATCGATGTCACGTGTCTTTACGGGATTTTTACGGGTTGTGTGTGAACACACTGTCTGATTCCGGAAAATCAATGGCAGTGTGAATGAACCAAAGTCAAACGAACCCGGGTCAAATCCCAGGTCACTTTATCCGTGTATTTTCCGGAATCTCTGTGTGAAAGGGGCTCTAGTGTTACTCGATCTTAGTGCTGCATTTGATACCACTGACCACAACATTCTTTTAAATAGACTTGAACATTATATTGGCATTAGTGGAATTGCATTAGCATGGTTTAAATCATACTTATCTGACGGTTATCAGTTTGTAGCAGTAAATGAAGAGATGTCTTATCGATCAAAAGTACAGTATGGCGTACAACAAGGCTCAGTACTAGGACCGTTGCTGTTCACTCTGTACATGCTACCCTTAGGAGATATCATTAGGAAGCATGGCATTAGTTTTCACTGTTATGCTGCAAGGTTATTTTCGTAAACGAAAACTGAAACTAAGACTAAAACTATTGGTCAAAAAACATTTTCGTAAACTGAAATAAAATTAAAAATTCATAATAAATAAAAAACTAAAACTAAACAAAACTAACAACATTACTGAAAAACTAACTGAAATAAAATAATAATTAGCAAAAATAAATAAAAGTTTTCGTTATTAAGCTCTTTACTTTGGCGGAAAATCTGACCTGTGGCTGATATGGCTTTTCATACGCGTGAAGTTTCTGAGGCGATTAACCGCTGTCCTGCTGAGACGCGCTCAATGAAGGACCGTAACGTAGAACACATGGCTAGTGCTAAGCGCTGTTCATAAAGGATGCATCTGTTGCAGTGGAATGGGAAATAACACAAGGTAATAAGAGGCAAATTGGACTTCTTTTAACTTGAGCACAGCATTTTTAGAATGCTGTTTCATTTGCGAGACGCGGGTGCGACAGCGAAACAAGTTCGTCAAGCACAAGAAAACTTTAATGTTCTAGGCTACTATGTTTGAGATGTCATGTTTGCATGGAGGTTGACAGGCTGAAAGGTGCTGTTATTATCTTTGTTTTTATAAAACATTTACTGCTAATAATATCCACGTGGAGACATTTCCCCGCAATGTATGGAATACCAGGACACACACACACAAACACACGCACGCGCACACACACACACACACACACACACACACACACACACACACACACACACACACACACACACACACACACACACACACACACACACACACACACACACACACACACACTTTGTGGGGACTCTTCATAGACGTAATGGTTTTTATACTGCACAAACTATTCTGTCTTCTTACACTAACCTGACCCCTCAACCTACCCATCACACAACTTTCTGCATTTTTACATTTACAAAAAAGCTAATTTTGTATGATTTATAGCCTTGTGTAGCCTACCTCAATGTGGGTCTCCACAGTGACACGAGTCCCCATGAGTCTGGGTGTATTCAGGTTTAAGTCCCCACCAGGATAGAAAAACATATAGGCTACACACTCACACACTGCATAGATACTTCATTATTTAGTCACACTGGCTTCACAGCAGGTTGTGTTGGCTGTAGTCAGATGAATTGAGCTGGTTTTTTTTTTTTAATGTACCAGTGGTCACTCTGCCACATTTACAGCTGAAAAAAAGTAAACTAGGCACGTTTGACAAGATTTCATCTTTAATATGAATTAATTTGTCTGAATTTTTCATATTTTTTTCCCGATACTTTTAAGTTCCATTTGTTTGGTGCTTTGTTCAATCTCAAACTATTATTTTATTTTTATTACAGTTTTTTTTATTCGCTTTGGTACTATTTTCACAAGTAAGGTGTACAAAAAAGTACAAAAAATCAGGTGTAAGTGAAGGTGTAAGTACAAAAATCAAAACTGATCACACTTGTAACGCAGCTAGTCATTCTTTCAAAACCTGATATAATGCTTTTAGTCAGTTGCACATGTTTTCAGTCCACATAATCATTGTTTCAAACACAAGATTATTGTAATATGTAATGAGAACATTTGGTTTAATCACCGAAACACAACAGTATGATCTTCTTTCAGTTTAGTACTTTTAACAATCAGTTCATCCAACAGCAAACAATGCAAGATACATGTTTCAAATCGGCCTTAGAAGTGCTAAAATTAATATGCTACAGTACTATAAAAGACAGATTACACAGTTTTCACATTAGGCAATACACTTACATTACCCAAAATTTACATAATCTGTAATTTCCAAAATACCCATCCTATGTGTATATCAAGTGAAGGATCAATGAAGACATCCTCTACAATCATTTGAGCAAATTAGTTTCTATTTTTCAGATATACAGTAATTGTAACATAGGTATACTTTCTATAATGAAATGTAACGTAATGAGAACAAAACATAACATTTAGTGCACACATTACATTAATTTGGATCAAGCCTGTCTTGAGCATTTGGCCATAGATTCTCGTCCACATCACAATGAATGTTATCATTGTTCCTGCACCTTGGGAAAAACCTTTTGGCGTGACGAATCCATGCTTGACATTGGTCTACACTGATGTCATCACATGCACCATCCATGGCCTGAAGGAGGGTGGCACGCTCAAGGGGTCGGCGATCATAGACCTTCCACCTCCATGCTGAAAAAAATTCCTCAATAGGGTTGAGGAAAGGAGAGTATGGAGGCAGGTAGAGGGTCATGAATCGGGGATGGGCCTGAAACCATGCTTGAACTACCTCTGCATGGTGGAACCTGACATTGTCCCACACAATTACATAGGTGACCCTTTCACCTTGACAGGCTCAATTTCATTGAGAAACTCAATAAGATGTGCAGCATTATAGGAGCCAAGTAATGGACTACGTCCTACGACACCATCTTCAGAGATAGCTGCGCACATGGAGATGTTTCCTCCACGTTGTCCAGGCACTTGGACTGTGGCCCGTTGGCCGATGATGTTCCGTCCACGGCGACGAGTTTTGGCCAGGTTAAAGCCCGCTTCATCAACAAAAATGTACTTGTGATGGTTCACATCAGCGTCAAGCACCATAACCCTCTAAAAAACATATTTTGGTTAGTTATTTTTACAGTGTTGTTCCATATACATATGACATAAGTGATGCATCAAATAGTAACAGTAATACAATATATAGTGCTGTACCTGAACATACTCAGCCCTTAGTTGTTTCACCCGGTCATTGTTTCTCTCAAAAGGCACCAGGTAAATTTGTTTCATTGATACCTGGTGCCTCTTCAAAAGGCGGCCTACTGTTGGTAGGCTGATGGATGCCACATTGGCAAAGGTGTCATTGTTCTCCTCAATTGCCTGCTTTATTTCTGACAGCCGTATATCATTCCTGGCCCTCACCATTTCCACCACTACCAACTCTTGCTGATCGGTCAGCACACGGCCGCGGCCACCACTATGGGGTTTTCTGTCAATTCTAAGCATAGAACAGAGTATACTGTCAATAAATCATACTGTACCAATACTGTAACATGTCTGATGAATTTACATGCATTACAATTTACTGTAAATGTAATACTGTAGTATACGTCCTCCACACTTACCGGTTTTCTTGGCGAAAAGTTCGGATGATAGAATTGACAGTTGATCTTTTTAGATTTGGATCAACTAATCTGGCAGCCTCTGCCATAGTAAGGCCTCGGTTCACCACATGATCAACGATGATGGCCCGGACTTCATTAGAGACAACAGTTCTGCCTCCCTCTCTCTGATGACCAACCCTTTGACGGGCTCCATGTCCACCTCTCTCACCTTTCTGACCTTTCTGACCTCTCTGCCCACCTCTCTCACCTCTCTGACCTCTTTGCCCACCTCTCTCACCTCTCTGACCTCTTTGCCCACCTCTCTCACCTCTCTGACCTCTTTGCCCACCTCTCTCACCTCTCTGACCTCTTTGCCCACCTCTCTCACCTCTCTGACCTCTTTGCCCACCTCTGTCATCATGTAGTAAAAGACGAGAAGCAAATGCAAGTAAACAGTAGATTTAATTAAGATGATGATGATGATGATGATGCAGTACAGGCAGATGTAGAACGGGTGACACAGGGACTTCGGTGGTCAGGATCCGGTGGTGAAGAGACGATGGTGCGGTGACGGTGAAACAGCAGACGAAACCCAAAGACGAAGACGGAGAACAGGAACTGGAACACAAGGCAGGAACTGGACACTGGAACACCAACACGAACGACATCAAACAACGATCTGACAAGGATGATAGAACAGCGGTAAGTATAAATAGAGTGGTGAGATTGACTGCAGCTGGTGAAGTGAATGAGGAACAGCTGAAGTGGATCAGGTGATGTCATACATTCACGCCCACTACACACGTGCATTCAAACCACAACATAAACACGAGACGAGAAGGAACAGAGAATGTGTCTACCGTGACAGTACCCCTCCTCCTAAGAACGCCTCCTGGCGTTCCCAGACTCCTTACCCTGTCGATTGTAATCATCGATAAGGGAGTGATCCAGTATGTCTCTAGCAGGCACCCAACTTCTCTCCTCCGGACCGTAACCCTGCCAGTCCACCAAGTACTGGAATCCGCGTCCTCTCCGCCTGGAGTTCAGTATACGATTAACCGAATACGTGGTCTCCCCATCTACGAGTCGCGGTGGGGGAGGAACCGGGACAGGCGGATTAATATGAGAATGAAACACGGGTTTAATTTTAGATACATGGAAGGCGGGATGGATCCTCCTGTACGCGGGAGGCAATTTGAGGCGGACTGCCACCGGGCTAATGATCTTGGTGACAGCAAACGGGCCAATAAATTTGGGAGCAAGTTTGTTAGATACGGAGCGGAGAGGAATGTTCTTGGTTGAAAGCCACACCTTTTGACCAACGACGTATACGGGAGGCTTCGACCTGTGGCGATCGGCCTTAGCCTTAGTGCGCGCCCCCACCTGGAGTAGAGTCTCACGGGCTCTAGTCCAGGTACGGTGACACCTCTGAACAAAGGCGTGAGCGGAGGGGACCGCGACCTCGGATTCCAGACTGGGAAAAATTGGTGGCTGGTAACCTACACTACACTCAAACGGAGATAGGCCCGTAGCCGACACTGGCAACGTGTTGTGGGCGTACTCCACCATGGAGAGTTGTTGACTCCAAGAGGAAGGATTCTTGGAAACCAAACATCGCAACACTCTCTCCAAATCCTGGTTGGCTCTCTCGGTTTGACCATTGCTCTGGGGATGAAACCCTGAGGACAAACTAACCGTCGCCCCCAGTAATCTGCAAAACTCTCGCCAAAATTTGGACACGAACTGGGGTCCCCTGTCGGACACAACGTCAATCGGAAGGCCATGTAAACGAAAAACGTGATCTACGACTGTAACCGCTGTCTCCTTAGCTGAGGGTAATTTGGGTAAGGGGACAAAATGGGCTGCCTTCGAGAATCGGTCCACTACAGTCAAAACGACTGTGTTCCCCTGAGAGGGCGGGAGGGCGGTAATAAAATCTAGTGCGATGTGGGACCAGGGTCTCGAAGGAACCGACAGCGGTTGGAGTAACCCATCTGGAGGTCGATTGGAAGTCTTACCAGTGGCACAAACCGAGCAAGCCAAAACAAAATCGTGAATGTCGCGAGCCATAAGTGGCCACCAGAACCGTTGCTTGACCAAAAAGCTAGTACGATTAACTCCTGGATGGCAAGCCACGTTGGAGTTATGACCCCACTGAATAACGTCGGACCGTAATCCCTCCGGCACAAACAATCGGTTCGGTGGGCAACCGGGCGGAGGCGTTACCCCTTCTAAGGCCTTCTTGACCTTCGATTCGACCTCCCATGTGAGTGTGGAAACGAATAGAGTTTCGGGCAAAATACACTCGGGAGTAGACGGGCGTTCGGAAAAATCAAATATACGGGATAGTGAATCGGGTTTGACGTTCTTGGAACCCGGGCGGTATGAAAGAGTAAAATCGAAGCGACCGAAAAATAATGCCCATCGAGCCTGCCTGGAGTTCAATCTTTTGGCGGTTCTGATGTACTCTAGGTTCTTGTGATCAGTCCAGACAATAAAAGGTACCCCCGACCCTTCTAACCAGTGGCGCCATTCCTCCAACGCTAACTTAACTGCCAACAACTCTCTGTTACCAATGTCGTAATTGCGTTCGGCTGGAGATAAACGATGAGACAAAAACGCGCAGGGATGCATCCTGTCGTCTGTGGAAGAGCGTTGGGACAACACTGCGCCTACTCCCACCTCTGATGCGTCGACCTCCACCACGAACTGACGTGAAGAATCAGGGGCGACAAGGATGGGGGCTGAAACAAAGCGGCCCTTTAGTTTGGAGAACACAGCTTCGGCTGTGTCTGACCACCTGAACGTAGTTCTGGGGGAGGTCAAGGCAGTCAGAGGTGCGACTAGTTGGCTAAAATTGCGAATAAAACGCCGGTAGAAATTGGCGAATCCCAGAAACCTCTGCAGGGCCTTGCGGGAATCTGGGCTTGGCCAATCTACCACAGCCTTGATCTTCTCAGGGTCCATCCGCACTCCCTCAGACGAGACGATGTACCCTAGAAACGGGACCGACTGTGCATGGAAATCGCATTTCTCCGCCTTGACAAAAAGCCCATTCTCTATAGCCTCCCTTTCTGGAATAGAAAGTGAATATAACTTGCCTTTAGGCGGAGACTTACCTGGCAGTAAATCTATAGCACAGTCATAGGGACGATGCGGAGGGAGAGAAGCAGCACGAGACTTACTGAACACCTCCTTCAGGTCCAGGTACTCCGCGGGCACGTTAGACAGATCCCCTGCTTCCTCCTGAAACACAGAAACAGGCACAGACGAACAGGCAGACACGAGACAAGACTTATGACATTCCTTGCTCCACTCCAGTACTGATCTATGGTGCCAGTCCACTCGGGGGTTGTGACGGATGAGCCAGGGGTGTCCGAGGACGACGGGTGCAAGGGGTGAGTCCATGATGAAGAATGAAATAGTCTCAGAATGGTTGCCGGAAGTGGTGAGGGTGATGTCTTCAGTGCAAAGGGAAATGGTGGGGAGTTCTTGTCCATTGAGTGCGTGAACGGCAATTCTGTGAGTGAGGGTTCTGAGGGGAATCTGAATTTTCTGTGCAAAAGTGTGGTCCATAAAATTACCTTCAGCCCCAGAGTCCAGAAGTGCATGGCAGTCGTGCTGTTGGACTGACCACCTTAGTCTTACCGGAAGGAGTGTGGAGGTAGATGTAATCGATGATGAGGTCTTCCTAGCGGAGATCCCACCCGATAGTAGCCTCAGTTTTACTATCGGGCTTGGCCTTTTACCGGACAGTTGTATGCGTAATGTCCCGGTTCCTCCACAATACAGGCAAAGGCCCTGGGATCTCCGCCTCTCCCTCTCCTCCCGGGAAAGCCGAGCTCGACCCACCTGCATGGGCTCGGGATCGTAGACGGGGCTGACCACGTCCCTGCCGCTGGATCGTGGAGGGTCGGTCCCTGCGAAGGTACGGGTGGACGGAACTCGGCGCTCGACCCTAGACAGCCGAGCGTCCACCCGCAGAGCCAAGTCGACCAACCCGTTGAGAGTGGTGGGTAGATCCAGGGCGTAGATCTCCCTCTGGACGTGGTCAGCCAACCCATGCAGGAACATATCCCACTGCGCCTCCTCGTTCCAGCCGCACTCCGCCGCCAGGGTCCGAAATTCAATAGAGTAGTCCGAAACCGACCTTTCTCCCTGCTGTAGTTCCGCCAGTCTTCGGGCTGCCTCTCTCCCAGAGACAGCCCTGTCGAAAACTTTCCTCATTTCGGCGGCGAGGGTCTGGAACGAGGCGCAGCATGGGTGTTGGTTCTCCCACACCGCCGTTCCCCAAAGCGCAGCCTTCCCCGTCAGCAGAGTGAGGACGAACGCCACCTTCGCTTGTTCCGTGTTGAACGTGCGGGGCTGTAAAGCGAAATGCATCGTACAGCGGGTCAAAAATGCTCTGCAAAAAGTAGTCTCACCGGCATAATGCTCTGGCACTGGAAGACGGGGCTCTGGCTGGGAGGGTCCTTCTGGTGGTATGGGAGGAACGGTCGGTGTGGGCGGCGCAGTGGGACCCTGTAGGCGTTGGATCTGCTGGGTGAGCTCGGACACCTGTGTCACCAAGGCCTGTACTGCGCGTCCCGTGTCGCCGATCTCTCGCTGCTGCGAATCCATCCTCCTGATGCTATGGTGAATGAATTCCTCCATCGATCTCTGTGATGCACTCGCTGCTTCTCTTTCCTGGTCAGATCGTTCTGTCATCATGTAGTAAAAGACGAGAAGCAAATGCAAGTAAACAGTAGATTTAATTAAGATGATGATGATGATGATGCAGTACAGGCAGATGTAGAACGGGTGACACAGGGACTTCGGTGGTCAGGATCCGGTGGTGAAGAGACGATGGTGCGGTGACGGTGAAACAGCAGACGAAACCCAAACACGAAGACGGAGAACAGGAACTGGAACACAAGGCAGGAACTGGACACTGGAACACCAACACGAACGACATCAAACAACGATCTGAAAAGGATGATAGAACAGCGGTAAGTATAAATAGAGTGGTGAGATTGACTGCAGCTGGTGAAGTGAATGAGGATCAGCTGAAGTGGATCAGGTGATGTCATACATTCACGCCCACTACACACGTGCATTCAAACCACAACATAAACACGAGACGAGAAGGAACAGAGAATGTGTCTACCGTGACAACCTCTCTCACCTCTCTGACCTCTTTGCCCACCTCTCTCACCTCTCTGACCTCTTTGCCCACCTCTCTCACCTCTCTGACCTCTTTGCCCACCTCTCTCACCTCTCTGCCCACCTCTCTGACCTCTCTGCCCACCTCTCTGACCTCTCTGACCACCTCTCTGACGGATTCCTTGTCCACGAGCTCTTCAAATTCCTTGCGGTCTATCCTGCTCCATGTTGAAAGAAATTGCTAGTGTTTACACCCCCACTTTTATATACAGTAGTGACCAATTGTGGTTACCACGGTGTGAAATCAATTAGCAATAACGAGTATTCATCATGTGTGGTTACACGTAATTTATATGTTTGTACAAACACACATTTTATTTCTGTAGTTCTCAAAATCCATATACTGTATATTGCTGAAATGAAAATCTATAGGTGTACCAAATGATTCATTGATTAACCATTAAGATCAGTTGGATTTAATAATAGACAAATGTATTAAACTGAACAAAAAGAGATGCAAATCAAAAGTTTGATAATAAGAGCTTTATGACAGGCAGTTACTGTGAATGAAACAGTTATGTAGATGAAACACTTATTTTGTGTTGTGAAAAGGATACTTTGTGATTTTGTGAATTGTACTAACACAATTGAAAACATGATAAAATGTTTGAAAAAAGTGCACTTTTGATGATCTGTTGTGATATTAGCACTAAGAGTTTTGAAAATGTACACCTTACTTGTGAAAATAGTACCAAAGCGAATAAAAAAAACTGTATTAAGATGTCTTCTCAAGAGTTAACTGTAATCTGGGAAAACATTAAACTTTGCTGAAATTAAGCGTCCCGCTTTAGTCTACACTGGAAGTGTTCTGTTTGCTCTGCTAAACTATAATTACTAAAACTAAAACTGATACTAAATAAAATAAAAACTAAATAGAAATGTGTTTGCAAAATAAAAACTAAACTAAAACTAACAAAACCATTAATAAAACTAACTGAAACTAAACTGAAATTCAAAGCAAATTTGAAAATGATATTAAAATAAAAACTAATTTAAAAAAGCAAAACTATAATAACCTAGTTATGCTGATGATACTCAGTTCTATATTTCTTCACGCATTGACGAAACCTACCAATTCATAAAATTAACAGAATGCATAGCTGATATAAAAAACTGGATGACTAGTAATTTCTTACTACTTAATTCTGAAAAAAACAAAGATTCTAATTATTGGACAAAAAACTTCCTCACATAAGGAAGCCAAGAATACTATCTAACACTTGATGGCTGCTCTGTCAAGTCTTCGTCGTCGGTTGGGAACCCGGGTGTGCTCTTTGATACCAATATTTAATTTGAAAGTCACGTGTCTAGTATCTGTAAAACCGCATTTTTCCATCTTAAAAATATATCTAAATTACGTCATATACTCTCAATGACAAATGTGCAACAGTTAGTTCATGCGTTCATGACAGCAAGGCTAGATTATTGTAATTCTATTATGGGTGGTTGCCCTGCATGCTTAATAAACAAACTAAAACTGGTCCAAAATGCAGCAGCTAGAGTTCTTACCAGAACCAGGAAGTATGACCATATTAGCCCGGTTCTGTCAACACTGCATTGGGTCCCTATTAAACATCGTATAAATTTTAAAATATTGCTGATTACTTACAAAGGACTAAATGTTTTAGCTCCCCAGTATTTGAGTGAGCTCTTAACGCATTATTGACCGTCACATCTATTGCAATCTCAAAATTCCGGCCAGTTGATAATACCTAGAATATCAAAATCGGCTGCTGGTGGTAGATCCTTTTCCTATTTAGCACCAACACTTTGGAACCATCTTCCTAACATTGTCCGGGAAGCAGATACACTCTGTCAGTTCAAATCTAGACTAAAAACACATCTCTTTGACCTGGCATAAACATAACACATTATAGACTTCTATAATTCAATATTAGGTTGCTGTCACGGTGTGGGTTTTGTGTCTTGTTCCTTGTCCTTGTCTGTCATGTGATTCCCTGTTTGTCATGTGATCCTGCCATGTGTCTTGTCCCATGTTCAGCTGTTCCCCGTTATGTTGATTAGTCTTCCCAGGTGTTTCAGTTTAACCACGCCCCCTCGTTATCTTGTTTAGCTTGTGTTCCCTTGTATTTAAACCCTGTGTTTTAGTTCAGTCCTTGTGAGTTCTTGATGTTGTTATGTTTGCTATTCCTGTCTTCGTCTTCGTCTTCGTGTTCCTGTTCTGAGTTCCCTCGAGATTACTAGTTTGTTAAATAAAGTGCTTGCGATTGGATTCACTCTCTGCTTCATTCCTGCCAGTACGTAACACAAGAACTCACCAAAAAATCAGTCCAGCAGCCAAAAGCAACCAGGCCCTAAGGAGATACCTGTCGTCTATGTCACAAGATGGCCAGCCCATAGTAAGGTATGTGAAGGATTTCTGGGTTTGCTGCCATTTAGCATCCCTAGACGACGCCCAGCTGATAGAGCTGTTCCGGAGTGGACTAGACGAGGACATCGCTCTTATGATGCCAGATGACTATACCGATTGGACGCTAGAACGGTATATCGACCTGGCCCTTTCCTTGAGCATTTCTTTGTTTGCTGTGGACATGAAGGAGAAGAAACTCCGTCAACCTGCAGTATCCCTTCAGTCTGGTCTTTACGTCACTCCCATTATCAAGCCACCCACCAGATCGATCTATAGCCGTCCGGGTTTGGTGTCCAGCGTGGTCGATCCCGCGCTGAAGTCAGCACGGGTTGCCAAGAAGGCTATCCTGCTTGGGACTCGGTTCGTCCAGACCGTCCCGCCTACCGAGTCTTCGCTTCACGTCAGCCCTGTAGAGCCTCGCCTCGTCTCAGCAGAGCTTCCAGAGCCTCGCCACGTCTCAGCAGAGCTTCCAGAGACTCGCCACGTCTCAGCAGAGCTTCCAGAGCCTCGCCACGTCTCAGCAGAGCTTCCAGAGCCTTCACCGCTGGTCCCGTCCAGCACAGAGACCGTCCAGCACAGAGACCGTCCAGCACAGAGACCGTCCAGCCAGAGACCGTCCAGCCAGAGACCGTCCAGCCAGAGACCGTCCAGCCAGAGACCGTCCAGCCAGAGACCGTCCAGCCAGAGACCGTCCAGCCAGAGACCGTCCAGCCAGAGACCGTCCAGCCAGAGACCGTCCAGCCAGAGACCGTCCAGCCAGAGACCGTCCAGCCAGAGACCGTCCAGCCAGAGACCGTCCAGCCAGAGACCGTCCAGCCAGAGACCGTCCAGCCAGAGCTTCACGCCAGAGACCGTCCAGCCAGAGCTTCACGTCAGCCACGTCCAGCCAGAGCTTCACGTCAGCCACGTCCAGCCAGAGCTTCACGTCAGCCACGTCCAGCCAGAGCTTCACGTCAGCCACGTCCAGCCAGAGCTTCACGTCAGCCACGTCCAGCCAGAGCTTCACGTCAGCCACGTCCAGCCAGAGCTTCACGTCAGCCACGTCCAGCCAGAGCCGAGGCCCTCTTCGCCGCTGGTCCTGCCCAGCGCTCAGTCCTCTTCGCCGCTGGTCCTGCCCAGCTCAAGACCCTCTTCGCCGCTGGTCCTGCCCAGCGCTCAGTCTTCTTCGCCGCTGGTCCCGCCCAGCGCTCAGTCCTCTTCGCCGCTGGTCCCGTCCAGCCCAGAACCCTCACCGCTGGTCCCGTCCAGCCCAGCGCCCTCTCGCTCTCGGAGACGGAGGAGGAAGAGGACTTCCCGCATCCCGCAATGCCTGGAAGTCCTTCCTGTACTTCCTGTCAGCCCAGAGTCCTCGCCGCTGGTCCCGTCCAGTCCAGAGACTGTTCAAGTCACGTCTGCCGATCCAGAGGCTGTTCAAGTCACGTCTGCCGATCCAGAGACTGTTCAAGTCGCGTCTGCCGATCCAGAGACTGTTCAAGTCGCGTCTGCCGATCCAGAGACTGTTCAAGTCACGTCTGCCGATCCAGAGACTGTTCAAGTCACGTCTGCCGATCCAGAGACTGTTCAAGTCACGTCTGCCGATCCAGAGACTGTTCAAGTCACGTCTGCCGATCCAGAGACTGTTCAAGTCACGTCTGCCGATCCAGAGACTGTTCAAGTCACGTCTGCCGATCCAGAGACTGTTCAAGTCACGTCTGCCGATCACCTCAATACCTCCGAGCCAGTGTCTACGGACAAGATGGCCGCTTCTGAACCAGTGTCTACAGACAAGATGGCCGCCTCCGAGCCAGAGTCTGTTCCTGTTCCCGAGCCATTGTGTGTGTTGTCTGTTCCTAAACCCGAGCCAGTGTGTGTGTTGTCTGTTCCCGAGCCAGTGTGTGTGTTGTCTGTTCCTGAACCCGAGCCAGTGTGTGTGTTGTCTGTTCCCGAGCCAGTGTGTGTGTTGTCTGTTCCCGAGCCAGTGTGTGTGTTGTCTGTTCCTGAACCCGAGCCAGTGTGTGTGTTGTCTGTTCCTGAGCCCGAGCCAGTGTGTGTGTTGTCTGTTCCCGAGCCAGTGTGTGTGTTGTCTGTTCCCGAGCCAGTGTGTGTGTTGTTTGTTCCCGAGCCAGTGTGTGTGTTGTCTGTTCCTGAACCTGAGCCAGTGTGTGTGTTGTCTGTTCCTGAACCCGAGCCAGTGTGTGTGTTGTCTGTTCCTGAGCCCGAGCCAGTGTGTGTGTTGTCTGTTTCTGAGCCCGAGCCGGTGTCT
The DNA here is from genome assembly GCF_051911475.1 of Siphateles boraxobius. Classification (NCBI taxonomy): domain Eukaryota; kingdom Metazoa; phylum Chordata; class Actinopteri; order Cypriniformes; family Leuciscidae; genus Siphateles; species Siphateles boraxobius. The sequence continues at coordinate 4,438,267 of NW_027508975.1, forward strand.
GCTGTTCCTGCGCCTGAGTCATCGCCGTGGCCGCCCGAGGGGTCTTCACCGCCGTGGCCGCCCGAGGGGTCTTCACCGCCGTGGCCGCCCGAGGGGTCTTCACCGCCGTGGCCGCCCGAGGGGTCTTCACCGCCGTGGCCGCCCGAGGGGTCTTCACCGCCCTGGCCGCCCGAGGGGTCTTCACCGCCCTGGCCGCCCGAAGGGTCTTCACCGCCCTGGCCGCCCGAAGGGTCTTCACCGCCCTGGCCGCCCGAAGGGTCTTCACCGCCCTGGTCGCCTGCGCTGCCTGCTCCGCCCTGGTCGCCTGCGCTGCCTGCCCCGCCCTGGTCGTCTGCAGTTCCTGCTCCGCCCTGGTTGCCCACGCTTCTCGACCCAGGTCGGCCATTGCAATGCCCTGGTCCTATTACCCTGCACGGACCTGGCCCTCCGTCCCTCCCCCAAGACCGCCTCCGCTTCACCACCCTCCTGAACTATTGTTTTTTGTTTTTTATGGGCGTCGGGAGCCGCCCATAGGGGAGGGGCTATGTCACGGTGTGGGTTTTGTGTCTTGTTCCTTGTTCTTGTCTGTCATGTGATTCCCTGTTTGTCATGTGATCCTGCCATGTGTCTTGTCCCATGTTCAGCTGTTCCCCGTTATGTTGATTAGTCTTCCCAGTTGTTTCAGTTTAACCACGCCCCCTCGTTATCTTGTTTAACTTGTGTTCCCTTGTATTTAAACCCTGTGTTTTAGTTCAGTCCTTGTGAGTTCTTGATGTTGTTATGTTTGCTATTCCTGTCTTCGTGTTCCTGTTCTGAGTTCCCTCGAGATTACTAGTTTGTTAAATAAAGTGCTTGCGATTGGATTCACTCTCTGCTTCATTCCTGCCAGTACGTAACAGTTGCATAGATTAGGTCAGCCGGAACCGGGAACACTTCCCATAAATCCTGATGTACTTGTTACATCATAAGATGGATTGCGTCTACCCTTTAGTCTCTCTGTTTATCCCGAGGTTTACTGCAGTCTGCCGAATCCAGGCCATATCCGGATCTGATGAAGGACCTGTGCCTGGACACGACGACAATGCAGTCCTGAAGTGTCAACTAGTCTCTCCACTGTGAAGGCCTCCTTCCCTTCCCTGTACCTCTGTACAGATAAAGCCTTGTCGGGATTATTCCGGTTCACATGGCTCAGCGGAAGCGATAAAATATTCTGTATTATACATTTTTCAAGGCTTGTACCTGGGAACCTATTTCATGGTTTGCGCTCTCGAGCCACCAGGCACTGTTTTGTGCAAATGTGTGGCCGGATCACATTAAGGGTTTTCTGTTAGAATGGTGTCGTAATAGCGTCCCCTAAGTTAATAACTAATGATTGTTGTGACGGAAGTGAATCAATCAAAACTAACTTTAGCTAGACAATAACTTTATTCTAGAGCTGCTGTAAAGCCAAAACAATCTCTGTTACTTTAATTTCCTATTATAACTGTAAAGCTGCTTTGAAACAATCTCTATTGCTAAAAGCGCTATATAAATGAAGGTGACTTGACTTGACATTCCTTTCAGTCAGTCGCACACTGTTTTTTTTTTCTCCATCCCTTTTTTCCCCCTCTTGCACCAGCCTACAACCACAGATATATATTTGCAGAGGCAAGTCCTGCCACTTTCTCTCAAATCGCACTCTCCATTCCCGTCTGACCGGCCCAATTCTTTTCTCAGCCAGGAGTTGCGGAGGGCTGGAACATGTGCTCCCTGTAGCTTACACCCCTGGGGTCTTAATAAGCAAAAGACAGTCCTGTATGCATAACTAACCTTCATCAGACCATCCGAGTTAGGAGCGAGAGAGGCTGGAAGGGGTGGTCATGTGACTACAGTCTACAGGATAAGGCTCCTAAATCACTGCTCCCTGAGAATCAGCGCTGTTTGATCCTGTTAATCCAACCATTCAGGGCCGATCAATGGTCCTCCTCAAGGCATTAGTGTCTGATTGTTAGGGTAGGTGTGTTCTGAAGGGCTCCGGTCCAGTAAAGGTGTGTTTTTTTCTCTCCTCCTGAAAGCTCTGTGGTGTTGAAATTGATTCCGCAAAGCTAGACTGGATGCCTAATCACCCAGGTGTAGAGCGTTACCAGGGTGTCAGCGTATGCTTATGAGGCGAGAATTGGGCTCTCCTCCAAAGTGGAGGACAACATGGATGACCGTGTTTTTTTTGGGCCTCCTACTGAGAGGCCCCGAATGATTAATTCCTGAGAAAAATCAACACTTCACACTCTTTGATCCAAACATTGTTTGCTTTTGCTGCTCTGCGGAGCTTAACTTGTCCATAGCAGATCGTTTATCTCAAATTCTTTCAACTAATCATTAAGATCCACGTTGCAAAAGTGCTGGCTTCATAACATGCCAGAAGGGGTTTAAGTCTTTTTATTTTAAATGGCAGAGCTTATGGTCCTTCTGGTGTTTGTGTGTGGTCATAAAAACCCAAAACTGTTCATTTTATTACTGTTATACTGTTTCTTCAATTTCTAGCTCTTTTATGTCCAAAGGGTTGATTTTTATTAAAAGTTACAAATTTGTATATTTTTTTTATTTTTGTTATATGAAGGTCACAATTAAAAATCAATTGGAAACTTTGTATGCTTTTTCTTACAATAAAGATTGTAATGCAAATGACTGACTGAATCTCTGGGGGTATATTTATGCTATTATGTGAATGTGCGATTGAGTTTTTTGTGATTACATTATATTTGAGAAGCATTGAAGAATAAAAATGTATGAAATAAAAGAGAGGAATATACAGTAACAGTCATTAAAAGTATCTTTCCTTAATTAATTCATGTCACATACGCCCTTGATGATGAGTATGTGCGTATATGGAGGGGGAGGAAAGGGAAATGTTTCCATAAATACCTGCATCTGTTGTTAGCTACACGGCTCCAGCTGTTTGCCTTCCTCCTCTTGGACAGAAATGGAAAGAGGGATTTACCAGTCAGTCTCATCCTCCACACAAAAGCAGAGGGCTAATCAGCTTCCACTCTCATCCGAGCTGAATCAGGACTCCATGGGAATCCCATGCTAGCTCACCAAAAGCAGCCCTCATCCCTCCATCTTCCATCTTTCTTCCACTCCACACTGCTTGTTGTCCTTCTGTAAAGCAGCTTCAGTCACTATCAGCCTCTGTAGATTTTCAAGCTCTTCCTTTATTCTTCTACATTCGCTTTGTGTTTAAACATGAAGGTAGCGGTTTTGTTTCTTTCAAGCTGATAAGTGAGAAACTTTGCATGGCTTTGATATATTATAGATAATGATAGATTTTGATATTTAGGAATGATGTTTAAGGATTACCTTCTGAGATTTAAAGTTAAAAAGATTTTAAGATTTAAAAGATTTTAAGAACAGTATAATCTCTGAACAAAACAGTTTGGCGTACTGTAAAAATGAAAGGATTCTTTGAAGCACCATAAAATAACCCTCCGGAGGACATCTAGCCACGCTTTAGAAGGTGTCTCAAATAGGAATTGCAATAGATTTTTCAAGTATCTCAAAGTCGTTCCTTTATTGGAGGAATTGTTGACATTTGAATACTTTTGTTCTACTTTATAGAGTTTTTTTTTAATGAAAATGGTCTGCCGGTGTAGCAATCTGAGGAGTTAAAGTTTCATCATTACCCCAGGCTTCAGTGTCACATGATTCTTCAACAATAATTCTAATATTCTGATTTGCTGCTCAAGAAACATTTCTTATTATTACCAAGGTTGTGCTGCTTAATATCTTTATGAAAACCATGATTTTTTTCATGAGTCTTTAGTTAGACAGCTATTTATTAGATTTATTGTAAAAAAAAAAAAAAAAAAAAAAAAAAAAAACAGTCAATTACAGATTTTTGAACAGTACTTTACTTTGTGCTATGTGTTAAATTACTGCCTAAGCAGTACATCTCAACATATGTCTTAAAAAATGTTCAAAATAAATCAAAGTTGGACTATGCCTGTGAACATCAGCCTTGAATCCAAATCAATACATCTCTCACAAAAGATATCCTCTCAGGCCAGTAAAATAATTTTCCACATCATATTTGTCACATGCCTGTCCTGTCTTGTGTTGCACATGGGTGTTTTGTTATTGTGGGCCATGTGCTCTTGTCCTTGTCTGATCCCTCCCCCTCGTTACCTGATTATTGTTTGAGTTCTTCCACCTGTCCCCTCTTGATTTGTTCCCTTCTTAAGTCTCCTCTAGTTTGCAGTCTTTGTCGGATCGTTGTCTAATTTTTCCTGTTCCCTGTGATCCTCCTGTAAGTGTCATGTTTTGTTTTTGTTTTATATGTATTAGTTATGTTTTCCCCCTCATGGGTTTTGTTTTGTGTTTATGTTTTCTTTTGTAAATAAATATAATTTCTCCTGCACTTGAGTCCTCACACTTTTTTCCTTACCTGTTCCGTGACAATATCAGAATTTCGTAATTGATTGGCTTGACTTTGAGTGGCAGAATTACCCAGCCTAAAATACAGCTTTCAATTTATTCACTACTTGAGAAAATGAGATGTATGAGGGTTAAAAAGTTAAGTATTTTTTTTCTCCCAGCATCTCCATTAAGCTGTTTGTGATAATTATGTCGGGCACGAAATCCAAATATTTGCCTATCATTCACTGACCTCAAACATGGCTTATCATTTGAAGCATGCAAGTATACTAGCCTAACACCACTTTATATGGCGTAATATTAATGTTAACCGAGAGAAATGTACACTATTATTAGGTGCATTTTCGAGTGTCCGTGCGGAGTGTGGAAGCTAAATTAGTATCTCGCTTTTTGCATGACATGTTTGACTTAACATGCATTTCTCTCTATATGTGCATCCACTATACTGGCAAGATCAGAGTCAGCGTCGTTGTCATCTCTCTCTCAGAAAACACTAGTTTATTAATAAATTATTAAAATCTATAGATGTTATTCTTGTTACACATGGCCCATGCTACCCAGCCAAACCTTGATAAATCCTAGATGTCATTGTTTGCTTAGATGTATTCATGTGTAAAATAAAACATGATTCAGAGTGACTCATCTGTGTGATATTATAAGAACATCAAGCTGGTTTGAATTTATGCCTCCAGCCAAGATGCTGCAGAGCTTATATTGCATTCTGTTGTATTACAGTCACTTTCACAATCACAGCCATTATTCAAATTTCACTACAATAATACATGGCATGATGTGCACCACAGGCACTCAATCAAAATTTGTGTTGCTTCAACATTCAGCATGCTTGCTATTGAAGAGTCTAATCCAGTGTCATGTCAGATCCCTATCAAAATGTTTTGAGAAACTTGTTTCATGTCATTCCCCTCACCAAAGCTATGCTCATGTTAGAGTGTGAGAGGCAGTGACACTTGAAAAAGTTCACTCCCTCATTCAAAGACAATTACAAGTTATTGCTTCATGAACGGTGACCAAACAAATACATAAATTAAATACTGTGATGAAACCGTAAGAATGCTTCAAAGAACTTGGTAATGTTCGTCCATCTTAAAGTTGAAGTGGCTCACTGCAGCATATTGAAATATCTTAAAGCCTATGGACATTAATATAAAAATTAATGTGCTGTGTTGCAAGGTTGTGAACATAAGCCATGTGAAACATTTACCATTTGGGAAAAGAACTGAGAGAAAACCAAAGAAGCTTTACAAACTACAGACTCACTTTAACAAGCCAGCTAGCGAGTACAATATTCACAAAGCATGCATGCATAGAATAGGCAATTCAACAATGACTCTTAAGCAACAATAGACAGAGAATTAAATCAAATGATTCAATCAATCTTCACTACCTGATCCTCCCATAGGTCGGGAAGACTTGTCTACAGTTGCTGTGCTTCTTGGATATTTGAATTCTTCACAAAGTGCAATACTCACACTTAGATTGTAGTATTATCAAAGACGAGGTGTATAATCCATGCAAACTGACAATAAAGGCATGAAGGTTGTTTTCACTATTGATATCAATGCTCAGTCTGTACCCAAGCTCATTTTCACCTGTTTCCAACTGCCCCCACTGGCCTCTTCAAAATGTACTTTTGGTAATTGTATGCTTGCATTAACAGCAACAGTGTTAGTGGCAGCTGGTTACCACTGAACGATAACTGACTCAGGACAGGAAGATGTTAGCTTCGTTCCATTCATGCTTTGGATTTACTCCCGACACTTTAAACGGCACTTGCATTTTTCGGTTGTGGATGTAAGGTGTGTGTGTGTAAAGAATGCTGTATATTTCGGAAGATATTGGATATTAAGTTGTGCATCCATGCTCATTTACCCTACGTTTTGAAAATCTTAGGATCTTTAAACACAATTAGTGTTATTTAATTTAATGTATTTAATTTATTTTAATGTCATTTAATAAAACTTCTCAATGAAAAGTTCTCAAAATGAATATTAATTTTTCATACTTTACATTGTAATTTTGATTTGCCTAAAGTCACTTATACCAAATGATTTAAAATTATTGATTTTAGTTCTAATCGACATATTGGTCGATATATATATATATTTGGCATATTTTAACTATCGGCATCGGCTGATAAGAGTCGAAAGCATGACTTTTATTTGAAATTCCTTTTACGCTATGCAGAACTATACGTTTCAGTGCGGAAATTGTTATGCTTTACTAACTTCTTTACTATATTTAAATTAAATAGTCTGATGATATCATATAAACCACCCTGCATTCTAGATATTGACCATCAAAAATTAATTTTTAGTGTTTCATTTTTAGGTTATTAAGAAAAAAATGTAATATCAGCAATTTATTGGTTATTGGCCTTTAAATTGAAAATTATTTTAAAACGTCATTTTCACATGCAGATTAAGGCATTCATAAAACAGAAATAAGGCACCTTTTTGCATTCCTAAGAGAGAAATGTGGAATTTTTTATGCCACATTTTTGTTTTTGCTAAGTTTTTGCATGCTTGTGATCGCACCATTGATGTACAAGTGGCGCACACATAAAGCTGTCTCTCGAGTATTAAGCTCTTTTTAGTGGCCTTTTGCGCTTAAAAGGTCAAATACCCACGCAATTATGTCAAAATACCTGTGTTGGAGAGTATTCAGGTAACAGGCTTGGAGCGTAAATAGTAAAATTGCGTGTTTTGTTACAGTATATTGGATCTGTGCATAAGCTCTTAAAGTGACAGCAGTCTAATAAACCTGCTGCTGTCTGTCATGTTAATCAAAGAACAAAAGACAAAGATCAAATTTTTTAACTTTAATTGTCATCATTTTTGTAACTTTAATTGTAAGAATTCATCTGTATTTAATTTTTACAATGAAGACTATCCAGTGTTATTTTACATTTTACTACTCAACACTACTCTTCTGTTAGACAGTGATTAACCTTGTTAAAATCAAATGTCCCTGCTGATAAAGCTATGAGAGAGGAAGCATGTGCCAGTGCCAAAGATTCAGTCTCTAAACTCTAAAAAAAACAGCTATTTATTTTTGACACTTTCTTTATTCTTCCTCAGACAGGTGGAAATGAGTGCTTTATAGTTGCTTTTGACATTCTTGGGGCACTTACGCATACTATATAAAGCACTGATGGAGCATTTGACGGATGGAGAATGTGTAAGACGCTTTTTTAGGGTGCGGAAAGAGACGGGTTATTTTGAAATCTAGGGGGAATACTGCAAACCAAACACGTATGTCTTTCTTTCTTTGTTGAGATATGAAAGGGGAGATTCTAACGCAATCAATCTTTTCTATACTACAAATGGGGGCCGGTGCTTTCAAGGTTGAGACGCACACGCATTATAGAAGCATCATAAAAGTGGTCTGTCTCTTTGTCCAAATCAAAATATAATTTTGTATTATTCTCAGAAAAAATCTTGACATCGGCCCTAGCTTTCTTTGGTGTGGTTCATGAAAGAATGGTTGTTTCGAGTTGGATCATTTAAATGAATCAATTGATTGAGTTCACACAACCAGTCAATCGAACTGATTTGATTCTCTAGTTCACTTACCTCAATGATCCGGTTGCAGCAATTAACAGCTGACTGGAGGAGATGATTGACACTGAACAACTTAAATTTCAGTCATTTATGATTTTAGAAGTCTTGTGATTCTTTTATGGTCCCTTTTTGTCATTTTGAATCTTGGCAGCCATAGTCTTCATTTATTTTTATTATATGAAAATTAGTGGCCAAGATACTCTTAAAACATTCCTGTTTTGTGTTCTACAGAGAAAAAGTCATACAAGTTTGGAACGACATGAGGCTGAGTAAATTATGACAGAACTTTCATTTTTGGGTAAACTGTCCCTTTAAGAATACAAGAAAAATGGAAATCTAAGCAAAATAATTGTCATGATCCTGGCCTGTGTTCCCCTGCCTTGTGTTGGACTCTTATTTTAAAGTATAATTCTGTTTATTTTGTGCTTATTTTCAGTTTGTGTGTTAGGCTTTGCAGGCCTAACATGATAAACAAACTTTTATCCCAGTACTTCTGTAATCATTTGAATTACTGCAACACAGAAATAATGACACTGTGCTGTTAAAAACACTGTTTGTGAAGCTGTTTCATACCAATACATGACAACTGATGTATCAGAGGCAATGTAGATTTGAATGTTCGCTGTCAAAGGTTTAAAAGGCGAATCGTTGACATTCAGAAATAAGATCGCGTGAGTTTTTGAATCAAGATCACGATCTTTTTACTATTAATCGTGCAGCTCTAATACACATTAGTATGTAGATATTTTGCTTTCATTCATGAGCCCATTTCCCTGACTCACATGATGCATTTTAAATCCTTTTTTAAAAACTCACAACAGCGTGGTGAAACCACAGACAAGCAGGGGGTGACAAATTTTTTTTTTTTGAGATAGAGCTTTGAGCACCTGTAAGTCAGCACCTCTGCGCACCCCTGCCCCGATTCACTGCTAATGGCTGCCTCTATGGAGCGCTGGGCCAAACTTAACCACTTGCAACCGCATCCCATTCTGTCTACGATGGCAGAGCCCTGGGGAGCCATCGCCAAAGGAAAAGTAAGGAGTGTAGGAGGAATTGAAGGAAGAGCAGAGTCAGGTGAGAAGGGTCCATCACACTTTTTCCTCCCCAAGCTCTGACAGGCATTGTCAGGCTTTTTCGCCAAGGTGAAGACAAGGAGAGAGCTCAGGGGCAGAGCAGTACGTGTCAGTTACAGCAAGGCTGACATGTAGCCTGGAGAACCAGAGCCAAGAGCGACACACCTTAGTGGAATTAGTTTCTCCATCTAATGAAGACAGTGTTTAGTAGTTCTTGCAGAGATGGCATGCCCTTGGAGTGATCAGATGTGCACGTGATGGCTGTGTTTTGCCGATTGTCGAAACAATTCTTCCTCTGACATGACCTAAATAATATAGTGGAACAGAAACTTCTAGTTCTTCCAGACTCAGAAGAGATATAAAATGAACCAACTGAGATTATTCCCTTTTTGAGAACACAATAATATCTGCCAGAACAAAACACTGTGAAAGGCACAGCCGAATTTAAGAGAATTAGTTAAGCAAAAACAAACAATCGAAGGTTAAAAAACACAAGTCCTTTATCTTTTCATAACTTACCAGCTGTCAACATGAATAATTACAAACACAACTGCATGCAATATCATACTAATTAATGATTTGTGTATTTTTGATTGGTCCGTAATAGAGTTGTCTGTAAATTGTGTTAGATAAATAATGGCCAAACATTTTTATTGCAATTATTATTATTTAAATATGATAATAATATATTATAATACATCATTAAATGAATACGTTAATATTATAATATATAATAACACCTTTTAAAGTTATTCTTATAATATTAATTGCCCTTCACATAGTGCTTGTTTTTCATGTTACCTACATTTATGTATCCATCACAATCATAATCATAATAATAATTATGGTAATATGAATACCTCAGATGCAAAAACCTCTAAGTCCGTCTGGCATTTTTCTTTTAAATTAGCATTTTTATCAGGCTCCTATGGTTGAGTTTAGTAACTTCAATGTAATGGCAATGAAAAGTTTATGAGTCAGTTATTGAAATGTCTTTGTTTTAAAAAAAATCACTGAAAATTTAAAACATAAAATGCTAATTTAAAAGAAATGAATATTATGAATAATCATAATATAAACATAACATTAACAACAACAATTATTGTTCTTCTTATAGTATGTCACACATGGTTGTTAGTGTTTATTTTTGTTCTGGCATGTCTAGATTGCTGTACCCTCCATAATTCAGTGTATGAGTTTTCACTCTGTATAGATGCACTTTGTTTGGGTCGTTTTCCCATCTCAATTTCAACTTCAGTTTGACAATTTTCAGAAACCATACAGTGTCACCCTGATTCGTGAAGCCTTCTCTTTCTGCTCATGGATCAGTATACACTGTCAGCATCTTGTGGACAGTTGCGAAGCTGGAATCGCACCTGTTAATGATGTGTTCATGGTTTGTGTGTCTGCTGTGTCACAATCCAGCGTCCTCCCCCTCCCCCCTCATATGGAGAATGTTGAATATTTCAGATGTTGTTTACCTGTCTCTTTCTCTGAGCAGCTGCATGCAGGGAGACATTGCCTCTCTGTCAATAAGACAGCCCCCTATCTTAACCCCAGCAGGACAGCAGAGTGAGGGACTCAATTATTGATGAAGATTTCATTTGTGAGACCTCCTACTTGGATCTAGGAACAGACTTTGTTTGTACTGTGTGTGAATTCGAAGAAAGTAATTGGGTACAAAAGAAAGGCCCATTTTGAGAATAACGGCCACTTCATTTATATACTGGCATCACAAACTCAAAAACAAATAAATCTGTCATCATTCTTCCACCCTCATCTCAACTTTTTATTGGTTTCTGAATTTCATTTTTTTAAGCTATAAAAATAAGTCATATAATCCACTTCTATGATATTGTAATGGTGCTTTGCATTGTGTGGTGCTGTACTGTGAGAAATGAGAATCTGATAAAAATGCAAGTCATTATTTACTGATTAGCTTTCTGTCAAGAAACAGATTAGTCCGATTCACATGTGAATCATTAAGTTTGTTATCTGGGTAAATGGATTCATTGCAGAAAATCTGATGAAAAAATGACAGCCATGACAGCTTGGTCATTGATTTTGAGTAAACTTTTTGAGCAATTTCTGACACAAAACTATCACATGGCCTCAGAAGACTTAGAATATAGTGCATTGGAGCATTTTTATGATGCTTTTTTTCTTCTTTTTTTACAGAAGAAAGAAATAGATACATGTTTGCAACAACATGAGGTCCGTTAACACAGAGAATGATAACTATAACTATATTCACATCCATAGTAACACATGATAATGTTCTGTTCATTATAAGCTCATGCTGCGGTTAAGGCGTTTGCTGCTTTAAATGCTCGAGTTCTTTAAAAAGGACCTATTATGCTTTTTTACATTTTCAGCTTTCTTTATTATGCAATGATGCTGTATTTGAACATGAAAAAGGTCTGCAGAGTTACAAAGCACAAAGTCACTCCAAAAGGATTGTAGTCTTGAGTTCTTTTGGGAACATACTGTACAAGGCACACTATTCCTCATTTAATTTATTCCCACCCAAGGCATAAGCAAAATAAAGAGGACAAGGCCGGATTGAGTTGTGTTAGTAGTGTGTTGTCACCATGTCCAATATATGCTGTTTTGGATCTCAACACATTTCCGTTTGATCGACCACAACACGCTAATCCAGCCAACCAATCAGAGCACATTCCTCTTTTCAGAAGGAGGGGCTTCATAGAGACAGGAAGAGAGAAGCTGCAATAATATAACGTGTAAATAAGATGCTTTTAGAACATTCAATCATGAACACCTCTTCTAGTAGACCCCCCAAACAAACTCAAGACTTTGTAAAAGGGCAGTTAAATTTAAGTAGATTCTGATTAGGTGTCAATGTTTTTGTTTATTAGCTGGAAAGTGATTTTAAAGATATTGTTCCTCTGAGTTGTTATTGTTACAGTCATGGTATGGACTTTACAATTCTCATAGATTTAGAATAATTATTAAAACTTTGTTATAGTTATTTTCCTTGGTGTGAGCAGATCTTAAATTGTCAAAAACTTAAAAAATGCAACTGATATTTTTATAAACAAGAATACATCTGAAGCTTATTGCCCTGTAATTGTACCCAACTATATCGGTCTGGTGCGTTTTACTGTTCTGTCTTGTTTGATTTGTTGCAGTGTGGCTTGAATCTGCATATTTTTAGCCTTTTCTACCAGACTCGATTTGAGGCTGCTTAATTGTTGTGTAAATATGTATATTTATATGCTGTAGCTGCAGAGATTGAAGTTACACAAACTGCCACAAACTGTATCCATAGCAACAACAAGTACCTGCCTTGTGATGGACGCAGAAGGGCTTCATGTTACATTTCTTTTAAGTCAACAAATCATCAAATGTATCTTTAGTAATGCAAGCAATACGTGGATTGTGAGACGGGTAATGTTCAGCATGGCATGTTATCATACAACTTCTACAATTTGACTGGAGGTAATTTTGGTTAAAGCAGTTGCATGTCCTCTGCGTACCACAACGGTCTTTAACCATTAATATAATCACAAACAGGCTCGTCTTACCTTATTGATTTAAGTGTCCCTATTATGCTATTTTAAATGCACCAAATTTTATTTTGGAGGTCTCCTACAATAGGATTACATGCATTCAAGGTAAAAAAACCTGCAACATACACTGTTTTCTCATTGTGTCTGAAACGGTTAAAAAAAGGATTCGGCCTCTTTAAACCCCCCCTTTCTGAGAGCCTACTCTGCTCTGATTGGTCAGATGGTCCAGTCTGATGTGATTGGTCTATCACTTAAAGAGCATGTCGGAAACTAAATGACCATTGCCAGACCTTTTACATTCACAAAAAGCTATATCACAAACTACATGAAAGGTAATGTCCAAAACAAAAAAACAAAAAAAAAAGAAACATAATAGGCATTGAAAATAAAATGCCGGCTATTGACCAATGAACATTTAATTAGGACATTTGAAAAGAGTAGAAATAGAAAAAATATTTTTTGTATGTTTCCAAGATAAGTGCATGTGTTTTATTTTAGGTGAACATGGAGTGCAAAACAAGGTCAAATGCTTATTGTTGTGAACTACAAACTATATCACAGACTATTTTTTAGAAAGTAAGTAGCATGTTAGCACTCCATCCACATATAGAAATGTTTCAGTTATTATATAAAAAATAGTATTCAAATTACTACAGAATGTGATTTTTTTTATCTATAATGGTTATAAAAGCTATTTATATTCTGACTGATGTCTAATTTATTTCACTTTATCTAACTTTTTAACACTTAATGTTGCTCTGCTAATTGGTAAAGCATACTTTTTCTTTCAGAGTAAAAATTATTCAGAGATAAAATATAACAATGATGACGCAGGATTTTAAAAGAAGTGTTAAATTTAAAGGGTACAGCTGCTGTATACATATATATTTATTTGTGCATGTGTCTGTTATGACAATAAAGCTCTCAAGTCCATTCAGAAATGGTTTCCTACACAAACACATCACTGAGGGCAAATCGTCCTCGGGTTACGACTGTAACCCCTTTTCCCTGAGAAAGGGAACGAGGACTACGTCGAATGACACTTCGGGGGGAACGCCCCTCAGCGTAGCGCCTCTGAAGTATGAATGAAACTAAGCCAATCTCTGATTGGCGTTGCGTCATGACGTAATGTGTGACGGCATACAAGCGGAAGCTATAAAGGACGCCGGCACACATGAGATGTCAGCTTCTGTGATGAAGCAAGCGCTCCCAGGCAGGGGAAGGCATGGCGAAGGGACGCAGTCCTCGTTCCCTTTCTCTGGGAACAAGGGTTACAGTCGTAACCCAATTACGTTCCCTTTCGAGGGAACTCGGACTGCGTCGAATGACACTTTGGGGGAACGAGTACCCACTATGCCACAATGCGCCCTGCCTGTCCTAGTGTGAAGCTGCTCACAGGCACACACAGGACGAGAGCACGAGAGTGCCAGGTGTTGACGGAATGTCCAGGCTATAGAACCTAATAAAGGTATGAGGGGTGGCCCATCCAGCTGCATCGCAGACTTCCTGGATCGGGGCCCCCGCGAGAAGGGCTCTAGAGGACGCCATGCCTCTGGTTGAATGAGCCCTCACGGCAAAAGGTGAAGGCAAATTGCGCACCTGGTAGGCCAAAGAAATAGCATGGACAATCCAGTTGCTGAGGGTCTGTTTGGAGGCGGGAAGACCCTTCTTGGGCGACCCGAAACACACCAGCAACTGGTCCGACTTCCGCCATGAAGAGGACCTCTGAATATAGACTTTTAGAGCTCTGACAGGACAGAGCAGATGAAGTCTCTCCTCATGCGCCGTTACGTGAGGTGGAGGATGAAAGGCCTGCAGAACAGTAGTCCGTGCCGAATTGGATGGCACCTTAGGCAAAGAGCCCGGCCTGGGATGTAGGATGGCTTTAATGTCGCCTGGAGCAAACTCCAGGCACCCGTTAGATAGCCTGGAGATCTCCTACCCTCCTCAGAGAAGTAATGGCCAACAGAAAAACCACCTTCAGGGAAAGGTTCTTGGCCTCAGCCGACTCCAATGGTTCGAAGGGGGCCTCGGCCAGCCCTTCGAGAACCACTGCCAGGTCCCATGTGGGAACCCAGGAACGAGGCGCAGGTCTTATCCTCCAGGCCCCACGGAGGAACTGTACGACCAACTGCTGTCTCCCAAGAGGTCCATCACCCAGAGGAGCATGGAAAGCCGCAATGGCAGCCATGTACACCTTGAGTGTGGACGGGGTAAGACCAGCTGAAAAACGATCTTGGAGGAACTCCAGAACTCAAGCCAATGGGCAGTTAACTGGATCCACCTCACGCTCTCTACACGCTCAGTTGGTAAAGACATTCCACTTTAAGCCGTACAATTTCCTCGTGGAGGGAGCTCTGGAGCTGAGAATGGTCTCCACTACTCCAGCTGATAGGCTGGCCTCTAGGTACTGTGCCCCCTCAGGGGCCAGACCCACAGTTTCCATAACTCGGGCAGAGGGTGAAACATTGAGCCCTCTGCCTGTGACAGCAGGTCCCTCCTGTGGGGAATCTCCCACAGAGGGCCGTCTAGGAGCAATACAATGTCTGAGAACCATACTCGGGCCGGCCACAACGGGGCTACCAGCAGTAGACTGATCCCGTCGCGATGAACCCTCTCTAGAACTCCCGGGAGCAGAGCAATAGGGGGAAATGCATACAGACGCAGCCTCGGCCACGTCTGCACCATGGCATCCAACCCCAGCGGTGAGTGAGGGAAAACCACAGTGGACAGTGGATCGTCTCTCGAGACGCGAATAAGTCCACTTCCACTGAGCCGAACCTCTGAGATATTGACTCCACCACCTCGGGTTGGAGTCTCCATTCCCTGGGCCTCAGCCCCTGTCTCGACAGGATGTCTGCTCCCTGATTTTGACTCCCTGGGATATACGTTGCTCTTAGAGATAACAGTTTCCCCTGGGACCACAGGAGGATCTGATGCGCCAGTCTGCATAGAGGGCGATACCTTAGACCCCCCTGATGGTTCATATAGGCCACCACCGACATATTGTCGGACATCACAAGGACATGCTGACCTTTGAGGTCCGGCAGGAAACTCCTCAGAGCTCGGAACACCGCCAACATCTCCAGGCAGTTTATGTGCCAGGAGGAGTGATGGTCCTGCCACAGGCCTGTCGAAAAGCGGCCGTCCATGACCGCGCCCCAGCCCATGATGTCTGTCGAAACGGTTTTCCGGCGACATGACGCTCCCAACACTGGACCTTGGACAGAAACCAAGCTTTTTTCCCCATAGATAGGAAACGAAGGCATCTGCGCGTAACCCTGATCATGCAGAACAGGTTCCCCCTCGGGGAGAACCCCTTGGTTTTCAACCACCACTGGAGGGCCCTCATGTGCAGCAGGCCAAATGGAATAATGCTGGACGCTGCTGCCATGAGCCCCAACACTCTTTGAAAATGTTTCACAGTATTGGCTTGGCCTAGCTTATCCTGGATACTGTGGCCAGAATGGACTCAATTCGTGCAGGAGACAATCGTGCCCGCATCGTGAGCGAGTTCCACACCACTCCTAGGAATCGGGTTCTCTGGGCTGGTGTCAAAACGCTCTTTTTCGTGTTGAGTCTCAACCCCAGGCTTTGAATGTGGGCGAGGACGACATCTCGATGCCGAACCCCCAGCTCTTGTGACTGGGCCAGAATCATACAGTCATCGATATAATTGAGTACCCTGATGCCCCTGGAGCCTCAGCGGTGTGTCCCGCAGAAACCGATGTGTCCCGAAGCGCACTTAACAGCGGGATACAGACATCGACTCCCTGAGGGCTCCCCTGAGGGGAGGCTCTTTCGGTTTCGTTCTCGACACCCTGAAGCGGAGGACCGGCAGGGAATAATCGAAAACCGTTTCCGATGGGCTTACATTAGCACTGCCTGGCCACAAGCCATTGGGGCGGACACTGCAGCGCGCATTTGCTGAAAACCGATGTGTCCCGAAGCGCACTTGACGCTGGATACAAACATCGAATTTCTGAGGGCTCCGCGGAAGAGCAATTCTCGCTTGTCCCTCCATGTGGGGGATAGCCCTGTTATTTTTGTCTCGTTTTCGATACCCTGAAGCGGAGGACCGGCAGGGAAGAATCGAAAAACGACTTTTGATGTGCAGAAGGAACACTGCATGGCCGCAAGCCTGCGTTCGCTGCTTATCATTTTAATTCCTCAGAAATAAATGTAGCCATAAACACTGTATAAGTGAAACACGGTCTGTATGGTAGGCTGAATTAAAATATCTAACTTCCGATATTCAAAAGTCAGAAATATTTCATAATTTTAATTTCTTAAAATTAAATGCAGCCATAATTACCAGACAATACTGTTTTGTGTTAGGCTATACGGTCTCGTAATCCACACGCTGCCTCGGCAACGCGAGATTTGAGTCGTTCACAATATATTTGGCTTCCAACCCAAGAAGAAAGTCAACAGGTGCGAGGCTGAAACATCCGACATCGCACACACACAGAATCTTTATTGCAAAGTAGACCCGTAATCTACGCGTTGCCTCGGCAAACGCGAGATCCGAGCAACTAGATTCTGTATTGCAATGTAGACCTTTGATCTACGCGCTGCCTCGACAAACGCGAGATCCAAGTCACAGAATCTTATTGCAGAGTAGAGCCGTAATCAACGCCCTGCCTTGGCAAACGCGAGAACCGAGCCACTATAGATTCTATATTGCAACAGACCCATTTGCGAGCCCTATGAAGAGCGTTGCCGTGCCGCCTCAGCAGACGCGGGTCCCGGACCACGGGGTTCGTTGTAATGCTTTGTGACAGACAACACCAAATAAGACAGACAAGTCAAATAGAGAGCGCTTTGCTGAAGAACAAAAAGCTGACATCTCATGTGTGCCGGCGTCCTTTATAGCTTCCGCTTGTATGCCGTCACACATTACGTCATGACGCAACACCAATCAGAGATTGGCTTAGTTTCATTCATACTTCAGAGGCGCTACGCTGAGGGGCGTTCCCCCCAAAGTGTCATTAGACGCAGTCCGAGTTCCCTCGAAAGGGGAACTCACCTGTGAATGAAGTGCATTGATACATAAGTATATAAAATGGTTACATTGGAGAATTTAAGATAAGCATTCTCAGTGCAGAGTAGTTTATTAGTTCAGGCAATACTGAGTAAAGGATTGTCATAATTTCAGTACATCTGTATTCTTATTAACAATGCATAGACAGATTAGCCTTCATTCAAGTAATCTGTTCAAAATGTTTAAAATTCCTATTCCTATTTTATCAGGGATTGCTTATGGATCTTGCTGTGAGTACAGTGTTTGTCTTGTATGCCCAAGCTCTGAGCTTGCCAAGGAACATACTGGCTGAAATCTGTTTTCTGACTAAGCTTCATTAGTTCAGTAGTTGAATGTACATTCTGAATTATGTATTGAGAGGTCTGTGAGCTGTTCAAAACTTGTGTTTGTGGGCAACATGGTTGTGTGCCATTCAGAATTCAACTGAGAATGCCTTTTAAAATGCCAACTCAGTCCCCCTATTTAAATTGAGATAACAGCAAACAGAAGGCAGAGTTGCAATTCAAATTTGAATGTAATGAAGTAGAATTGAAATAAATAAATACACAGCATCATTTTTAACTAGACAAGCAAAGTTTCTCAGCACAGTATTGGAATTTGTTGGCTTGTTTAAGAGTTTATCAAACAGCAGTTTTTAACAACAGATTTGAAATGCCACCTAAATCCCTGAATTAACACCTCTGAGAAATAACACCTCTCAGAATGCACTTTTGAAAGTCCAGCGCAACAAATCTAACCTGTGTTGAATTTCTTTGAATCATAATTGAAAAAATTATTCTTCCCGTCTATCTAATTCAAATTCCAATTTCAAAACAGTCTTAGGGGGCTTTCCGACTTGGTAGGTTTGCTGCGTTCCAAGTCCGAGTCCAATTGTGAAACCAGACCAATGCTGCGGGAGAACACTAAACTTGATTCTATTGAACATTTGTGTTCATCTTACTTCATCAAAAACATTCACGCCGCATGATGGAAAACAGGACGTGTGTCAATATATTGTGTTTTCCAATAATTTGGTGCTATTATGCACAGCAGAGTGAATAATTCTTGGTTTTTCTGTAAGTGCGTCGCATAAAAGGGGCTTTCTGCTGCTTGCAAACTGACTTTTTTGAGGAGACAAAGTGGTGATTTAGAGCCATTCATTTGCTGCTCTGATTGCTCAATATGTGCGATTACACGTCACGCACACTCTCGCTCGTATCCAAGGTAAATCATTACCACTGCCGTACTTTATATGTGTTTTGTTGAACTAATGATGTCATCATCGGCTAAATTGGGCAGGTAACTTTACTTCCTGAACA
The DNA here is from genome assembly GCF_051911475.1 of Siphateles boraxobius. Taxonomy (NCBI): domain Eukaryota; kingdom Metazoa; phylum Chordata; class Actinopteri; order Cypriniformes; family Leuciscidae; genus Siphateles; species Siphateles boraxobius. Next base: position 4,457,182 of record NW_027508975.1, read on the forward strand.
AGTGCGTACCCAAAAAGAGTTTCGTTCACATTCACGTGAATCACTCCACAGTTCCAGTTGTGCAGTGCCGATCTCACCTTTGCTCGCGTGCCATTAACACCTGGGTGATGACAGCATAAATGACTGGTCATATTAAAGCATATGGCACATGCAACAAACAGAGTTTAAAAATAGTGACTGTTTTGTCCATGTTTTTTGATCATCGCTGTTGTAACATATGAGGGAAGCCAGAATGTTTACAGGCAAGAGATTTTTACGTTGCAGGCAGCGGCTTTATCAGTGGCTCTATTACCGGCTTGTCTCCATCGCTTGCAATGCTGAACTGTAACACCAACACATGAGGAACTGTGATGTCAGCAACAGATTTAAATACTTATAGTCGTTTGATCAGCTACTCTCACATGAAATGCATGCGAAGCATATTCATCGACAGAATCATACAAAACCATGCATTGTTTTTTTCAACAAAGTATACGGCGTCAGATTTGATATTAACCGCGGTGCAAGTGTGTGCCGAACTGTGGAACGGTACGGTTTGATCATTATTATTATTTTTTTACAGAGAACTGTTACAACCCTAATTACCATTATTTATTTTCATTCATATAAAAACTCGGCATTTAAGCAGCAGTAGGAGAGCAAAGCATAGGACACCTGTCTGCGCCAGCACCAGGCAGAGCGGTTTTACTCTCCTCACACTGTCCCTTAGAATGGCAGTCATTAGTCGCACAATTCAGCATCTCTGTAGGGGCCTCACTCCACTCCGTGCATGCCTGCACAAATGAAATGACTTGCTGGTAATGGAATGGCTGATTTCACAGCACCGGTGCTGAAAACATGCAGCCTTCACACAGCCCGTCAAGGACAAATGCAGCTGAGAGATGCTAATGGTTTGCTTTGATCTTTGATGGATTTTATGAAGCAAGAAAGGAAAATCACAGTGATTACTGAATGCATTTTTAGCCAAATGAGACGCTAAGTGAGATATATTATCGTATACATTCAATTTACCATGTGACAGATTTCCACTCCCACATATTGTTTGCACTCTGTGCATTTTTGGATTTCAAGGATGTGTGGAGGGCCAGGCTTTTGTTCCTGTAGCATGCAGCCTAATTTTTGTTTTCTCTGCAATAAATGCCCTAAGATATTTAGCATCTTGTTTCATGAGGCTATGAGGATGCACTTTATGGTGGTGTGGTGGTTGTGGTTGATTTATGATTGGGTCTCCAGAGGTCCACAAAGTCATGGAGCTGGTATCAGTACCATTAAAAAAAAAATAAAAAAAAAATCTTAGTAAACAAAAAAGTTTTATACAGGGTCATTTCCGAATGGCTATTCCCTATATTGCATGGAGAGTTTGTTCAGTGACTTCCTCAACACAATGATCTCTACCAGATTTTAGAAAAAAACCCCCAAAACCTTTAACATTGATCTTTGCATGAACGAGTCTGAAAATTGGAAAATGTGTGGATTTTTTAAAAATCTCTTGACATCCCTGTGCAAAATATACATTGCCTTTATCTTTTTTTTAAACTAACATGTTTATATCTTTTTTCTTATTGTTTAAATTCTTTTATTCAGCAAGTATGCATTAATTTGATCAAAAGTGACAGTAAAGACAATTACAATGTTACGAAAGATTTCAATTTAAAATTAATACTGTTCTTTTGAACTTTCTATTCTTTAAAGAATCCTGAATTTTTTTTTCACTGAATTAAAGTTACACAACTTATATCAATGTATAAACGTACAAAAGTTATCACAGGGGCGTTGCCTTTTCAAAGGGTACTAATATGTACCATTTATGTTGTAATGTGCACTCTACTTTTAGACATACACTCACAAACCTCCCTAAGCACTTCCCATCGGTGGAATCCAAGCCACCATTTTGAAATGCATTGAACTTCATCAAGTGGGCGAGAGAAGTTTATTTGGACAGACCCTCGACCCCTCGATTTTGACAGAGGGAGCGAGTCTACTCGATATGTACACTTCGGCCAGATCCATAGACCACAATGCAACATGATTGTGACATCACAGCAGATCCAGCTTAATTTACCCCCACTCTACACAACTCTACTGTATGATATTGGAGTTATCTTGAAATTTAACTGCAAAATACTTGTAGCTACCTTAAGCTGACTGGAGCATCGATGCTCACTATATTCCCTTACCGGAAGTTCTGAAGCGCGAAACATAAATCACGCAATCCAACTAACAACCGATAATGACACACCATAGATGTTTTGAAAAACAAACCGTTATTTAATTATATTTCAGCATAAACATAAATCGCAAGACAGATACTTAATATATTTACAAATAATTTTATGAGTACTGTAAATGTAAACTTTTTTTGTCACATACTGTTTTTTGCATATAAGTTATAGGGAAGTATGCAATTTCGTATGCAGTCCTAGTCTTATTACACCCCATATGTTCTTTGCGTTCAGTTTCATATCCTTCTTCTAAAATAGCAAGATGGACATTGCAGAGAAAGAACCGATCATTATATTGAGACTTTCTACTTTTAGGTTATACATATTTTTGGTAATATTCTGTTCTATTCATTTCTTAACAAGGTTAAAACCATTCGTCAACTATATGCAGACACAATTTTTCATTTGGAACTAGCTAAAGACTATATCAGGGTCAATGATAAATTGATAGGAACATTGTTCCAGGAACAACAAAGGACATTGATCAAGAAAATGTCCTACTTGTTAAGCTTGAGTAGGGCACTTAATGTATCTGTCAAGTGATTTCTGTACAATTATTCTTCAATGTTATTGTTCATGCTGTTCTTCATAATACATATCTCCTATTGCTTTTAAAAGCACTCTTATTTTTGTACCTTGATGAACCTGTATTATTGATTCTAGGTGGTGAAAGTTACAAGCATATTCATGAACACCAAACAACTAATTGAGTTTTATTTTTAGGACCTCATGGTGTTTAAGAAAATACAGTAATTTTTATTTATTTTTATCATTCACTGGTGTTCTCCCTCCAACCTTTTTGCATTTCTTTAACCAAATTTCCAAATCATTGCCCAACTCACATGGTGTCGAACAGCTGTGTCAATTTAAGTGCCATGACATTAATTCCAAACTAAGCCATCAGCCTCCTTCCATTCACACTTTCCAGATCGACTAACACACGACATCCTGTCCTCTCTTGTGTCTGTATTAAGTGCCGAGGCCACCCGTTCTGATAGGTGGTGCCATGTATAGCCATATTTATTGTGACAGTTAAATTACAACCTTGCAGTTCAGTCATCCTTCACTTTCCACAGCTCATATCTGGGCTCAGGTTTAACACACACGCACACACTCTCATGGTGGATACTTTCCTTGTGATGCAACTTTCCATGCGAGGCAGTGTTGTGTGAACTGATTTTCTTAATTATTTCTGTTTTCTAGTAAAAATTATAGAAGCAGTTTCCGCCTCTTGAGTGAGAAATATGTAATTGTAATTTTATTATATTTGCGAGTTTATATTTCATAATATGCAACTTTATATCTCACAAATGTGCAACCTAACTTCTAAAAAAATGCTTTTTTTCTCAATGGCAGTTTTTCATTGTGACTCATCGTGCAATTTATATTATATACAATTGATATATACATACATATATATATATATATATATATATATATATATATATATATATACATATATATATATATATATACACTGCAGTGTCCCTGTGCTACTTAATTCGTAAAAAATTTTAATTTTCTCATTGTGACATTTTTTTCGCAATTCTAACTTTATGCAGTATCTCACAATGTGAAACAATTGCAACTATTTCTCTCATTCTGTGGAAACTTTTAGTTTAATTACAGCTTTTCAAAACTCTGACTATATCTCACATGTTCCTTATTTTTTTATTTTAAACTTTATCTCTGACACTGAGGGGAAAAAAGGTGGAGGAGAAATAGGGATTTCAGAGTACAGTCTGGGGATCAGTGGAGTTAAAAGTATGAACAGGCTAAGCAAGTGGGATATTAAAAGGAAATAAGTAAAGCCCAACAATTTGGAAAAAAACAAAATGGTTAGAGGAAGTTATTCAGAATCCAGTGAAAAGGCCAACTACCACTGTGTGCTACAAAACCCCTGCCTTGAGAGACTGCAAAAGGAACATCTGCAAGGAAAGAAACCGAAGAAAGAAAAAGTAGTTACAGAAAACGTTTCGGCTCTGTTCTCTCAAAGAGAGAGTTTTACAGCACACCAGTTATTGATCCTTCCTCTTACCTTCAGCTAACCAGCAAGAATGGTGGTCTGTCCCACTGTCCCTTTCTCTGTCAGCCCAGATGCTATTGTGTGTAAATGGCTGGCAGGAGGATGTGTTTTTTTTTTTTGTTCGTACTGCAACTCGGAATGTGTTCTCGAAAATGTCCCATCACGTACAAAGTGACACATTGTCAAATGACACATAAGCCAAAATGGAAATCCTCCTTCTGATATATATTTTTTGGATTATTTGAAGCAAACCTTCTTGACCTTTCTTCCAGCTCAGAACAGATAAAGCAGATAAAGTCTTATGTTGTCAAAAAGCGAAATTTAGACAGTTCACAATCACAGAACAACTAATCTCCTCTTCTCTGACAAGTAAGCGCGTTAAACCACTTTAACACTACTTTGTATATTAATTCTACTACATGTGCCGTAAGTGATTTCTGAAACTCAATTGTTGAACACTGTTGATATTTGAAATCAAACCAAACAAAAACACCCCTCCCTTCATTGTCCGCCCCCACAATGCACAAGTGGATGTCTGTATCATAGCGGAAGAGAAGCAAAATAAAGCTTTGTGAAAAAATAAACCAAAGATAAACAAACGACAAGGAAGAACAAAAAATTAACATTCAGTACACACGTATGTACAAGCAAGAGTATGTTGTTAGTCACCAGCAGCACTCACTCAAAACCAATGTCATTCACGTATATAAAGCAGAAACAACGCAATCTCTATGCCCGTTTCCAGCCATTTCTGCTTAGGTCTCTCCAAGCTGGAAAGCTTTTCTAATGTTGACATGGCTCCTGAGCCTGAGGCTATTCACCTGAGCCTTTCTCTTTTGTAATGTCTCTCAGCCATCCCGCTTTCTACAGTCTTTCTTCAAATCTCCCTCTTGCTCACTCTATCTCTCCTCCCCTCAAACGCCCTCTTCTGCTAATTGGCTACAAGTGTGTTGTGGTGCTCGGTCTGATCCACTCTCAACAGTGATTCTCAGAAATTGCTCCCTGTACCTTTAATAGCCAGATTCCAGGTGAAGAACTACCATGAATCTGGAAGAGAAAGATCCACGAATCTAAGAATTATGGCCAATGAATCATGATGAAATAGGTCAGCAGCCATCGTCCGCTCACATGAAGCGCCTAATTTAATCTGTCTTCCTGCATTCCCATATTGCCTATGAAATAAGTGTATGAATGTGCTTTACTTTGCAACAAATTTAAAATATATTCATCATGTACACTTATACATCAGTACACAGTGCACAGTCTTTTTTCTGTCATTTTCCATGATTCTTAGTATTATAATTTCCCTCAAAAAAGATGTTCAAGTACATAGTCTTATGCCTTTATCTTTTTTGTTGATTTTTTTCTGACTTTTTTCAGCATCTGTGATGTTATGATTCATCTCAGAGCTGGTCGATTTGGTTCATGGCTTTGAACTCTTTATTGAAAATTTGTATGAAATTAATATTGAGAAAATTAATAGGAAATATAAATACTTTCCTAAAAGAGTGTGCTGAAAAGGGGTTCCCTCTGTTGCCAAGTGTCCTCTTTCTTGCACTTATTTGTATTCTGAATTCTTGGTTCTTGCATTAATTGAATGATCTAGAGCATCTTCACACTGAAGTGTATGTCTTGTGTGTGCATAGCAAGTGTTATCCATTCAATCTACTATCAAACTCCTATTTCTTTTTCGCTAAATCAAAGCCTAAAACCTAAGCATGTTTGAGCCAAAAAGTAACTGCACTGGCATTTCCATCAGAAAATGCAAAGCTAGTTCAGATCTTGGAAGCCAGTCAAATTGGATTGTTTGGATATTGCTTGGCCAATAAACACCATTCAGATTCTGACTTCATCTGCCCAGTTAAAAGTCTGTAAATCTATTGTGCCTTTGGAAGTTCAACTGAACTTCTGTCGACTTGAATTGACATGAGTGATCTTGGTTTCTGCCTCTCTGAGCCAAATAAAAATTAAACCAACCAAAGAATCTGGCTAGCAACTCTAATGTAAGATGACAAGCCAAGTGCTCAAAACAAACCCTTTAATTGTTGGCTCTTTTCAGGCTTATGGTCTTTTACACATGTTCTTTTACCTTGTTAACAATCTATGTCAGTCCAAACAATCAAGTTACGGCCTCATTTCCCAATGGATTATACCTCAATTCAATCTTTGTTTTAAACAGCTCCTTCAGTGCAAATTTTGCAATACAAAGTGCTTCACATATCAATCACTTCAAATAGAAAAGTACCAGTACTATATAATTGGTTGGATGCATGGATGGATGAATGAATAAAAGTGAAAAGAATTAAGCATGAATGGACAAGTATTATAATAGAGATAAAATTGGTAGTGTACATGCAAAATACATTAGTAAACAAGCAGTTTATAATATGAGTAATGGAAGACACCAATGCAATGCTGAGTCTTATACAGATATTGACAGGCTGAGATAGCTGGAGGTCTGTTTAATCTACATTCATATCCTTGAAAAGTACAGGGAATGTGTCTCATAAGCATAATTATTAGATATGCATTTATGTGTAAGCACATTGAGGGCACACCATAAACATTTTAGATCAAGTCTAAAATTTATGGGAAGCCAAATAAGCGATTTAATGTATAAAACCGATGTAATGTATGCTGTGCTGCTGTTCTAAGTCAGCACTTATGGATAATTTGCAGTCTAGTCAGGCTTTTCATGAGATGAACAGACAGGAGAGAATTGCAGTACCTACTGCAGTGTGTTATGGCTGAAGCTATACGATAGTTTGATATAAGACATTTTTCATTGAAAATCTTGCCTTTTGCCCTTGTAGCCATAACTTATTCATGTTTGCACTCATTGCGTCATGCTACACACAAACCAAATAAGTTTGTGTGCTGTTTCTGCTCCTTTTTCTTATTTACATTTATGCATTTAGCAGATGCCTTTATCTGAAGCAACACACAAAAGAGGAACAAAAGCAATTTGTCAAACAAGTCAAGTGTTATGTCAAGTGTGGAACACTTACGCCTGTTAGCAGACAAAAAGTTCTCACATTCATTATGATTTGAATTGGTAATATTTTAATTAAAAACTTAATGAATGAGGTTCTCAACCTTTCTGACTTAGTTATCCAACGTAATTATTCGAAGACCCCCCATATGATATAATTAGATTAATTCAATTTGGAATTACAATGGATTTAAGATTATGATTCTGCATCTTCTTCAATAAAAACAGGAAGGGGAAACACATATATGATTGCTTTTTTTTGTTTTTAACTGAGCACTGACCTAAACTTTATTTTTGGGTGAACTGTTCATTTAAGCCATGTGTCAATCTTGGTGTCTGTTTAAGAGAAATTGTGACCCTTTGACACTATATTCAGTGCATGTGGGTGTCAAAATACACAGGATTCAGAACGACAAAGTGTTTGCCTAATGAATGATATGATAATTGTTAATAATGGATACTTGTGTTCATAATGGTTAGAACAAGTGATTCAATTTTAGTTATACACCTTTTAAAGGCAAGGAAACACAAAAGCCCTTGACTTTTATTAAGCCTGCACTAGTAGAAAAATTAATTGTCTATTCATCAAACATTAAGGGCAATTGCGAAGCTATTAAAGGTTGTAAGACATTTAGCATTACTGTACCCCCACCATTCTTTTACATGCCTGTTAATGTTAATTACCTCTATAGTCTGATTTTTCAGAATGTACTTCCTGCTTTGGAATTAAAAAACTAAAGGGTTTTACATGCTGGCTATGTAAATGGCATAACGTGAGCTTATTATTAGATATCTGCTGGGTCGTTAAAGAAAGGAAGAATCATTCTGGGTGCGCGTGCAATTGGAAATGTAGAAATTAGGTATTGGCATGACATACAACAGGCATCACTTCACTTTTATCTCTCTCAAATTCAATCACCTGTATCCATAACACACATTGCCGCACAAATGACGGTATTCAATATGTCAAGATGTTGTGCCCTGTGGGGTGCAGAATACAAATGTGCAGAGCAGATACAGTGACTAAGGGTACGCCTACATTAATCCAGATACATTTGAAAATGGCATTTTCATTTCAGAACGCTCTCCGTCCACACTAGTGTTTTCAGGCGTTTTCCAAAAGTTTCTCATCCACACTGAAACATCTGAAAATGCGTAAAACCTCATAAAAGCTCACTTAGATCATACAGACATACTTAAGTTATCATGCTATTCTTCTAGCAGGATCATTTTATTTAGTAAATGATCTCACCATTACCAGGTCGCACTCAGTTTAAAACACAACTGCTCTCATGTTTTGCCGCAGGAAAGCAATTGCAAGTAAATTTTCTGTCATCTCTGCAAGACTGCAATATATAAAAAGTAAACAAAGTAACATATCTTTAGCAAAAATGTGAAAGTGAAAAACACATTACAGGCACAATACCGGTATACGCATAGATATCTAGTGGTTCAATATGCATCACATGACTAAACATGCATAACCGTTTTCAAATTTATCCACTTGGGAAAGTGTTTTCAAAAAGTTCAGTTTTCTCAGGACAAAAATGTTGTCTTAGTGAGGACGGATGGCCAAAACGGAGAAAAAAGTATGCGTTTTTAAACTCATTTTATGTTCTAAAAATCTGGTTCTTACTATAATTTTTAGTCAGTCAGTTTTTATTATTATTATAATTGTTTTGTTTATTTTCAATTGTAAGAAAGTCACCACTTTAAAAGTTTAATGTATCTGTCTTTTTATACATGCAAATATTTGAGTCCAATGAAATTCTACCTGTCTGTTTTTGCTATGTTGGATGAATGCCTCAGCGTGGGCACCTGTTTTAATGTGCGAAATATGTTGTGCCATAATACATTTTTAAATGTATTTACCAACTCTCATTTTTTTTCAGTCATATTATGTTTAACAGTTTCTGCACATTAATAATTTGTACTTTGATGCCACATAATTAGTGCAAGATACAATCAAAATGAGGCTAATTTGTTCTAAAAGAAACTGGAAAAAGCATTATGACATTAAGAAAGTCATAAAAACACATCCTTTATGAGATTATGTTGCTTTCAAGATCTTGAAGACATTCTAAAGGTAAATAAAATGCCAAAGATGTGTCAGAGATTTCCTTTCCTTCTTTTTTGCCTCTATTCCATGCTCAAACCCAACTCACATGGCTCTTTAGGTGAGAGGAAACAGCAGTGATGGGCTGGCATGATAACACATTCTCAGCAGGAGCTGTAGACTAGCACAGAATGTGTGTGGCAGATCTGTCCACACCATGTCCCGCACAGTATAACACACCACAATACGCCACCTGCTTCAAAGCCCTCACAACAGCAAAAAAACATGCTTTTTGCCAGCGAGATAACAGGCGGGGCACGGAGGGCCATTTTGTTAGCCATCGTTTCCTCTCAACATTCCTCCAGGAGCTGCGAGATAGGGAGAGTATTGCTGACTGCTGCTAGAAATGCAATTACTGAGGGGTGTAGGAAGCCAGGATGCACAACACTGTGAGGGGAAATGTATATTTTATTAACTTACAACCCTGACCTTTGCATTGTCTCAGAGGAATTCTTCAGACAGCCGGAAGGTGTGTGTGAAAGTCTGTTTAATAGAGAGAGGGAGTCTCTTATATAGTCTAGAGAAGGTGTGCTCAGTGACATGCTTTGAAAAGGTGAGTTTCCAGACTTCCAGGGTTTATGAGGGTTAAAGGTTAACAGGCTGGATAACTCAGGGAGGACAATCAAGAAAGGGAAGTCTAGTAGTGCATTTGTGTGCATGGAAAGACAGTACATGTAAAATTGGATGTGTTGGTGGTGTAGAACAATGCGATTAACTGTATGCTTCTGTACCAGTGTTGCAATGACAGATGTATCTGAATTCAGATTGAACCTGGTGTATGTGTGTTTGCCATTATTCATACCTTTAATTTTCTCAGTTAGCTATTTAGCTTTGTGCACATCCCATGGTGCGAACTTATTTGAGTGTTTGAAATTGTAGTCATTTAGAAGCCATGAGGTGAAAGATGTGCTTGTGATAGCAAAAGGAGAACTGCTCTCATCCCTCGCTGTGGCTGATAATGTCAGCAAGCAGTGACAACAGGAGCACACAGGTGTGCTTGAGGAGCTGGCAGGTCTGTCTGACTGCCGATAAGCCGGACAGTCTCTAGGTGGTGGCAGGGTATGGGATTATTAACAATGATAAAGACTATTTGCAAAAATGGGCTGTTCAAAGGAGGAGACAGTGTGGCAGAGCGTGTCTGTCTCAGATTTTACCGTAGAGATTGATATAGAAACTGAGGTCATAACTCAAAGTCTTTGCACTGACCCATTTTCATGTCCATTGTGGATTTATGGATTCATTCCAGTAACTTGCTCAATGCAGTGTTAAGAGCAGCCTTTTTTTGCTGCCTCACCAAGATCCAGTATGTTGTAAATTTTAATGTCTTTCAACATTAACAGGCTGTTTCTGTCTGTTCAGTTATTTCTGTCCTGCTTTGAAGCATACTCATCTCAGCTTTACAGCCACTGAATAATTAGCAGATGGATATTCGCTTCCAAATACTCTTGTATAGTAACATACATTTTGAATTCTAGAAGATTTTCAATCACTGTTAATGAGACAAAAAGCCACTACAACACAGGCACAATAAAGAGAACCATGTTCACTGTTAAATTACTTGACCTCACTGCCTTTTGACTAATACAGGGGTGTCCAGACCTGCTTCTTGAGGGTCACCTTCCTGTAGAGTTCAGCTGCAACCCCAATTCAACACATCTGAACCAGCTAATCAAGAACTTACAAGTATTACTATAATACTGTGGGGCAAGTATTTTGGCGGCAAGTTGAAGCTAAACTCTGTAGGAATGTTGGCCCTACAGAAGCAGTATTGGACACCCCTGGACTAATACATCAAAGTGTCCACATACACACACCATTACCCACCATTTTTCAATTCACCTATTGGCCCATTCAGTATATATATGAAGACTCGCTTCACTAAACTTGAGTGGTCTCATTTTCATAATGATACTGATGAAATAGCTGGCAATTCCCTCCTGGGAAGTAGTTTCTGACCTTTCTAACTGATCTAAATTCTGATACAAGCTAGTTCTAGAAAGGATACATCTAACGTTGTGGAATGATTACTTCGTAACATTGTTCACTTGGTCTCTACAGGCACACACTTGCTGTGTCTGATATCACACTGTACTATAATTAACAAAGAACGTATAGTACTTCCTAATCGTTGATGAAGTACAATACTCTGCAGAAGTTTAAGCACATTACCATCTGCAAGTTTTACACTAGAGCAGGGTTCCCGACTCTGCCGATCAAAGTTCACTGTTTTGCAAAATTGAGCTCCAAGCCTAATCATGCTCACCTGCTTGTAACTTTCTAGTAATCCTGAAGGCCTTAATTAGCATGCGTGTGCGTTTGATTGGGATTGGAGATAAAATCTGCAGGACGGCGGATTACCTCTTATACTAAGCATTGGTTCATAACATTGGTCATAAAATATCCCTTGCCCATGTCATATGTCTCCTTAATCAAATACACATGTATCAACTCATCAGATATCTAGTAGACACTCCTGGTCACATAAGAGCGTCAGATAAGGGAGACATCCAAAATGTGTAGTGTTGGGGTTACTTAAAGACTGCTCTAGAGAACTTACCAGAGTGCACTAAAGCAGGAGCTCAAGAGTACTGTGATTGTCACCAGCCATCTTGCCTTTTTGCCCTTCTTTTTGGAAGGAGGCAGTATTGACATATCTTGTGGAAGATGAGAATCAGTGCATACAGAAAATCAGAGAGTGAATATAGGCCAGATCTGGAGAGGTTAAACAGTTCTATCAGTGGTTTGAGAGATGCCATTAATTGATGTGCCCTTTGAGTGCATAGGGATGGATATAGTACTTTGGGGCTATAAATACTGTTCATCTTAGGTTCTGATGGATTACGCCATTTGATATCCGGAAGCCATATCGCTCAGTAGGGCCAATTCTAAAAATGTCACCAAAGAGCTGTTCATGTCTTGTTGACATCCTCAAAGAGATACTTGCATACCCTACGGTATTACCAATTCCTCAAGAGGATGCTGCATCGGGTGGTGTTAGATGATGGATGTGATTAGGACCTCACAATCCAGTATATTCTCTTCAATGTCAGAGGCACCCCAGGCTTCGAGCGGCTTCACTCCTTTTGAGTTGATGTTTTGGTGGCAGCCTTTGGGCCTCCATGTCACAAAGAAAGCCATGTGGGATGGATTGAATAAGTCATACCTCTATAGTACACACACATATGGTTGAAGCCCAACAGCAAGAAGCAAACATGTGAGTTTTAACTTTCCTCAAACCTCCCCGACAATATGCTACCCCGTACCTCAATGGCATGGAAGTTCACTTTGAGAACTAGGAGAAAATGACTACACACATTTCTCATGAACACCTCTCATTGAAGCTGATCTCCACTGGGTTCTGGACCACTGGCTCAGAATGTTCTGGATAATTTGGTTACCTGGCCTCACAGTTTCAATGTTGAAAGGAGACAACGACAAAGAGGCTTGGAGTAATGAAGTCACCTAGACACACACAAGGGTCGGAGAGTCTATTTAGGACTGTTCACATACATTATGGTGTCTGATTCACCCCCATCACCTCGGCTAGCCAATGAGCCAAGACAGGACAAGTGTGTGCATGTACAGTATGTGTGCCTATGCCTGATTTTTCCTTTTTGAAAGACTTGTACTGCCAATACGTTTCACTACCTACCCAATAATGTCATCACAAATGATTTATGAATATAACACGATTTGCACGATTCTCTTAGTCAATCGAACAAGTAATTAGAAAGTGCTTATTGTTTGAACGCACAACAATATATCTGGCCAGCACTTTGCTATCAAATAATATAAATGATCTTGGTCAGTAGTCAAAGGAGAATCGGCTCAACCTAAATCATTTCATTAGGACTTATGCTTATAAATATTATATGTGAAATGTTTTGAGCATTTTTAGGAAAATAAAAATGTAGGTCTTAATTTTTTTTACTAAATGCTTAAAATTTTCATTCATTTCTTTCAACCTAAATATTTTTTTTTCTTTGAACCACTTTGGTACTCATTTTAAGCCCTCCTCTTTGTATACCTTTTTGTAAACTTTGTAGTGTCTTGAAGCAAATGTAGGTATGTTCATAAAAGGTGTATAAGTGACATTACTTGACATTATTAGTTTTCACCATTCTCCAAATTTTCTTGTATTTCTGCTCTCTAGATTTAGTTTTTTTCATTTTTCATTCTCATGCTCACGTCTTTGGTTGTTTTTAGTCATAGATAATTTCTGAAACCACTAGAAGCAGTGTAACCAAACTCTATGATTACATGTAGAATCTCCCAAGAGAAAACCAAATCTGCTTTTCATTTGGATTCTGTTCAAATAAAGATTTTTTTCTCTCTATGGAAGTCCCTGTGTTCATACACATACTTGTCTTGATCCAGAAAACAAAATAAGTTTGTGTGAATTACGAATACTTTGGCAATATATTATTCCATTTAGAAGAAATAAAATAAAATCATCTCTTATACAAAAACATTTGTTTATCTCTGTTTCTATGTGTTTTTCCCTTGGAAAACTAATTAAATTAGGAACCGTGGTCCAGTGCACTTCACTTATGAGTGATTTTCATGTTTTATTTCTGTTTATTCTGTTGTGTCCACACTTGATGGTTGATGTTGTGGTCATTTATGATAATGTTGTGTTGTGAAGTGTTATTTGCTTTGCTAATGCCATTGAATCCCAGAGGGTCAGGGTAGTATTGACTATAGTATTGACATTGTTCCACATTTCTTTTTATTTCAGTATTAAAAGCAGCTTAAAATAGAGCATTTTCACAGAGCTAAAAGAAACGTTCTGACAACTTTTTTTGCTCCTCATTTGCAGTTCCCTTACTTTGGCTGTTTAAGCTTTCTTTTATTTTGCATATTCGCATTCAGCTGTACTCAGTATAAGCAGTTGTATTATCTGAGCTCTTATCTGAACCATTGCATTAGTTGGCTTACCTCTCCTTGCTCAGTTGCGTTCCCGTTCTCACATGGGGTGCTTGCAACATTTAGCAGCGTAATTGCAAGTGTTTCTCTCTCTCACACATAGACGAACTCACACACACACTGTCTGTGATGTACGCCCATTGTGTTCCAATTCCCCCTGCGTAATCAATCCATGTAATTACGTTGTCGTCTTCTTCCCCAAAGCTTTGATCAAGCTGTGCAATGTCCTGTATCTCCCCACACTAAGAAAGAGACTAAGAAAAGAGAAGTCAAGACAAGTGTGTGATTGGATGCGTATGTTCAAATGGACGTGTGATGGTGAACGAGGCAATATATTAGCCTGTCATGAGGGAAAGCATCCGTATCTGCCCATCTGTGTGTATTTGTGAGAATGTGTGAATAACTGTAAGAGTGAATAAAAAATATAGCTGGCAGTGGATGGAGAGCTGACTCAGTCACGGACGGAATAACTCTCCAGGCGAAGGGAAAAGAGAAAGTTTAATGCAGGGACTCTGACCAGTGGAAAAGAGGCGACTCAGCCAAGGGGTGATGTTTTTCATTAATATCAGTAAGACGGCCTTGTGCTTGTTTAGTCCAAGGCCAAGAAAAATTGCTTACACCCTCCAGGGTTATTTTGGGTGCCCCTGCAGAAACATCAGAACCATTCTTTTGTAGAAGTGCTATTTCTAAAGTTTTCACTATGAAACTCCCCAGGGTGATGGTTAAGCCTATAGTGGGAAATTGAATGCACTCGTCATGGCAGTCTGTTTCGTCAGTTGGGCGCTCATCGAAACCAAATTGGCCAGTAAATTAAATCCAGTGTGCACAAGACAGTTTTGTAATGAAGTATGACATGTATGAGGACTGTTATTCCTTTTTTTTTTTTACCAACAGGGCCTGTTCTTTCTTTTTTTGTCTTTATGTAAATGTGTTAGAGTAAAAAAAAAAACACTCTGTAGAATGTTACAATTGAATGCAAAGTTTCTCAAACATTAATTCTTACAGAATTAAAAACATACAATACAAAGATTCAATGCTTTTATATTTTAAATATTTATTCTTTACAATTACAAAAAATAATAAAAATAATCGTCGAATCAGAACGTGACCCGCTAAGTTCTTTACGATTTCTATTCGGATGATAAACATTATTATAAGCCTTTTAGAACAAAACTCTGTGCCTTTTGAAATATTCTCTCAATTATTTTGGAGATGCAGAGGCCAGATGGGTGTCATCTTGATTGTTGTTTGCTTTGCTAAATTAGAAAGCCATTAAAAAGCCATTCTGAGCATTTTAATTGCTGAATAAAAGGCATAAACGCACAAAACCAAATTCTCTTACCAAGTTAAATAGATTACAGCGCTATCATGGTATTTGAACATGCACATGCAAATTAACTTAAGAAGTAAACACTGTTTCAAAAGCCCTTGTGTTTGTCTCAGTGAAGTTGTGGCGTTCGCTCTAGAAAACAAACAACCACACTTTGCCCAACTCAAACACCATGTATGCTGTTGGACCCTGCTTATAATCATTCCCGTGATGCTAATGCTCTCAAGAAACCCTTGAACAACCCTACAGCATGCAGAGTTTGTATGTGTGCAAGCAAATGCAGCTGTACACTGTCACAAACAGCAGACTGCACTGCAGAGGGAGGTTTACAGTCCATGATGAATGACCTGCCCAGTTCACTGCCACAACTCTAAACGCTTTTAGAACATGCAATTCTATAAGAGCTTCCTTCTTCCCTCCCTTCCCTGCAGGAAGTCAGTGCACCCTCACCCCTCCAGTGTAGCCAACAACAACTGGAAGTGAACTACAGCTAGCCCTCTGTGGTTAGGTTCCTGGGAGTCAAGAATTAGAACACTCATCAAAGACTTTCTTACAGACGCTTTGCTCTTTGATCTGGATCCCACTTTACTGTCAAGCACTATACAACGAACTTTGCCTTTATGTCTCTGCCCACATTTAAAGGAATATTGCACCCAAAAGAAAGTTTGGTCATCATTTACTCACACTCATGTTGTTCCAGTTATTTTGTGTGTGCATGTAGGTGTAAAGACTCTGGGGCGGATCTAATCCGTGGGGAATTTGCATATCATAATTAAAAATTGGTAATTAATAATTATTCATACATGTTTGGATTAGATCAGTCTTACATGTTAATAAAACTCCCGATAAGGGATGATATGTAATTTTACCTGCATGCATGCTTGTGTATCCTTGTACTTAACCACAAGTTGATTGCAATTACCTGCACGGACCACGTCTTACAAAACAGGCTAAATTAATTAGCTCAATTGTCAGACTAATATCTGTGGGAATCCACAATATCATCTTACTTTATAGGATTTCAGGAAAAGCAATTCTGTGGCCACAAGAATTGGGTTTCCTGCCCTATAAACACATACTCTTTAACCTGTTAAGTGTCACCCCCCCCTTTTTTTGAATAGACATGAAAATGCACATTCCAAACTTAAATGGTATAGGATAAGAATCCTTTGGAATATAGACATAAAATTGGTCTTGTTTTAAAGAAGACATTTGGCAGATTTTTGTAGAAGTGAAATAAATTAAGAAAGTGAAACAGAAAAAAAGTTACAGAAGTTTGAGTTTATGAAAATGTACGATTTAAAAAATTAATTATTCATATTTTATATAAAATATATATTTTCAAAACCTGGACAACTCTTAAACTGCAAAAAAATCAAAGCCAAAAATCTGAACAAGTTGTGTTTCAAATTTTAGGTTGATATCTCAAGAAATGAGCTTTCAGTAAGATTTTGTTTGGGCGCAGTACCAAACTTTTTCACTAGGTCACAACCAGACTCCATTACTGCCCATATAAGGGCGCCTCCATTTCCATATGTGGTTTGAGTGATCTGAACCATCATTTTCACAATTTTCATACAATTTATAAAGTAGACATCCTATTCAGAAGTAGTATTGGAAGTTTGGCAGATTTTGATATGAATTAAACCTTGAATAAACACATAAAAGAACACATATGTGCGTTATAGCTCGCGGCCACATCACAAATGGTGAATCTATTAATTTTTCTTTATATTTAAAACATTTTCAGACCTTTTTTTTCTAAAATAATTGAATGCTTGCCATCTTTTGAACTCTTGGCATGAAAACAAACTGGTTTCTACCCTTCTTTCATGATTTTTCATGTTCATTGCTATTTCAAAATAAAGGTCTGAACACGCCTAGGAGAATGAAAATATTCTTGTTGCAAATTAATAAATTACGGCTCCTCTGTAATTTGTTTTGAGAATCAGTAACCAAATATGGAAACTAGAGATTGTAAGCTTTCAAATGATATATAGTTTGTCAAGATTAGTTTAGGTTTAGTATAGGTTATTACTGTTTTAAATATGTAATGGATTTGGGCCCACCGGTGGGCCCATGACACTTAAGAGGTTAAAGTATCTTTAATTTGTAAGCTTGTTGCTATAAGATCTTTTGGCACTTAAGGGACTTAAATGAGCAAAAAGGCAGTACATCAATCAGATGAATATAATGAATTTAATAAGGCAGAACTACTTATGTATTTACTACGGTTACATGGGATATATTTATTTACAAACATAATAAACAACAAAACACGATAAGGCATCGATGGACGAGAAATGCATAGAGTGTGGACAATGGAAACACGTGTGAGAGGGGAAGGGAGAGAGAGAGAGAGAGAGAGAGAGAGAGAGCGAGAGAGAGAGAGCATTGGCAACATTCCCCTGACAGTCCCCTGCCTGTGACAACACGAAAACATCATCTTAATGCTTCTTAGAAGCTCTATAAAGAGATATACTTAAGTTTCTGGGTCTCTCTGTGTCGCGGCATTCCTGCGCGTGCGTGAGCGGAGTCCTTTAGGAAGCGTCACTGGGTGCTGCTTGGCGCGCGTTGAACGGAGTTTCCAAGTCTTTGGGGTAACATTACCAAAGGAAAATAGTTCGGCTAAGTTTGTTTCACTTTGTGGAAGTGAACAGAGTCGACTACGGAAAACAAAACTTTGACTAACAAAGAAAAGAAATAAAGATCTCTACGGGGAAATCACGCGGAGTTAACGTCACATCTTCGCATGGCTGGTGAAGAAGCGTGTGTGCGTCTCTCGCCACGTGGTCACGTGCGCGTGTTTCTCCTTCAAAACGAGCGCGCGCTCGTTTAAAGGTCCCTTGTAGATGGATTTGCTGAAGAGATATGTCACGCGGTGTTCTTTTCACTCGTCGATTGGAATTAAACACGGAGACTTATCTAAGACTGAAAAACACAAACTAAACTAGAAAAAAATAAAAGAAAGGCGAAGAGCTCGCCCGGAGGCGAGACCCTACATTTTGACAGTCAAAAGTAACAGAGAGACGAGCGGAGGGGGGAAGCGTCATTTATCACCTTGGAGAAATCCGGCCTCTTCCTGTTGACTTGGCCAATTAGAGGGTTGGAATTTCACAGGCGGGACTTTGGTTTTTATTGCTCTTTGTCTAAGAGAGAGACATTTGAAACCGACGAAATTAGGGTGTTTAAGGGCAGAATCTTCACAATTCTTATAATACTAATGTGTCACAAGTTTAGCAAAATGTAATGTCAATTAACAAATGGGGAATGAAGATTGGAGTTTATCAAGACCAAACTTGCCACAAATGGATTTGGTTAAACATTAGTTGGCCAAGTTTAAAACATTATCGCATTAGAGTTGTCGAGAAACATAGACCAAACCACAAAAAGGCAACTCATGAAATAGGGAACTTAGATACATTGTTCATACAATTCTCAAGTGGATATATAATAGCATATACTGTATATATATGAATACAGGATTCATTTCTCCTCCTTGGTTAGAATTCAGAGAGGGTGGCAGTTCTGTGAACATTCCTTTGGGTCGTAAACGCCGTTATCTAAGAACACCAGTGATGTTAGTTTTGGTCTCTTTTCACTCCAAAGATGGAAAACATAGTAAACTATATTTTTCATTAACTTCTTACATATATTTGGCTCGAGCAAGTTGAGCGATTTCGTTTAATACCAATAACTCCGTGTTTGTTACGCATACAAGGATATATATAAACTCTTAGACCTTTATAGAAGTCCGCAAGGTTCAACTACATAACTAACAGTCCTAGATAGACAGGATACAGTATAAACTTGTGGCATTCCTTCCTCGCTGGGGGGGGGGGGGGGGGGGGGGGGGGGGTTTGGAGATAACGGTCTTCTTGGAGGTTGGCTCGCGAACAAATCAGGATCGCGCGAGGATCTCTGTGGGGACTCATTACGCTGTAAAGGTGTCACAAACTAATCTACCCTCCAGACTGGCTGGCGCTAACGGAAGATTTAGAATTGGAAGAGTCATAGGTTGGGGCTTTAGAAACCCCTGTTAACGTGTGTTTATTGTGTTAAGGAATGCTGACTCCATGATTCTGCGCTCATACCCTACATAGGCCTATATAATTTGCTTTTTATATATTCTCCAGTTTTATCTTAATCTCCATTCTTCGTTCATTGTAACTGCATGGAAAGAGAACCACCAACACGTTTTTTAAAAATTCTTTTGTGTTCCACGGAAGAAATTTGGGCCACATCCACACAGCAGCGGAATACGGTTGCCAGTCAATTTGAGCGCTGCACAAACGCGTGTCTACCGTGTGTTGCGTGTTTTCATGTGTGGTTTCTTATATCGACTGAGATATGAGCTGTTTGTGATCTTAAAGTTTTAGATCTAATCACTGGAGCTGCTCCCATCAGTTTACTGTCCTACGCATGACTCAAATGCTCCGCTCTCCACCCAGATATAAAAGCTGCTGTCGGTTAATGAAGATTTGATGGATGAACTCACAGCTCGATTGGACTCTTGTCGTGTCAAAAGCTGTAAGAATTTTCAGTTTTGGACGTTGGCATTTTTTAAAATATTACTTTGGTCACTGTCACTATGGTTATTGATAAGAGAATACGGGGCTTGACTCCTGTTGCACGTCCATACAGACAGTGTTGGTTACTGTGTGGATAGGATATTTCGAGACTCACACTTGTATGTAAATGCGGCTGCCATTCCCAAAAACTGACAGTGTGAACGTTTGAGTCACAGATATGGAATGACATCCCATTATGACAGAATGTTCATTTTTGGGAGTGTAATTCCTTTTACTTAAGACGTGGGCCTGCACCTTTAAAAGAGTTTGTGGCAGTAAACAAGGACTACCTTTTCATGATTCTTGTCTGGTGTTCTCCTTGTCTTATGTTGACTTTTGTTATTTCTTCTTCTTCTTCTTCTTCTTCTTTCGGAGTTTTATGGCGGTTGGCAACCGAGCTAAATGGTGCATTTACCGCCACCAACTGGACAGGAGTGTGAAGCGTTAACCAAAGTGACGCAAATTATCAAAAAAAAAAAAAAAAATTATTAATCTATATTCTGTTAACCAATCCTGTTTCCCTTAGATTCCTCATTAAAGCACTATAAACCCTTTTCTCTTTCTTTTGTTATTTCCTGTTCTGTGCCATGTTTTGTAGTCCTTTGTAGTTTTTCTTGTTTATTAGTCTCTCCAGGTGTTTATAATTAGCCCCGCCCCCTTGTTATCTTGTTTAGCTTGTTTGCCTGTATATTTACACCCCTGTGCTTCAGTTGTTGCGTGTAGCTGTTCCGTGTTCTTGTTCTGAGTTCCATTGGATTACCTGTTCGTTTTATTAAAGTGCTTGCATTTGGATTCTTTCTCCGATTCATTCCTGCTCCCATGTTACACACCTCTTGGTGTCCCCTTGTTTACAAGATACTTTTGCATGACCGTAAGTGTACATAACTCACAAGACAAGGGCAAAACAGGATAACTAAAACGTGCATTTATTATGACACCTCCATGGCTCGTGGCGTGTGCTATGAGCCGTGAAGGTACCTGCGATCCATGGGATTTTGTCCTCCACTCTAATTTAATCTTGATCATGTATCATTTTATCTAATCTAGTTACCCACCGGTTGCCTGTCAGAGAAGCATATGCTTATCCACCCCCTTCACTGCCAGTGTAAACAGCCTATAAACCTGTGTTTAATTAAAGCATTGCCATGGATTACACAGCCCTGAGGCTGACCTGACAGTGGTGTGCAGCAGTAACTTTGGACAGGATTGACTTGATGTTGGATGGATAAGTCACCTGTCATTTCTCTTCTGTTTGCTTTAGGCTGTTCAAGGAATAAAGAAATTAATTTTCAATGGGATATGGCCTAAGCTTAAAATGATTGTGGACACACTCTGATATTACAATGAACATAATCAGTACGACAATATTTGGCCTAGAGGAATGTGTGTGGATGGGCTTGCCTAAGACAAATGGCAGAACCAATTTAATAGGTCTATTATTTTTTTTGATTTTTAAAAGGCCAGACACAACATTCTTATACAGATTTGGAATTTACTGCTTTTAGATATAAAATGCATGTTAATTATGCTAAAGCGGTCATATAGTGACCATTTATTGGGACCAAAAAATAGATAAATCTTAACTTCACAGAAGTGATTATATCATTAAATCCTTGAAAATCATTATCAATAAATCCAATAAATCATAAAATTGCTGCTCTGAAGGTTTTTACCATTAAGGAAAGTGTGGCCAATCCTGAGCTTTTATATTGACTTTATTTTGGTAGTGTCATGCAGGCTTTGCAGAGAAAATTATCTTAACAACCCATTTAATTTTTAAGTTGCCAGTCAGCGCCAGCATTTTCGATCATATACACAAAACTTCATGGCCAGAATATTTTGTTGTATGAATATCTAAAGAGTCAATATGTAAGGAATAATCCATGGCTAGCTGTGCATTAAACAACTTTAATGCACGACGTGCAGGAAAAGAACCACCCGAAGCACAGCGATTTACGTTCAAATCATTAATGCACAGCTAGCCATGGATTATCCCGCTTATAGCATGGTCATTTGCCAGCATTGACCAATTAAAGTGGTCATTGATGTTTGCAGTGCTAAATTTGACTGGAAGGGTTAAAAAGAAATTTATTTTTGTCAGCGACAACTACAGGAAAAAAATGCATCTTTGAATGGGGCAATAATTTAAATAATTTAAATATTTTATTCAGTGTGAACAAAATCAAATGCCATTGATTTCTATATAAAATGTCACAGAGGTCAGAAAACTCAGCAAGGGTGAGTATTATGTTCTCCTTCATGTTGCTCTTAGACCATATAAAAGCAAATTGCTGTGGAAAGATTTTTATGCAGTTTGGGTACGACAAAGCAGCATGACTTTTGCTTCCGTTCTCGCTGCCTCCATTGTGCTGCCTCTCTCCTATTTAAAATGTACTGGGAAATTGCGGTTGCCACATACCGTGTAAATAGTTTTTTAGTCTTCCCCTTCTGTACTACACGGCTTGTAATTGCCTGTAGGAAAATGCTGTGTCATTAAAAAAATGAACTGTGGCATTGTAAACTGTAGTCTGTTTTGGCAGTGAGCATTGATTGCTTCCTTTCTACATGACAGGTGGTATGAAAACTTGGGCGTTATTAGATTTTGCTGTTTAATTGTATTGCCTCCGTGAGATATCAAGAACCAGAGAAGAAGCTAGTTCACCAGGCCGTGCAATTATAACAGCATGGCCTAATGGATTGATTGACAGACTATTTTGTGGGAACTCGTCAGTGTGGTTGTCACAGTATTTTGAAAGGACGCTTCATTTTTGTAAATAACACAAAAATAGAGGTGTTAAGCTTTATGTCTTACAGTGACTGTAAACTGGCCTGTTCCTCAGGACTGCTGTAGCCACTGTCAGTTTCTTTCTTCCATTGAAAGGGATGTTGTATGTAGGTTCATTCAATTGCATTAGATACCTGCACTGCACTTTTCATTTGACCTCAACGGCAAGACTCTCTATTGATCTGACTGAATCAGTCATAAATCTTAAACAATCAATAGGAGGTTTATCCTCCTAAACTGAGCTCTGCAACATTTAGTTTGCTGTTAATTAAATGTAATGTTTATGTTTAAATACATAAAATACATAAAAAAAAATAAAAAAAAAACAAGGTTACTTTCAGGTAATGGTTTCCTTACAAAGCAAATGGTTACCATGGTAACGGTTGTAAGTTGTTTGGGCTTCAATAGCAATGACCCTCTTGACTGTTGGACTTATATTTCATTTTATTTTTTCTGTATTAGATGCAGACAGAAAGCAGAGGGTGTTTATCTATCATGCAGTCCATGCTTCACATTTTAGGGGAAGCATCAGAGTGGGATTAAATGGGATTAATGTTACGTTACTGTAATTAAAGATTTTTAAAAAAGTGGAATGCGAAAGAGTTCTTATAAAGGATTGATTTTGAACTCCAAAGGCCAATATAAGCATCATGAAAGCCTAACTTTTTGTCCACTAACGGGTGCTAGGGAGCATTTTGCATAGTATTGGTGGATGCAGCATTAGCTATCTTGTGAAGATAAGGTGGTGACAAAGGCAGAGATCCATGGACCAATGAAGACATCTTTGGCAGATTATGCAAAGGTATCACTGTATGAAAAGAGTTGAATTCGGACTTGGCAAACTCCTATCTATAACTTTGTCAGGTGTATGAGGGAGAAATCTGGCTTAGGATATATTATAATTATTTTGTTTGGTGCGTTATGATCGCTTACATGTTTCAGCAAATATTGTGAGAAAAACAGCAACAAATAACTACTTTTAATATGTTTAATATTAATATTTAAAGGTTGTTTGAAGTTGTCACAATCCAGGCAAGTCAAAAATTTCAGAGGCTTTTAAAATTTGTTCATTTTCTTTTAATTTTACTTTTACAGCCACTTTACAAGGCAGGAATGTTCAACACATGGCAGCAACTCAATGCATTTAGGCATGTTGACATGGTCAAGTTGATCTGCGGAAGTTCAAACTGAGCATCAGAATGGGGAAGAAAGGTGATTTAAGTGACTTTGAATATGGCATGGTTGCTAGTGCCAGAAGGGCTGCTCTAAATATGTCAGAAATTGCTGATCTACTGGGATTTTCATGCACAACCATCTCTAGGGTTTACAGAGAATGGTCAGAAATAGAGAAAATATCCAGTGAGCAGCTTTTCTGTGGGTGAAAATGCCTTGTTGATTCCAGAGGTCAAAGGAGAATGGCTAGACTGGTTCGAGCTGATAGAAGAGTAACAGTAACTCAAATAAACACTTGTTTCCACAGGTCTGCAGAAGAGCTTCCCTGAATGCACAACACGTCCAACCTTGAAGCAGATGTGCAACAGCAGCAGAAGATCACACCTAGTGCCAGGAAACTGAGAACAGGAAACTGAGGCTACGATTTGTAAAAGAAAACTCTATTGGAGAAAAATAGTCTCGAGTTCTGCCCTCTGCCCTCCTACCATCTGACTTTCAGATGGTAGGATCTGTATGGGATAAACAACATGAAAGCATTTATCCATCCTGCCTTGTATCATTGGTCCAGGCTGCAGCTGGTGGTGTAATGATGTGTGGGATATTTTCTTGGCACACTTTGGGCCCCTTAGTACCAATTGAGCATCGTTTAAATGCCACAGCCTACCTGAGTATTGTTGCTGATGTAACCCCCCTTCACCCGGTTCCCACTCGACCCGCTCCGAGCGTGCCTCGAACCCGGGTCTCCGGCATGAGAGTCAGGCGCTCTAACAAGGAGGCTAAAGACTGCAGCCTCTAGCATGTGTCGCCAGAGCGTCTATTGAGATCAGAGGAGTGAGGTTTACTCGCACAGCAACTACTAGCTGGCCTCCGTTACACTCACCCCCCTAAACCTCACTCCCATCCGGGTCACGGCACCAATGTAACCCCCCTTCACCCGGGTCCCACTCGACCCGCTCCGAGCGGGCCTCGAACCCGGGTCTCCGCGCATGAGAGTCAGGCACTCTAACAAGGAGGCTAAAGACTGCAGCCTCTAGCATCTGTCGCCAGAGCGCCTATTGAGATCAAAGGAGTGAGGTTTACTCGCACAGCAACTACTAGCTGGCCTCCGTTACACTCACCACCCTAAACCTCACTCCCATCCGGGTCACGGCACCAATGTAACCCCCCTTCACCCGGGTCCCACACGACCCGCTCCGAGCGGGCCTCGAACCCGGGTCTCCGGCATGAGAGTCAGGCGCTGTAACAAGGAGGCTAAAGACATCAGATCATTTCATCAAATCAAATCATTTCAAACTGGTTTCTTGAAGATGACAATGAGTTCACTAAATGAAGTTTTATGTAACAAAGTTCGGGAGGAGCACGTCCAATCAGCACAAGAGGAACACAAACAATCAGAGAGATGAAGGTATAAAATAGCCTTCCCTCACCTCTGTCCCATGACAGTTTCACAGCATCCTTCCACTACCCCATCACCTTACTCTCGGCTGGTTTCTATCCCAGTTGGGGGGGGGGGGGGGGGGGGGGGCGGGGGGGGGGTGTACTCTGGGTTCGGGACAAATTTCGAGCTCGGAGCCCTCTCCCGGACAGCACGCCAAATTTGCATAAATTACTACAGTACATTTGATTTCATGTACGTGTGAACTTGTGAAACTCAAATTGCCTCCACAGTCACCAGATCTCAATCCAACAGAGCATCTTTGGGATGTGTTGGAACGGGAGATTTGCATCATGGATTTGCAGCCGACAAACCTGCAGCAACTGTGTGATATTATCATGTCAACATGGACCAAAATCTCAGGAATATTTCCAGCACCTTGTGGAATCTAATAAAGTGGCCAGTGAGTGTATATAGCCTATTCCAACCATGTATTAAGAGTATAAAACCATTAAAATGTGTTGGACTGTGTCTGAATAATTTGGTGCTATAAATGCCTAAAGCACGATTGATTGCCAAAACAAATGCACATTTGCATTCATTTTATGCATGACTTGATTTGTGAAAAGCTAAAATGAATAGCACAAACTTTAGAAAAAAATCTGGGGAATTTGGTCAAGGGCATGGTGCTAATCGTTTCATCCATAACTCATTTTATGCAGACTGATGAATACCACATTTGAGAAAAAGACAGCTCTTTATGGAGGCTGAAACTGGCACTTACAGCCAAGCATGGAAAATGCAACCTTTAGAGAGTGGGATAAGAGTTGCCCAGTCTAGGCGGGGAACGAGGCACTGGGACACCTCAGCAAATGTTAATTGAAATGACCTGGCAGATTTACGACCGGGGAGAGAAGTCGTTAATGTCTGGCACGATCCCGCGGCGAGTCGGATTTGAGATAAGTCCCTCAGTGGATCTTACGGAGCTTAAGAGGGATGGAGATGCCAGAGGAGAACAGCTAATGAAAGTGTTCACAATGAAGGCCACATTAGCCACTGATGCTTTGAGTGTGTTATTAAAAATGACAAAAGCTATTGAATTGAATATATGAAGGAGAGGGCGCTGGGCTCATGTAGGGTGTTATTAGGGAGATGGCAGTTAAGGAACGCAACAGAGCTGTAAAGCATGTAGTGTACTGACAAGATTGACATTCACTCACTAATAACCAGTTCATGCCCTTTTTTTTCTTTATTGAGACAAAACTTTATCTGGCATATTACATAAAAAAAAATAAAAAACTGATCACTTGGGTTCAGCGAGCGCTCCTAAGCTTCCACTGCTGCACTGCAGAAATATGATGTGATTGCATTCGATCATATTTATTAATTTATTTATTCATGATTTGAATACAACGAATTAACGTATTTTGCATTTAATTAAACAATTAAATTAGCTATTTCTTAACTATTTATTTATTTATTTATTGATCTGTTTTTACAAAAGTGTTTTTTCAAATGTTAAATACTGTATGTCTACTGTTCTGATATCAATGAACAAAAAGCCTTAAAAACGTCTCAGGTTACGTATGTGACCCTGGTTCCCTGATAGGGAATGAGACGCTGCGTTGAGACGCGGTGGGAATGCTCTGCGTGATTGCGTTGTGAAGCACGTGTATAATCAGTCCAATGGAAGAGCGAGACGTCATAGGCGGGTGACGTCATAGACCAGGAAGCTATAAAGCACCCCTGAAAACTGACCGCGACAGCTTCTGAAAAAGCCTGAAGCAAGTCGATCAGGGCATGCAGGAAGTATGGCAGGAAAACGCAGCGTCTCGTTCCCTATCAGGGAACCAGGGTTACATACGTAACCTGAGACGTTCCCTTTCAAGGGAACTCGAGCTGCTTTGAGACGCGGTGGGAACTTGCGCACACTAGGAAACAAGCAGCCTAGCCCCGGGATAGGAGAGTTCTAGGTCGTAAAATCTGACAAATGTATGTGGTGAGGACCAGCCTACCGCATTACAAATGCCCTGAAGGGAAACACCTTAAATTAAAGCCTTAGAGGCAGCCATACTCCTTGTAGAATGGACGCGGACAGCCATAGGTGAAGGCTGTCCGGCCGCTTCATAAGCAAGTGAGATAGCCTCAACTACCCACTTGCTCATTACCTGTCTCGATGCAGGGCAACCTTTCTTGGTTGAACCGAAGCAGACAAATAACTGCTCTGATCTACGCCACAGGGCAGCTCTGTGAACGTAGGCATCCAAAGAAGCCACCGACAGGGCTTGCAGATCTCCAATTCTCTTGATAGAAGAAATAGCGAGTATAAATAGAGTCTTTAGTGTAAGGAACTTCTCTGAAACCTCTTCAATAGGCTCGAAGGGAGCCAGGGCCAGACCCTCAAGTACAAAGGTCAAATCCCAAGCCGGTGATCTAGAGTGCAGTGCAGGCCTCAGCCTCAATGTACCACGAAGAAAACTAATAATAAGAGGATCACTCCCCAGAGAAGAAGCCCCCAAAGGGGAGCGATAAGCAGATATAGCCGCTACGTACACCTTCAAGGTGGAGGGAGATAATCCAGCAGAGAAACGGTCTTGTAGGAAATCGAGAACTGTACCAACCGGGCAGTTAACAGGATTTAAAAAACGTTCTCCACACCATGTAGAGAACAGCTTCCATTTCAATGAATATAGTTTCCTCGTGGAAGGAGCTCTGGATTGAAGGATGATCTCAACAACCTCAGTCGAGAGACCGGATTCTAACAGCTGGGCCCCCTCAGAGGCCAAGCCCACAGTTTCCACAACTCTGGGCGAGGGTGAAATATCGTGCCAAGTCCCTTATAACAAGTCCCTTCTGACAGGAATCTCCATGGGAGAGCCGTACAGAAGGGACACTAGGTCCGAGAACCACACTCGGGCCGGCCAGTGCGGGGCTACTAATAATAGATGAGCCCCTACTTGGCGAACCCTCTCCAGAACTCCCGGAAGCAATGATATCGGGGGAAAAGCGTACTGGTGCAGCCTCGGCCACACCTGCACCATAGCGTCGAGTCCGAGAGGAGCTGGATATGTGAGGGAGAACCAGAGCGGACAATGGGTTGTTTCGTAAGATGCGAAAATATCGACCTGAGCTTGACCATAGTTCTCCCATAGGAGCTCCACCACCTCGGGTGAAGTCTCCACTCCCTGGGCCTCAGCCCCTGCCTTGACAGGATATCTGCTCCCACATTCAAACACCCTGGAATATAAACTGCCCTGAGTGACAGTAATATCCCCTGGGCCCATAGGAGGATCTGATGAGCCAGTTTGCATAATAATCGGGACCTCAGACCCCACTGATGGTTGATGTAAGAGACCACCGATGTGTTGTCTGTGCAGACAAGCACATGATGGCCTCCCAGGTCTGGCAGGAAGTATTTGAGAGCCTGAAATACCGCCATCATCTCTAGTCGGTTTATATGCCACGAAAGCTGATGGTCCTGCCAGACACCTGTCTCCGAGCAGCCACTCATGACCGCCCCCCAGCCTGTGAGGGAAGCATCCGTCGATTGCGTTAGTGGTCGACAAGAAGCCCCCAATACTGGGCCCTGGGCGAGGAGCCAAGGTTTCTTCCACATGACCAAGGCACGTAGGCATTGCCACGTGACCTTGATCGTGTGAAACGGATTTCCCCTCGGAGAAAACCCCTTGGTACTGAGCCACCACTGCAGGGGTCTCATGTACAGAAGGCCAAAAGTAATTATGTTGGACGCAGCTGCCATGAGACCCACCAGTCTCTGGAACTGTTTCACAGTGAGTGACTGGCCTAGTTTTACCCTCTTTATTGCTGTGAGAATCGCAGAGATACGTGCTGGAGACAATCGTCTTTTTTGCATAGTTGTCGAATCCCATATCACCCCTAGAAAAGTGGTCCTCTGGGCTGGGAGGAGCACACTCTTCTTGGTGTTTAGCCATAACCCCAACCTTTTTATGTGAGACAGAACGACATCTCAATGCCGAACTGCCAACTGCTCGGAACGAGCCAGGATCAACCAGTCGTCGATATTGTTTAATACGCGAATGCCCTGGAGTCTCAGAGGAGCCAGCGCTGCATCCACGCATTTCGTAAAGGTGCGGGGTGATAAACCTAGGCCGAATGGAAGGACCGGCAGGGAACAACCGAACTGACCGTTCTACGACCCTCCTCGGAGAATCGTATGGGGACGCTGACACCTCGGTGCCCTGAAGCGGCGAACCGGCAGGGAACAACTGATGTGGCAGCGCTGCGACTCTCCTCAGAGAATCGCCCCCCAGAGGGCGCAGAGGATGAACGATTTCTCGAAATCTCGAAATCACCCTCAGAAGCCTGACACCCTGGGCATCAGGACTTCTTCTTAGCTCAAGCTTTCTTAGATATGACAGTCCTAAGATCTTGCCTACCCCTAGCTGGCCTGGACTGCGACCGCCACCCAGGTTCCCCAGATTGTGGAGGAGCCTGAGTGGCGACGCTCTGTTTTTGATGCACTTTGGCTGTGAGGAGCTTGTACTCGGACGAGACTGCTCGGATTTAATAATCACTTTCCGCCCAGCAGTCTCGGGGACATCGAAACGTCGAGGAAGAAACCTCTGGAACGCAGCAGATTGTGTTTTCGATTCTTGAAACCTATCGACGAAACAGTTGATAGCGTCGCCGAACAAACTTGAAGGTGAAAGTGGTGCGTCCAGAAGAACAGACCGATCTTTATCTTTTATATCTGACAAATTTAACCAAAGATGCCGCTCCGTGGCCACCAGGGTTGCCATAGAATGGCCCACTGATATGGCCGTCTCCTTGGTGGCCCGGAGAGACGGGTCTGTTGCGCGACGCAATTCTCGAATTGCGTCAGCACTGACTTCCATAAGTTCATCGATATCCTTCAGCAGATCAGCCTGGTATGCCTGCAGTATAGACATAGTGTGCAGACATGACGCAGCCTGACCTGCTGCCGAATAAGCTTTACCCACCAGCGAAGATGTAGATTTTAAGGGCTTGGTGGGTAACGTCAGGGCTTTTAATGATGACGCTGACTCGGGAGAGAGATAGCTACCGAGCGTCTCTTGAGCCCGAGGCACCGTCAAATAACCATAATCAGATGCACCCAAAACATTAATATAGTTAGAGGTTTGTGGGTTAAACACTCTGAATGACGCCGGTTTATTCTACGATCTCGAAACCTCATTGTGGAGATCGGGAAAAAACTGGAGTCCCCGACGTGGAGGCTGTGTTTTAGATGGTAAAAATCTTTCATCTAATAAACTCTTTTTAATAACACTCTGAGAATCATCGGCTGGCCATTCAATATTTAATCTAGCTACAGCACGAGATAAAACCTCCATAAGCTCCTCATCATTACCGGGGGTATGAGCTGGCGAAGACTCAAAATCCCCCATATCAATACTGACGACATCCAGATCCTCAAAACTGGATAGTCTCAGCAATGCTGCCCCGACCTGGGAAGGAGAAGCCGCAGCGCGGGCTCCTTCCTGGGCAGAGGCACCGGATCCAGCAGGTAAGGGTTGAGAAAGGGCTGGGCCCGTCTCAAGCCCCGCTACTAGATCCATATGCGAACCCCAAGATGAAAGCCTTCGCTGTGGCTCGGCAGCAGCGGGACCCGCACCTCGGGGAGGGCGAACCGAACCGTCCTCCTCAAAGAACGCCCGGCGAGAGTGGAGCATCCTCACGGACAGCTTCTCACAATGCTCGCAGTCAGCTCCCTCGAGAACTGACTGGGCATGCTCCACTCCCAAACAAGCAACACAAAGCTGATGTGTGTCCCCACCCGTGATGAAACGAGGGCAAGGGACAACACAACGCTTAAACTCTTGTTTCGCCATAATATATATATATATATATATATATAGATAGATAGATAAAATGTGCTTGTGACAGACAACAGTAAATAGACAAAGGACAGTATACAGAGAACGCTTGCTGAAGGCAACAGAAGCTGTCGCGGTCTGTTTTCAGGGGTGCTTTATAGCTTCCTGGTCTATGACGTCACCCGCCTATGACGTCTCGCTCTTCCATTGGACTGATTATACACGTGCTTCACGACGCAATCACGCAGAGCGTTCCCACCACATCTCAACGCAGCTCGAGTTCCCTTGAAAGGGAACTTTCTTTATTTTAGGTATTTTAACAAAACTGCATCACTGCTTAATTATTTGCCTATAAATTAATTTTAATATTTTTGTCCGCCAAGTCAAAGTCATTGAAGTGAATCCTTAAAATAATATTTGAAATGATATCTATCTATGAATTAATAATTTGTAGTATTTAAAACAAAAATATTAATAAAACTGTAATACCTAAGAATATACTTAATAAAAATGATATAAAGGCTTTTCAAAACAACATAATAACCAACGTAAATATGAAAAGTATGCATTTCTAAGAACTTGGCTCATGTTTTTTAAACTAGATTTATCCTTTATAGCAAACACTCTTACAGTAAATGTCATTGGCTTGGTAACGGTATTGGTGATTATAACTATATTAGAATTTTTAATTCAGTTTAACTCCAGTGTGCTTGGTTTTGACTACCAGATGTTCTTTTATAACTTATTCAACACTGTAAAGGTCAGCGTGCGCCATAACACTGGTATGTGCTCAAAGAGTGCTTGTGCTTAAATACATGTCTTTTTCACCCCACTCAATAGCAGACTCTCTAATTGTGATGAGTAATAGTGAATAGGTCATTCTGTGAGTTTGCTGTCATGCATTTGACGGCGTCCCATTTCCATCCTATATTTAGAAGTCTGGACGAGAAAAGGGCAAAGACAGG
This sequence comes from Siphateles boraxobius, assembly GCF_051911475.1. NCBI lineage: Eukaryota > Metazoa > Chordata > Actinopteri > Cypriniformes > Leuciscidae > Siphateles > Siphateles boraxobius. The sequence continues at coordinate 4,489,500 of NW_027508975.1, forward strand.
CATATTCAATTTACACAACTCAAATGTCACGGAACATTACTTAATGCCCTGCCTTTGGTCTTATGCCTTTTGACCTGCTTGCTAGTGGAGAGGGGGAGATGGCATTGATGAGTCCATGCGAAATGCTGCTGTTTTGCGGCGTGGCAGAAATGGGGTGGAGAAAAGGAATGGGGTTCTCAGTTAATCAACCAGGAGGCGGCGAAAGCAATGTTTCATTAAAAAAGCTGACAAACTGAAGCCAGAGGAATGGATGGTTCATAATTGTGCAAGGGTATCTTCCTGGAAAGTAATGCAGTTATGAAGTTTGTGCTCTGAAAAATTACACTGCGTTTGTAATCACAGTGGCAGTTGCTCAGTGCTGAGAAGAGGTAGGAAGGGAAACTCAAGGGAAAATAAAATCAATTTCTGTACATTTTTTTTTGCCAACCTTATTACCAATCTGCAAGGATTTTCATGAAAATTCCATACTGACTTACAATTGCTGTAACGTAACCTACTTTATATCCAACAAACCTTAATTACTGTTAGGGTTTCATATAATATAGGCTACCATTCAAAAAGTTTGGGGTCATTAGATTTTTTGTTTTATGTTTCTGAAAGAAGACTCTTATCATGCTCTTCAAGGCTGATATTTGATTAAAAATCTAGTGAAAATGTAATATTGTGAAATACTATTACAATTTAAAATAGTTGTTTTCAATGTTTTTAATATATTTTAAATGTAATTTATTCCTGTGATGCAACGCTGAATTTTCAGCATCATTACACCAGTCTTCAGTCGTCACATGATCCTTCAGAAATCATTCTAAAATGCTGATTTGCTGCTCAAGAAACATTTCTCATTATTATCAATGTTGAAAACAGTTGTGCTTTGTAATATTTTTTTTTAATCAAAACTGTGATACATTTTCTTTTCAGGATTCTTTGATAAACAGAAATGTTAAAAGAGCAGAACTTATTTGAAATAGAAATACTTCTTAAAATACTTTAAAAAACCATACTGAACTTTAAATCAAAAACAAATTAGTGTTGCATTAGTGTCCAGTGTTAGCTTTTACTTTGCATTCACTACATTGGGTTTTATTTTACAATAATAATAGCCAATTAGTAATAAATATGGGCATTTAATTGATCAATTTCCTTTATTTTTACATTTGGATTGCCTTTGTCACTGTCCAGTGCTCCCTTAATATTAATCTTAAAAAAAAAAAAAAATTCTGATAATAAAACTGTTAAACATACAATTAGTATACATTTTTTATTCTGCACTGTACATTATAATGTTGTTATGCCTAAATTCACATGTAGCATTTAAATAGATAGATTTTTTGTTAAAGTTGTTGTTAAATATATATATATATATATATATATATATATATATATATATATATATATATATATATATATATAATAACTAAGGTCATGGTAAGGAGAGTGACATTTCCAAAACACGCTCAAAGCGGTTGACCAATCACAACACACTGATCCAGCTGACCAATCAGAGCATGCTGTACTTTTCAAAAGGAGGGGCTTCATAGAGACTAAACAGAGTGTTACTGACAGACTGGGAAGAGAGGTGGTGCAACAATGTAAAATATATGAAAAATGTTGTGTTTTTTGAACATTCAAGCATGAAAACTTATTCTTGTAGACCCCAAAAACAAAATCAAGACTTTGTAAAAGGGCATAATAGGTCCTCTTTAACCAAGGCCTGCTTGAAGTTTTAGGATATTACTAGTATAAACTAGTTGACGAAAGTCTATTTTAAGTGAAATGAAGTGGAATGTACGAGACAAAATATTAATGTTTCATGTGCATGGTGGTCATTTAAAAAAATCATACCACCAGCAATTGTCACAGATGATTTTCTCTCTTCAGGACTTGATGGTTCTTGAGGTCAGTAGAGTGCTGGAAAATATTAGGCGATGCCTTGTTTCATTCTGTGTTGCACCAATAACAATTGCCTGGATCGGAATGAAAGGGCAGAGGGTAGATCTCTTAACTTTACAATTACAATAAACCTGAGACTGATTTGTTGGGTTTTAATTAAGCCCTTGTGAGTTGGGCCTCACGGATGCTGAGGAGAGCTACAAGCGGGGAGCTGCATGTTGCTAGGAGACAGGTTTTTTACTCTGCCCTGATGAAATATACAACGCCCAGCAATTCATTATTATTCCATTCCCTTTCATTTCCCTCACATTATTTTTCACATTCCTTATTTTGGGACTGAATCTGACCTTTTTATTACACTCTCCTCAGGGGGATACAGTTCTCAGCTGTGTCTAATAGACTAGTGTGGGAATGTTTGTACTACAGTAGAAACTGCTTTCACTTTCTGGAATACTGTATAGGCAATGAGGGATTTCTGGATTGAACTCAGTGGGTCTCATTTTAATGTAGTCTTGATTTATTCCCTGATTGAAAAGGCAAAGTGCTTGCCTCTTCAGTATGGTGGATGTTCATCATTAATGTCACCAATCCATCCAAAATATGCATTGCAGGCGGCAGAGAATGTTCTCAGAGCTCTAAGGACCTGTGATAAACTAGTTTGATGTTTCATGCACCATCTTTGATTGCACCATCACATCAGCTAAATGTACCAATCTTTTGACTGTGCCATCAGCATTGTATAGTTCAGTATATTAGATGATTTGATATCACAGCTCTACAGTGTTCACTACCACAGCAGACACTTATTCATTCATATTCATGGTTTCCCTCAAACTGATGTTCTATTTGAATATTGGATAGTTATCAGCTCTACCCAGCAACAATGGATAATACCTTCCAATAAAATGTGATGAATTCATGTTGCAGAAATACATGTTAGCCCACCCCGTTTTTACAGTTTGAAGTTAGTTATTTCTTTTAAAATATTTATTCTTTTGCTGAAAATAAACTTTAAATAAATTAAAATAAACTTTTAAATTTACTATATACATGTATCTATATCTATATCTATATCTATATATATATATATATATATATATATATATATATATATATATATATATATATATATATATATAGCTGATAACTATTCAATCTTCTAATGGAACTTCAGTTTGAGAGAAACCATGAATATGAATGAATAAGTGTCTTCTGTATAATATATATATATATATATATATATATATATATATATATATATACAACACTATATATATATATATATATATAGTGTTGTGTCTCTGTCTTTTGACGAAATATATACTCTCAATTTAGTCATGTCATATTCATCATTTATTTTATTCAATTTCTCTCTCTAAAATGGCATATTTGTTGATGAAAATGTTTATAATTTTTGTATTTTTTTTATCATATTCATAATGACAAATTTGTCTCAGACCGTCGCTAACCAAATTGTCCATCATTATAAAAATGCATACCCATTTATTAATTATTAAGTAAAATAAATAATAGTAAATAATTAATTTCTTACTGTTTATTAACCCTTACACTGTTTTAAAAACACCTTTTGTGTTCCTGCTTGAAAAAAGACATACTCTTTTAAAAAAATTGCTTGTAAATCGCTCGTTAAGATATATTATCTCCAAATATTGGATTAAATATTTTTGTCAACTAGTTCAATATGGACAGGTTTTGTATTTATTTTTGAAACTGATTGATTGTAGGCCTCATTTATCAGAGCCTTTATCATCTGAGGATAAAGTTAATTTCTGTGAAAAAGAAATCCTGTAATACTGTAATTGCGTGTGTGTGTGTGTGTGTGTGCAGTAGCGTGAGTGTGCATGTATCCACCCAGGTCAACCCGATCTCATGCCAATTCGTACAAATTTTACAAGGTGGCTAATTCGTACGAATTCATACGACCTTACTTGCACGAATTCTTAAGTTTTTTGCTAAATCGTACATATTTTAGTTGCCCAATTTTTATGAATTCGTACTAATAATCACTGGGGTTTAGACAAATCGTACGAATTTGTACGAGTGAGGCCGCAAGAATTTGTACGAATTTGCCACCTTGTACAAATCGGTTGTGTGATAGTGTTGCATGTGCACAGGTCTGAGGCCTTTATCTTTGCAAGCACTCATGTACATATGTGAACATGATGAACATGCTACTGAACACCAACATTTTCAATGAATGGTCTTTTTTTTTTTTTTTTTTACCAATATTAAGCTCTGGGGCCAGCTGCATAAACATAGCCAATAAGTTAAGACTGTGTCTTAAGAAGTAGTAGCAGTTAGTTAGAGGTAATCAGTCTTACTTTTCATTATTAAGTTAGACTAATCAACATTTTTATGTGACTGACTTAAATAATTGTATGAGTCTTAAAAAAAATGGATACTAAAAATAACCAATAATTGGTTATACAATATATTTATATATTGGCATAACAAAGGATTTATAAGCTAATTTTTTGTAGGCCGGTAATATTTGACTGGGAACATCACAAGTGTAACAAGGTGGAACAAAAGTACACAAATAGCCAAAACATTTTAGGAAGTAGTTATACAATGTGTGAGCCAGGATAAATAATATCAAAATGACCCGAACACAACAATCTTGCAATGTTATTTGTATTTATTATTTTGAATGACATTTTTGTTCTCATCATTTTTTACCAACAGTAAAAACCCTCTGTCAACAAACATTTTTGGAGTGATTTAATAGGCAAATTATCAGTTCCCAATATCAGGGAGCGATCCTGGAAGTAGCTCCGAAGTGTCAATCTATGCAGCCCAAGAGTTCCAAAGGAACCTGACCACTTGGGCCCCTTGGGTAATCGACACATATAGAGCATGAGCTCACTTATTAAATTATGTTTTTCCTCCCTTGTGCAAATTTATGTAGGAAAGGGGGTCTGTGACAGAGTTAGGGGCCTCATGAGTCCATTAGCTCAGTATGGGGTCAGCCTTCAGTTAGTCTATAGAGCTTTGAGACATGTTTACTAGGCAAGGATGGTCTGATAGATGGCTTGTGATTTTCGTGTGCTGAGAAATCATTACTGTTGTCATCCTGCCTTCCCTTCGCCCATCATAGTCTGGCCTAGCAATTACATTACCCTCCCCGGTAATTGCATAACCGCTAGCGAAGGTAAATTGTAGTCTTTAAGGAGATTGCTATGTTTTGTAATACCTTAAACTGCTCACTCTTTCCCCTCTCATTCGTTTATCACCACCGTTTAGGAATATTGTGTTTTTTTTCTCCTTTATGATTACATCCAAGCTTGCCAGTCACCCAGTGCTCCGTTGCATTTCACTAAATTGTGCGATACTTTTCAGACCGCACCTCCGTGCCAGACCTCCTTTGGTTGCTCTCAGGCAATTGGTGGTGCGAAATTCCCCACAGGACTTTTCTTTGTTCCTGCGTGTTCACAATGTGTTTTCATTCATCTCCCTCCACAAACAACACGGAGCAGAGGGGATGAGCGAGGACACAGGGATGGAGGAGGCCACCTGAATCATCATTACGTCCAAACTAAGAAGATGCGTCACGTTCCTCTCACCTCAGCGTGTTTTCCACATTCAAAAGGCACAAACTGCAGCCACATGTATATTTATGACACATTCCCTCGATATAACTGAATGATATTGATGCCTAAACTCTCAGTGACTTCACTTATAGGAATACAGAACAGGCACACACACGCAAAGGAGTTTTCATGCCAGGGAGCCACAGAAAGAGTGAATAGATATGAATATATATTGAGCTTTGACCATGAGGTGAGGAATAGGTTTTGCTGACTCCATATTCTTTTCATTCTCTGAGAATTTGTCTCTGATTATGAGACAGAGGTGGAAAAGGATTACTCGCTGAGGGAAATGGATTTCACCTAAACAGATTTTTCCACTTTTTTTTGCTATTATTTTCATCCTCTATAATAATTCCTTCCTTTGATCACCTTGAAGGCACCTTCCCACAAGGAATTCTATTTTTATATTACTGCAGTAAGGAAAGTTCAAACAGACTTCCATTTCATTTTCCTCTTTCCTGTATACTGTCACCTCTCATGTTGCAATTTGTCATCTAATGGTATATATTACTGATAATGATGTAACTTTGGAATAAATGCTTTGGACAAGGTATTAGTGGCTATGGTTTATCATCACTCAGTTAGGTTAAAGGAACAGTTAATCGAAAAAGGAAAATTCTGTCATCATTTTCACTAAATAATTCTAAGCTGCTTTTTGCATTTCCTATTGCATACAATGAAAGCAGATGGTGACCACAGCTGCCAAGCTAAATTATCAGTGAAAAATTACTAAATTTATTCACATTTCAGATTGTTACTCACTTAAAACTATCCTATGGTGTCAGAAGACTTGGAACATATAGCACAAGGCATTTTATGAAGCTTTTTCATCATTTTTGTTCTATATGGAGCTTGACAAGCAGTGGTCCCCATCTACTTTCATTGTGTGAAATAGAGCCTTATGAACATTCTTCAGAACTTCTCCCTTTTGTTCTTCAGAAGAAATAAAGTCATACAGGTTTGGAGCAAAATGAGTGAGAAAATGACACTTTATGTATGTTTAAAGGGTTACTGTCCCTTTATAAAATGCATGGAAGCTTGTTTCAGCCACAGAATAAAACATTTTAAAAGATAATTGCTGCTTTTTATCTCACAATTGAGTGTTTACATCTCGCAATTCTGACTTTATTTCTCAGAATTGTGAGATATAAAGTCAGAATTGCATGATATAAAGTCACAATTGCGCATTATAAGTCACAATTGCGAGTTTATATCTCACAAATCTGACTTTATTACATGCAATTGCGACTTTATATCACGCAACTCTGACTTTATAACTCACAGTTGTGAGAATTCTGTTATTCTGTTGCAGAAACAACACTTTAAACAAAACTTCCATACTTTATAGTTCAATGGCATGTGCAGTCAGTCAAGGCAGGCCATGTAAAGAAACCACAGATCTCCCTAGGATGTGTTGCAACCAATTGCTTAGGATGTAAAAGGTCAGGTGAACAGCTGTGAGGGGCAAGTGTAAGAAAAGCTGACAAATCAGCCAAGAAAAGGTTGGCAGGAGGAGGCCAGAAATAATAAGCCTTACTATATGTGTGATCTCAACAGTGGTTTAAAGTTTGAGCTTGAAGAGGAAAAATAAATGCTGTAAGTGAAAGGAAGTTTTCAAATGACTACTGTAAAGAGTAGTCCTACACATTAGAGTGAGAGTGAATTGGGTAAGTAGGCTTTTCTACGGACTGATTAATGTAGTTATTTCTATGGGTTAACACATGTTTGATATACCTCATCAATTTAGGGTAATTCACTGTAAGGTTTACCGGACAAATTTAGTCAAATAATATTATACACGACTGTCCAAAAGTTAGGGGTTGGTAAGAATTTTTTCACATATGTTCATCAAGGCTGCGTTTATTTATTCAATAAACCAGTCATATTGTGAAATGCTATTCCAATTAAAATGCTTTCTATTTTAATACATTTTAATTAAATTAATAATTTCACATTAATTTCTTCCTGCGATAAACCATTACTCCAGTCTTCAGAAATAATTCTAATATGCTGATTTGCTGCTCAAGAAACATTTCTTATTATTATCAATGCTGAAAACAGTTGTGCTAATTTGTTTGTGGAAATTTTTGCAGGATTCCTTGATGAATAGAAAGTTTAAAAGCGATTATTTTAAATATATTATTTATGTAACAATGTAAAAGTCTTCACTGTCACTTTTAATGAATTTAATTACTCTTTGCTGAAAAAAAGTATTAATTTATGATTACCGAACACAAACTTTTGAATGATGTACAACTTAAATATATATTAAGTCTGCATCTGTAGAAAGACAAAGAAAAGCAAAGCTTATTCAGATTGTAGTTTGGAATCCATTTGCAGAGTTTGTCGGTAATAGATCCATCAAACAGTGCAGACAAATCCGAAATAAAATTCAATACTTTTACCAAAAACCAGACAGAGTTAGAATAATTGGAGCAAATTTGAGATTTCTTAAATATACAAAATGCGATCAAGAACAAGTGGAGTTTGGGTTATAAGGACAAATGTCACTTGTCTGGTGATACTAGCCTTTGATGGTGAGATTTTAAAGGTTGACTTCTTGACTCTTCTAGTCCTTTGTTAAGATTTGCCTCTTGTTCTAGGGTCCGAACAATCAGCATGTTTCTCAGTTAAATTCGGCAATTAAAGGAGGATCCAAAAAGTCCATCTGGGCCCATATCCCTAAAGAATTTTTGTGCAAAAAGTGGCTCCTAGCGGTAAAATTCGAAGAAAATTCAAATTTCCCCTAAAAGTGACACGAAAATCCCAGTTAATATAAAAGCTATTCCTCAAGATTCCTAGCGCTTAAAAGGGCTCCTATGGCGAGATCTGCTAAGAGCAGGGAAGAGGACTTTTAGTGGCTTAGGAGTTCCCCTAAGCAGCTGCACAAAATGGCCAACAGAGGAGGCAGGAGAGATGTCCTGCAAACACTGGATGACAGGGAATTATTGCGACGCTACAGACGTTAATAAAAGCTGAGCCGTGTTACCCTCGTTAAGACCACACTTAGTTGTAACGTTGCAATTTCTACTTTATTAAGGACAGCCCCTTGAGATAGGCCATCTTGTTTTCAATGGGGTCCATATGGGAGTGAAAGTACAAAATATGCCAGCTAGGATATTAATATGAGCAAATAAGACACGAATCATTATTTGAAAAGGGTGTAATGAGCTTAAGTTTTCACATAATTTTAGATTCTAATGTTAGGCTATAACCCCTACCACTTACTATTCATTTTCCAGATATTTTCTTGAATGTGAAATATTATTTACAATTACAGTCTGCATAAGATTAGAGTGTATAATTATGTTTATTGAACTTGTAGGATCAACCAATCACGGCTTTTGAAATGATGACTCATACCTAGCAAAGGGGTCAACCACACCTCCTCACTAAGATGGGATTTTCCATCCATTCCTTGCTCAGAGTTCACTGAAAATGTTCTGGAATCACTTCTAAGCTAAAACTCCTGGCAAGGAATTTTTAGGTTAAAGCCTGTTTTATGCTTCTGCGTCGAATCGACGGCGTACCCCCGCAGACCCCTCTGCGTCGCCGCGAACCCCTCCGCCGTAGCTCGACGTGCACCTCCAAAAAATTGTAACTACGCGTTGAGGCGATGCAGACCACAAGGGCTGTGATTGGTCAGATGCACCGCGATGCAACTCAACCTGACGCAGAACCATAAAACGGCCACGACGCCGTAGGAGTGACGGCGTAGCTACGCCGTGGTGTTGACGCAGAAGCATAATGAGGCCTCTGAGAGGATTCTCAGAATCTTTAGGGATACGGGCCCAGGACCCAAGAATGTTCCTGTCATCCACTGAAGGTAATACATCCTTTAATTTCTGCACTGAGAATTCAACAGGAACTTGTCTGTTTGATCTCCAGTAGCATCCAATATCTTGATTTGTTCTTTGTCCAATGAACTGCAATGCTAGATAGAAGTGAAAGTAACATTGATTTGCAATAGTCTGCAAAGAGCTTTCCAGATGCAAAGTGTGTACCTTTGGTGATGTTCTCCTGCAATCGTATCGAAATCAAATTTTTTTCAATTTCCATGGCTGTATCAACACCAAACAGTAGGTCAATGATTATTAGGAAAGCACTGAAGCATTTGGATACTAAAGCTTCTATGATGAAATCTCTTAAAAATCTTTTAAAATCCACTTGTCATTATGCCCTCTTGAGGTTATGATAATCTTCATCCCAATGAGAAGAAAAAAAAATGGCATGAATATAAACTTTAATTGAAAGTACTGCAAAATCCACACAGGACACCATTATTTGATGTCTTTTTTTTATTATTATTTTTTTTTATTAACAGTTTTGAAGTTATATGAACAAACACAAAACACATAAAACAGTAAGGACAAACAAAACATCTAGATTGCCTTAGTCCACAAATATATACAAAATAATTATTGAAAAGAAAAATAAATAAATAGATACACATAAATTACAATATTCACAATTGTTTTATAATACAGCAAATTCACCACAGGAGAGGAAAATAAATGTTAAACTACCAATAGTCCCAAGAGAGGTCGCCATGTGGCTTCGAATCTTTTTTAGTGAGCAGAACTCCCCAAAATGCAACTGTTCCATTTGGATATTAAAAAGCATCTCACTTTACCATCTTCGGAAACAAGGCGCTTGTGAACTTTTCCAATTGATGAATATTACCTTTTTGGCCACAATCAAGCATACCGTTAGAGCATGCTGAAACGTATGGGGAATAGTATCCATTACATCAGAATGGCCAAAAAATAGCCAGATTGTGGTCAGGTTGAATGTTAATTCTGTATGCGCTTGAAAACAATTCAAAAATCTTAGACCAGAAATCATATAAATTAGGGCAAAACCAAAATAAATGTGCCAATGTCCCCTCTGCCATACCGCACCTATCACATTGAGAAGATATGGAGTGAAATATTTTGCTTAATCTAGTTTTGGAGTAGTGAATTCGGTGTATAACTTTAAACTGGATTAATTTGTATCTCGAATTTACAGAACAGCTCTTTATTCTCGATAGGCCTTATATCTCATCAGACACTCTATCGTTCAGTTCAGTAGACCAGACAGCTTTAAGGTGGTTGGTGCAAATAGATGTTGCAAAAGCCCATTATTTGATGTCTTACATATCTGTTTTGCGCTTAATAGAAGAGTTCACCCCCCCCCCCCCCCCTAAAAAAAAAAAGAAAAAAAAAAGATACTTGATGGTATTTTAAATGCTGTATGTTAGGCTGCTTGAAGATTCTCAAAGTTAAAGGTTCTCATAAATTGTTCATTCTAGAACCACTGTTTTGAAGTACCAGTTTTGCTGGTAAATGTTCTTGATTTCCTACACTATAATTGCATTCATTAAACCAACCCGAGAACAGTTGAAGCTCTTTCCTTCAGTGGCAAGAGTTGAACTGCCTGTGTTTTAGTCATCCTTGTCTTCCAAATGATTAACCATTGTACTGTCATAACATGGTTTCTGTTCATTAGTGCCATGTAAACATTCAGTTAGCACAGAAAATCAATCTCTTCCCTCCCTATGCACAATTGTTCCTGTATAGCCTCTTACAGTTGAGGAAAAAAGAACAAAGATAGTACTAAAAACAGTCCATCTAGATCTCTTTATTTTACCCTGAAGGGAAAATCAGTAGTTTAAGTTGATAAGAAATATTCTTGATATACCGCGTTATTTGAACACACTTTTAAACAAAAAGTAAATGCATTTAGCATTGATTGCTTCTTTTTGGCTAGCATGTCGGATGTGATTAACATGCATTAACTTTCCAGTAATGTTATGTTTGTCTCTCATTGTTCCTCCTCTGAATTTTCAGCTTTGCATCACAGCATTCAACTGCATTTTTAAATGTATTACAGTAAACAAAGTTCAATTGTAATAATATTTCACATTATTATATTATATTTTTACTGTATTTCTGATCAAATGAATCCAGCCTTGGTGAGCATAATAACGTCAATAAGCATAATGTTTAAAAAAAAAAAACATCTTACAGATCTCAAACTTTTGAACATAAGTGTATGTTAACACAGTAACTTGCATGTAGGAATATACATATTTGGGCTAGAATGACACTAGTGCACCAAAAAGTTCATTGCAGATGTGATATATTGACTGAGAGTGTGTTTCATACTTTGGATGATGAGGTGGTAGAGATGATCAGAGCAGCGGAGTGTAGCAAGCAGCAAATCAATGTTCTCAGATGTTACATTGGTAGATATTGATCCATGTGTGAGAGCTGCAGGAGATGTGATCAGACAGCTGAACCTGAGAGACAAAACATTCGCACTTGTATTACGAGCTGTTTACATGACACTGTTTAAAAAAAACAACAACATTTTATGCATTTTGGGAGTTCATTTACACGACAACAAGTTTTTGGGGTTTCAAAGTACAAGTTTTTGAAAATGATACCTTTTTTGTCTCCTTGTAAACTACAAAAACATGAATTAGTAAAAATGGTGACATCACGTGCAAGGATATTACGTGTTTAGTCTATAGGCGTGTAGTTTTTCTTTAAAAAAGTGACATCTCCAACTACTTACCTGACAGCATCATGCAGTGGTTTTAGTCGGTTTCATGAATCCCTGTGAATGGGGATCATTTTGACAACGTTGTCATCTGTATGCAAAATTCACCATTAATATAATTTAGATTAAAATCCAACTGCTTCACTGCTTCTTTTAATAATAAATTGTAAGTTATTTTCACAAAAAGTCATGTTTGGGGTTCAAAGACGTGCCTAACCTTTTTGTTATTGAGAGGAGATGATTTGGTGTGAACCTCAGAGGTAGCAAGCAGTGAAAATGCATTTAAAGTTTTGGAATAAAAGTAAAAAGCTTTTTCTTCAGTCTCACAGAGAAGAGTAGAGATAGCTAAAACAATTCTATCTCTCTCGCTCCCTTTCTTTCTGCCACCTCTCTTTTTGATCCAGATGTCACTCAATGGAGATTAAATGGATTTCAACCGGGATTTTGGGTTCTGCAGTACCTTTTTCAACTCTTTTGAGAATATGTATATATAAATATATATATATATATATAGGCAGAGGAGCAGAGGAGCAGCAGAGGAGCAGCAGAGGAGGAGATCTATTCTGCCAAAAACACATTACAATATATATATATATATATACTGTAATGTGTTTTTGGCAGAATAGATCTGCTCCTCTGCTGCAGAGCAAGTTCCTGACTTGCTACAGCCAATACATACACGACACGTATATGGAGGCACAGAATTGTACTATATATGAAACTCCAACCAGCTGATATTTATTGAGAATACAGTTCCTTTTTACAAGTAAACAAGCTTTTACCACATGGTTGGTAATTATTATTGATCCCAGTCAGTCAGCGTTACTCTGTAACCTTGCACTGCAGTAATTTTAAGAACTGTAATTATAATGAAACCTAAAGTTAGTGGCAGGTGAGTTGCATTGTAATACATAATGATAGATTGCATCTGTCAACTGTAAAGGCTTTTAAAACAAAGGCAGGCCTTTAATTGCGTTGTCTCTCCCTGTGTGAATAGGTGACACGGTCTGTAAATGACAGCTGTATCAGGACATGGAACAAGGGAGGCTTTTCATCACATGGACGACCAGAGAGGACTGTGTCAATTATCTGCCAACGTGGGCAAGTGCAGTTAGACACTTTTCACACTCTTAACAGCTGCCGTTGGAGATCGTGGTGTGCCTTCTTTAATAATAAGAGAATCATCTTAACGCTCGAAGATAATTAACAATCAGTATGTGATCAAACGAATAACACCAATCAGAGTGATAAAAGAAAGAACAAGATGGTTGAGGAAATACTTGATGAGAACAGGATGCTAGAATGAAAAAAAAATTGAAAGAAATCAAAAGAAATCAAAGCGAATGCTTTAATGACAACCTGTTTCTTTATTGTCTATTTTTCGTTGTCTCTTTCTCTTTGTCTCTCCAGGCTAAATCAACTGTCAAGACCTCGCATCAATATTAAGACACACTTTTGGATTCTCGCTCTCTCTCTCTTTCTCTCACTCTGTCTTATCCCCAAATTTGCAGATAACCTCAAATTCAAGGTCCATGGTGCTGAAAGCTGGGTGTTACTTGATTATTTTTGACAGTTATTCAATGTGGCATGAATCTTAAAAAAGTGAGAAGAAAAAAACAAATATGAACAAAAATTGCTTTATTTTAAACATGAAGTTTAAGGTACCTGGGACTGAATTGCATTTAATTTAGTCTTTTTCATTTTCCCCCTTGTCTGGTGGATAAAAAGACTTAAGGATGTTTTTTTATTTATTTCAAAATACTTTTTTGCTCTCCCAGTTTAATGTGAAAATACAACTATAAGTAAGCTTTTTGTAAGTTTATACCCCCAAAAATGTAAAGACAATTACTATGTGACGCTTCAAAAACATTGCTGTTTTGTTTAAGCAACCCGACACAAGAAGATTAGCTCAACCAATAGCGTGAGTTTGGGGCAGGACTACTTATTTGTTAAAATCTTGATGAATTAGAAGTAGAGAGGGTTATTTTCTTCCGTATTGCAACGTACATTCTCGTGAAACCAAAAAAGGAAAGAAGTTGGGACTTGGTTCTATTTTTCCATTTGTTGATTAGGTGAAGGCAGATCAGATCGTGAGTTTGAATGAATGTGAGTTTGCAGTTGATTGTAAGAAAAGAGGTTAAGCTGAATACAAAAATAGAGAAGTCTGGCATACGTCACCAGAAAGAAGTCTGTCAATCATGACATTTTGATGAAAAATTACAAATTAATAATTTATGGTTTTGATTTTAATAATGATCATAATAAAAATGAAACTAAATAGATGAATCATTCACAATAACACCATTGAAAATAGGGGGATTTTCTTTTCATGCCAACTTGAATTTATGCAGAAAATCTGAATGTCACCAAAAAAGCTTCCATCCCATCTGTGCCACACTTATGGGGAATTTGGCATAATATAGAATTTGAGAAATAAATAATTCCAGATTCCATCTGTCATCTATCTAATGAATTTAGATGCTGCTGATACAAATCAACATCAATGTGGTGATGGCACTAATGCCCTGTTTACACCTGGTATTAAGATGCATTTTGGTTTATCGGAACATAAGTGGACGATAAATACAAGTGTAAACGGGGTCTAAAAAGTTTTGAGCTTGTCCATTTTTGACCAGAGATAATCGAAAAAGCATTCGACCGGATTGCTTTCGCAGTGTAAAATCTCATTTGGTCGAATGCGCTCAAACAGCCATTAAAGAACGCCTACTCTCCGCCTACAAACCTAAAGCCTAAACATTTTGGGAAGTGCGCTAGCCAGACGAAATTTAAACTTTGTCTGCTGAAGACCCAAGTTTGAAAAATGTACCAAGCACAATGTTCTCTCACTATTCCTGATTTCTAACACACAATCATTGTGCTCGGCGTGGTCTGGCAGCTGTCGGAGCAGAAACGAAAGCTGATGCTCTCCTTATATTTTTCCATCGTCTCCGGGCATGTTCCTATGTAAATTGTGCCAACTTATTATGTTCATTAGAACATAAAAAAACACACATACATTTACTCGCTCATAGACCCTCCCTTCAAATAAAACAGGACAGAAGTGGTTGAAAGTGGACAAAAGAGACGGATTAAAACACCAGGTGTAAACGAGAATGTGTCTCCCTCGTCTACTTGTGATCCGATCAAGTTCAAGTTCAAGTTCACTTTATTTGTATAGCACATTTACAACAGCCACTAGACTGACCAAAGTGCTTTACAGAAGACATGCATAACAACGCATAAATCACAAATAAGAGCAGCAAAGCTAAGAGCAACCTTAAAACCGAAGTGACAAAACGTACTCGGTTACTAACGTAACCTCGGTTCTCTCTAGAGAGGGAACGAGTACTGCGTAATATCTTACGCTATGGGGAAAACCTCTTTTCCACGAGATATTGAAGCCAAAAATTATCCTTTAATTTTGATTAATGTAAAACGCTGTGCGGCAGCGTGCAGACATAGGCAAGACGGCTCGCGCACCTATTGGCTGCCCTGCGGCAACAGCAGCAAGCCTATCGAGAGAGGCCCTGCGTGACGTGACATCCAATGGGGGTGCTTCGCGCCCATTTCGTCGCGTCCCGCCAGAATAGGCGTGGCCTTGGCCTATAAATACGCTCGACAGGCTGATACAAACTGGTTTTCATCGCTGAAGCGAACCAGCGCTGTTGTATGCACGGCAAGATACGCAGTACTCGTTCCCTCTCTAGAGAGAACCGAGGTTACGTTAGTAACCGAGTACGTTCTCTTACGAGAGTATCTCTCGTACTGCGTAATATCTTACGCTATGGGGAACACAATGTAAGACGCCGTGCGTACTTGGATCCGACACCAAAGTCCCAAGGGCAGTAGCCCGGGGCTCATATAGTGCATAATCACCGTAGACTCACAGAGAGTCGGAGAAGTGAGGCTAACAGCATCATTCCCTACGAATTAGCATCCCATAGGAGCTAGTTATGTCAACAGTATATCCCGCAGACAGGGTGAACGCGTTCAGCCTGAACTGGGCAAAAGTACAGGCTATTCAACACCCATGGAGCTGTTCCATCGATCAGTGAGCGATACTCAATCAAAACTCAGCATTCTGCGCCGGTGCAGCGGGACAGATAGTACTGAATTCTAGACCGACAGCAGCTTGGCCTGTAAGGCGGCACTTCTAGGTTATAGAACCTTATAAATGTAGACGGCGAGGCCCAGCCCGCCGCCATACAGATATCATGCAAGGAAATCCCACTAGACCACGCCCACGAAGAGGCCACGCCTCTCGTGGAGTGCGCTCTGACACCCAAAGGACACTGCAGGCCCTTAGAAGTGTAAGCCAGCACTATGGCATCGACTATCCATCTGGATAGGCTCTGTTTTGATGCGGCCAGTCCCTTGGAGCGTCCGCCAAACAAAACAAAGAGCTGCTCGGTCTGCCTGAAGACAGACGAGCGGGACACATAAGCTCTCAGCGCCCTGACGGGGCAGAGGAGATTAGCTTCCGCTTCCTCATTGTTCACCGGGAGGGCGCACAGGGAAATAACCTGGGCCCTGAACGGTGTGTTGAGGGATTTTGGCACGTGCCCGTGCCTTGGTTTGAGTATGACTTTTGAGTCATTAGGCCCAAACTCCATACAGGACGCGCTTACTGAAAGCGCTTGTAAGTCCCCCACGCGCTTCATTGAAGCAAGAGCCAGAAGAAATACCTTTTTTAAAGACAGGTGCTTCATGTCTGACAAATGGATTGGCTCGAATGGGGCACCTTTCAGGGCTTCCAGAACCGTAGAAAGGTCCCACATAGGGACTGAGGAAGGTCTGGAAGGATTCAGCTTCCGAGCTCCCCTGAGGAATCGCACGACGAGGTCGTTCTTCCCCAGTGACTGGCCAGACGTCGGTTTTGCAAACGCCGTTATGGCCGCCACGTATACTTTGAGCGTGGACGGGGTTCTACCCTTATCCAGCAGCTCCTGAAGGAAGGAGAGCACTTCCGTAGCCCCGCAGTCTACGGGTGAAAAGCCCTGAGCTTGACACCAGGTAGAGAACCCTGACCATTTCGAGGAGTAGAGCCGTCTAGTAGACGGGGCCCTAGCCTGCGTGATCGTGTTTAACACTCCCTCCGGGAGGTTAGCGGGTACCCGTTGATGGCCCACACATGTAGGGACCATAACTGCGGGCGAGGATGCCAAATCGAGCCCTTTGCCTGAGAGAGGAGGTCTCTCCTCACCGGTATCGGCCACGGGGCAGTGCTGGTCAGCTGCATCAGGACTGGGAACCAGGTTTGGTTCGTCCATTGCGGAGCCACGAGCAGCACTGGGCATCCATTTTCCCTGATTCGTTCCATCACTTGAGGCAGGAGTGAGACGGGGGGAAAAGCATAGAGGGGGCGTCGGGGCCATACGTGGGCCAGCGCGTCCCTGCTCTTGGAGAAAAAGTTCGGACAGTGAGCGTTTTCCTGGGACGCGAACAGGTCCACCTGCGCTCTGCCGAATGTCTCCCACAGCAGTTGGATCGTCTGCGGGTGCAGCGACCATTCCCCTGCTGGGACATTGTTTCTGGACAGTCTGTCTGGTCCCAGATTCAGGTGACCAGGCACATGCGCTGCTTTCAGTGAAAGCAGGTTGTGCTGAGCCCAGTCCAGGAGGCGTTTCGTCAGCCTGCAAAGGCTTCGGGACCTGACGCCGCCCTGGTGATTTATGTACGCCACCACTGACATGTTGTCCGACCGGACTAAGACGTGGCGGCCTTTTATCTGGGGACAAAAGCGCCTTAGCGAGTTGTCTACTGCCAGCATTTCTAGACAGTTTATGTGTAGGAGTTTCTCCCGTTCTGACCACTGGCCAATGAACGGTCTGCCCTCGAGCAGCGCTCCCCATCCCGAGGTGGAGGCGTCCGTGGACACCACCATCACACTCGAGGGAGTCCCCAGACTCACGCCTGACTGGTACCAGTCGGCAGAGGTGGAAAGAGTAATAAAA